>NW_002060946.1:1578991-1632786 GCF_000150275.1 Trichoplax adhaerens
AACGATAGCCTCTTCTATATTGTATTAAACTTGCCATCAATACTTCAGTTGTCGTTTCTTCATCAGGTTCGTTTACTTTAAGATATCTCATAGATAATATCGTAGCGATATAAACTATTGGTGTACTAGCAATAGTTGCATTTAACGATATAAATGACCATTTGTTCGAATCCAATAAAACTGTAAATATAAACGTAACAAGTAAACATGTAGTAATTATAATATTATATAAAATTTGCCAAAGATTCAACGATACTTCAGGAGCATAGTATCGTATATAATCGAATAGTTCTGAAGGTATTCCAATACACTCACAATCATCGATGTTATTTATTTTGTAATAGACTCGACTTAACTTAACTCGATAGTATTCGATCTTTTCATCACTTAAGTGTTGACTAATGCATGCTAGCAATTCATTTAATCCATCATTGTATCCATGATAGTAATAGATATTATAATCGGGCGATAATGTTACTTGGACAGAATCGTCGACAGTATCATCGTGTAGTGATGCTCCCATATTTGATTATACGGATAGCTATATTTGATATAGTCAGGTTGCTTTGGATAGATACTAGTATAAACTCCCGTCGCTATGCTGAAGGATTACGTTGTTATAATATTACGAACTCCCGTCGCTTTGCTGATGGATTACATTCTTATAATATTATACTTCTAGATTATTATTTTACAATAATACTTTAAACGTAACTCGGCCTTGCATCGCTACGCTGATGGATTACGTTCTATATACTGTACGTTAACGTTACAAAATACATTACTGTTACTATTCAGGAATTTGATTTTACCAAATTTCATTAATATTCATTCACGTTAAAAATGATGATTTGAACAGCAAAATGCATTGCATGAAGACAATACAAGTAATGAGCTGTTTATTAACATCCATTCACGTTAAAAGTGATGATTTGAACAGTATGTATAATGCATTACATGAAGACAATAAAAGTAATGAGCCATTTACTCTCTTAACAACAAGAAAATTTATATTACGATTATTATTTTCAGTCAAATTAATGCGAGCGATGTAGAAAATATCATATCTATGACAGTATTCCAGTGCCATCGTAAATAACTATAATAATCATAATTACTATTAGACTCACGTACAGCAACATGGAGTAGTTTTAATGATATTATATCGCTGTAAATGTATATATATTATACAATTTTAAATCCAAGCAAACGCAGAAGCACTAGATTATACCTTCAATCACTAGCAATATTGACATATGATTAGATGACGAAAAGATATTTGACTATATATAGTTTATCATAAGTATATGCATATTGCGAATACAATTACCGTATAATAATCTATTAATAATAATTGGATTCGATATTATATTGTTCCCTATGTAGTAACTTTACCAGCTTCCCGTAGCGAGACTCTTCGCTTCCATTTATAAATGTTTATTTACGCCTGCAATAATGCAACGCTGAGTAATGGAATAAAATCTATACACATTTTATCTATAGCAACTTTAGAATCTTAAAGGTCGAGTTGTAGCTATTCCTTCATTTTCACGAACTTCTTTAGCTATACTTGAGTAAGCGTCAAAACGGTCTAAACTTCGTTTCGTTATTGCTTCTGCTAAATTTTGTTCAACTCTATCACAACCCTAACATGATCAATAAATTATTTTGTTATTCAAGCTCAAATAAAGTAACAACTAAAAGTTATTACCAGTTAATATTATATGCAAACCTCTTCAATAAATGTAGACGCCAATAGTCTTTCATGATCTGCGGTCGGTAATTTACTACTGATTGCTTTACTTGCTCTAGATAAAACTGCAGCCATGGAGTAAATGTCAATTGTAGCATTAGCTATGCGGTTTAATATAAACTGCTGATCGATGATATCGCGACCATGTTTAAGTAGTAACTTTTCTATCGTAGCACCAAATTCTTCAACGCGTTGTGTAATCATCTTAGCACAATCGCTAAGTTCAGGTGCAGTTACTTCGAGTAGCGCTTGACTGTCAGCTATGCCTATAAGACGTTTCGATCGTTTAACACCTTGATCCCATAATGTACCCAAATTGGAGATTGGCTGTTGTAACGCTTTCTGTAGTTCTTTCATATTCTTTCCAGCATACTGAATACCATTTAAGGCAATAAATAGGCGTAAAATATCGTTGGTACCTTCAAATATACGACAAATTCGTATATCTCTCATGAAACGTTCTACTTGATTTTCTCTCATGAATCCCATACCGGCTAATATTTGTATGCATTCGTCGCATACATTCCAAGCTGATTCAGAACCGAATATTTTACTGATAGCAGCTTCAACTTGGAATTCTTTAATACCTCTATCCATGTTATTGCTAACAGCATAGGTGACCGATTCGACAGCGTAATGAGAGAGACCCATTTGAGCAATTTTTTCTTGTATCGATTGATATTGGATTAAATGTTGGCCAAATTGAACTCGATTATTGGCATGTTCGATTGTCTTAGCGGTGAACATCCTCATTGCACCAGTCATGGCGGCGCCCATAGCATATCGACCTTCATTGAGTATGTGCATAGCTACTTTGAAACCCTCTCCGACTTTACCTATCACGTTCTCGACCGGTATCTTCACATTATCGAAATAGACTGCAGCCGTATTGGATGATCTTACTCCCATCTTTTTCTCAGGAGGACCGCTAGTCACACCGCCGAAATCTCTCTCTACTATAAAAGCTGTCACTGCTTGAGATTGTTGATCGGAATCGTCCTTCTTGAAAGGAACTTGAGCGAATACAGTCATAACATCGGCTATACCACCATTGCTAATCCATATTTTGCTGCCATTCAATATATAATGCTTGCCATCGTCATCAAGGACAGCTTTGCTAAGAATAGAATTGGCATCCGATCCAGCTGAGGGTTCGGTTAAACAGAATGCAGCAATTTTCTCACCAGTTACTAAACTTGGCAGATACTTTTGTTTTTGTTGCTCGTTACCGAAGAGTACGATGCCTTTATAACCGATGGCTTGATGACCGCCCAGGAATACAGAAATGGATGCATCAAAGGATCCGATGATTTCAGTTATTCGTGCATATTGTGTTCTCTTTAATTGCATCCCACCATATTCTTGCGGAGCTAGCATACCAAGGGCACCAAGCTCTTTCAGTACTTCTATTGATTTCTTGGGCAATTTTTCATCCAGATCACATTGTGATGCATCATGTACTTCACGAAAATATTTCTCAAAAGGATCAATCATTAATTTGACAGTATCTTTGGATTCATCATCTAATGCATCAGGGTAAGGGAATAGCTGTGGTGTATTGACCTTGCCACAATATAGCCCTAAAGCAAATGAATCATCTCTATCACGGTTTGATGATGGCTGTTCTGATAGAAGGCGTACACGATTGATTGTCATAGCATGATGATCAATTTTAATGTTATGATAACAGTAGCGTCCAATTCTAGCAGTGGAATTCACAATAAATCGAAATTGAGACATGGCTGTCGCCATTAACCATCGATTCTGTCTGTACTGTACTGTAATCATTCTCATCGTAAGTGCTGGAGCGGTTGTGCGCATACGCCCGCCAGCAACTGTTGCCTATTTGTTTTCAATTTGTTAGCCATGACAGCAGTCTATCGGCTTGAAAATAACATGTAGTAATGGATAATGCATACAGTATTTTTTGACCTCTTTCAGCTATAGTAAGACGATAATAGTATGGTATCAATTAGTATGAATTAAGATACTTTAAAGCACTAGAGGAAAGTAGATGGAGCATGTGATGGCATCTGTCAATAAAGTTGGACTTTGACCCGACGAGAACCAGTGCCGTGCCGTAAAGGTCAAATGCTGTTGTCATGGACGACTACTGCACGGGAATCAATCAATTGATTGATAGCTATCGTTACTGGTAAAACTTTGAACTTTAAATTGGATTCGTTTCGCCAATAAATAAATTGGAGAAATGAACATGTCTTCACGTAAATGAATTGTCTATCGGTAGTGAGAATAAATTGTGGACGTTACGAGTAAATCAGTAACATGACAACGAAGCAGGAGCGAATCTTGCTTATACTAACAGCCGGCACGATACAGTAGTTCAACCAATCTAGCGCTTTTTTGCTACAGTATGCTATGCCAATATTATTTGGAGCAATCAAGGCTTCAGTTACTTCCTGTCTTAGGATTAGCTTAGGGCTAGGTAAGCTATCTCATTATAGCAAGAATTGCTTCAATACTGCGATCAAGTGGACCTAGCAATTGCGGGGGGGGGGGGGGGAATATTTCAAGTGTGTTCCAGATCTACTAGTATTTGGAAACACATTTTGCAAATTTAGACAGCTCAAAAAATTTCCAATACATCTTGTTACCAGGAACAGGTTCATTTGTTTGCACAACCATTGGTACGACATCGATTTCAAATAAATTTTGATCTACCAGTGCTGTGTTACCCGCGAAGATGTTATTTTTGCTGATGACAATAATATATATTTGAAGTACACTTTTGTGGTATTTTTTTTCACCTCCTTCTGTTACCTGTCCCGTCCCGAGATTAATTTACTCATGTATACTTGTTGACGGGCTAAAAAGTAATCTTTCTTTTGCTCTTGCATTTCAATTGCTATTTTTTGTTTCCCTTTATTTGTACATAAGATATCAATATTATATCTTATACTTGATTGTCTTTTGTTACCAGAATAATGCACTGTTTGTAGTTGGCCAGAAATGATCTCGACCTGCATAATTTCTTGATCATCTTTGAATCCTAATAAGCTATTCCATAAACTAATTAACATCTTCCTTCCTACGTTCACCAAATAATATTCGAAGGCTAAATCATCCTTTAGATCGGTAAAAACTCTCGTGTCCAAATTTTTTTGAATCAGCTCTATTCTCGCTCTTTTACGATCCACAACCACGTAGAATTTTACACCATCAATTAGATAGCTCATAAAGTAGAAAATGAAGTGGATTCAACTTAGTTCTATAGCAGCAATTGTACAACACTGGTATCTAGTGTGATCGTGCCACCACAAACATATTACCAGATCTGGGTATCGTTATGACGCTGTCACATCGTCAGCATAAGTTATAGATCCTGCTGTCTGACATTTTCATATTACAAGCTTGTAATTAAATCTTGTAACAAGGTCCTGTTTTCTATCATCGCAAAATACCTAACCTTTATTATTTACAGGCTCACTGATGTAGATTCACGGCTATTTACACACCTTTGAATTCAAAATTTTCACAACTATTGAAAGCATATTTTGCAGTCTCTATTACAGAGATTACTATTACGTTTTCTTTACTTATACAATAATAATATTGACAAAATTTTTCAGTCAAATAACTATATAACACTATAAAGCGCATTTATTAACAGTAATTGCTGTTACATTTTCTTCAATAATACAACGGCAATAGTTACAAATTATTTACAGTTAATAATGTTAATCAACAATTAGCTAACGTGATAGAGTGAGAAGCTATCACAATTTCAAGTCTGCGATAAAGAAAAGTACCGCATGAATCGTATGTTCAGTCTTATTTAGAAAGGGGACCATTGCCGATATAATCATCATGTATAATTCAAATACAGATACTGCTCATTGCCCAAAATTCCGTACTAACTTATACAGAATAACAAAAATTTCTGTGACCAACACAATTATGCACTTGCAGTAACTGCTTATTACAGTAATTCAGTTGCTAAATCGGAATACCGCCAAATAGACTATAAAGCATAATTCCACAAATTACGTCATTTATAGCGATTATTAATTATAATGAAAAACAGAGAGTGTAACAAGTTATTGTGTGTGAATGTTAATGACTGAGTCTAAACATAATTTATATGAGATCTCCTGATTTCTGCGAACTTGGAATTTAGGATACTATAGAAATATAAGACCTGTTTATGTCAGGACAAATGTTTATGACGTTAAAGTAAATAGATAGCTGTAGTAGAAACAGAGATACTTAGGAATTCGAGAGAGATAAATAATTCGAGAAATAGCTAACAAGGAGTGCTACTTGTTCTACTATTCTTGATTGTAATTGATTACCATGAACCCTTTTTATGATGTAATCAAAACAATTTTATCCTTAACTGGTGTTGGTGATTTATAGAAAAGGAAGATTCAACGATGGTAAATAGTAATAGAATAGTTGTTACTAGTAGTTACAATTTGGCATTCGTATAAATGTATATGGATTGACAATGATATAGTTTGTTTATAAGTTCAGCGAAATTAGCAAGTTTATAATCCAGGTTTGAAAGTATATCATAGGAGTTTATCCGCACGTGTGCAAGTTAATGCCTAAGCTATCACAAAGGAGTCTAATAACTGGTTATAACTTCTTCGATGATGACGACTACGATAATGAAAAGCCGTTCTTACCATTTGAGTAATCGGCTGAAATTCATTATCTCTTCTACAGTACGATCGATAACCTCTTCGATACTGAACTAAAGCTGACAATAATATTTCTTTGCCTGTTTCTTCTTCGGTTTCAGTTATTTTAAGATATCTCAAGGAAAAGCTTGTGACGATAAAAGCTATTGATGTATTAGCAATTGCCGCATTCAATGATGCAAATGACCAATCGCTGGAATCTATCTAGTACGACTCTTAATAGAAATATCGCAAAAACACCAGTAGTGATGCTAATATTAAAGAAAATTTTCCAAAGATTCAACGATATTTTGGGTGTATGGTATCGTAGATAATCGAATAATTCTGATGGAATGCCGACACATTCGATACTTTCGATATTAGCAATCTCGTAGTAGACTTGACTTAACTTTGCATGAAAATCTTCTACTTTATTAATCTGTAAATATTGGCTGATACATGTTAATAATTAATTTAATGCATCGCTGTCTACTTTTTATAGGTAATTGTCATAATCTTTATGTAATGTGACTTTCACAGTATCATTATCCAGTGTAACATATCGAAATATGACTTTCGATATTCCGTTTATAAATTCATAATTATTTTGCAACAAAAGTTGTCGAAAGTAATGTTGAATATGTTGTTTTAATTGATAATCTTGTAACATTTCGGGTAAATCTATTATTATTATAGGATTATGAATATTATCGGAAACGACGAAATTGACTTCTAATGTTTCTTGCTTAGCGGCTTATATTTGGTCAATTTGTGATTATACATTTTTTCGTGATTGGACAATACGTTCAGGAAGCTTTTCTTCCTTTCTTATATAAGAATCGATCGTATTTGTAACCTAGTGTATGTAGGGCAAAAAACAACAATTACAAAACTAAAATGAACAGAATAGGCGAAAAGAAATGTTGCTACATTAATTATGATACGGAATATCAATTGAAATGTTGACCAAAGCTGGATTATGGTAATTATAGAATAAAATAATGCGATGCAGAATAAAATGGGTATCAAAATATAATTAATATATTTAAATTTAGGATTTATAAATAAGAATTGACGATTTAGTGTGATTGTTAGAAGTTTACATAGAAATAATAGAATTCGTAGAAGTTCCAGAGCCCCGAAAATAAAAAAGGCAAAGAAATTATTAACGTAAGTAGGCTCTTAATAGATTTTAAGAAGTTTCAAGATTTTAAATGATTCGTAAGATCTCTTACATAATTTATAAACCGTGGATTTAGTTGCCCGAAGTTCATTTTAGTTAAGATTTTGTAATTTAATGTCGACAGAGAATGATACCGATGTTGATATTGCAACGAGTTAGTTCGCCAGGATTGTCTTACACGAGCTAGCATTATTATTAATGTTAAAATAAGATGACTAACCAAAATACGATAAAAGTCATACTTAATTTTTGATGGCAATCTTCGAATAGATGTGATAATTGACAAATAGGGTAATAGTTATAGTGTGATGGAAATGAATAATTCCAAAGATCCAATAAAAATCAAGATACACATAAATTTCGTTTAACACCATTCAGCTAGAGATTACCATGCTCACTTTCTCCAAGACAGAAATATTCAATTGTTTGTAATCTCAGCTTACTCATAACAGAAATGCTGACTGTATCAATTTCCGTTACCCTACAAGAGAAATATAAAAGATATTGCGGGTAAAAAGGAATACCATTGGCTAATCAACACCGAATAGATGCAGCAATATCATGTAAGCATGCAATAGACTATATTGCTGCGATATAAACTAAATAACTGATAAAGCAAGAAGTATTTTATAATTTCACAAGCCTTAACGCTAATTTACCATTTCAATATCACGCATGTTCTAATGAGTTCTGCAACGTTACCTCGCTGACTTTTCTAAACAGATATTGATGACTTTTACCAGTGTTACTGCAGCCAATGCAGTACTTAAAATAAGGGTAAATATCCTCAGGTATAGTATGCACTATCCGCTATTTGCAGGGTTTAAACACGAACTAACATTGATCTTAGAATTGGATTCTTCCTTTTCACAACATGAAATGTTCCCGCGAGAGATATAAAACCCAATTTTATCCATACGTTGTACAAAGCTGCGCTTATTTCTTCTGAAGAGGGTTGGACAGGCTGGTCTATAGCAGCTGTTATTGTTGTATATTAGCAGTGTTCATTAATACGATTCAGAGGATTGATATCACTGCTTGATATCTTTTAGATACAGAACATTAGTCCTGCACCCTTTATAAAAACTTTGTGTTCGTGACTATTTCTTTCAAGTAAGCTTATTAACAGGATAAAGTATACGCCTTCTATACTGTTAAGGTGTCCAATTCGAACTTATTCATATCATTCCAATTATCTATGTGAAACAGGCATGGTTGCTATAAATATTGGAACTTCACCAGCTTAGTACCGTGTCCAATTTGTGTTTGTAGTTATTTCTACCAAACGAACTTGTTGTACGCCTATATGGTATACGCCTATATTGATAGGGAGTTCATTTGTGTTTATCTTAAGATACCCATTAACTATTTGAAACATACGAATAGATGATTTCTTAGGCTTAATCACTTCATTTATTGGCAGAAAATTGAGCTAACCTAAATCAACAATATGCAACTAAAAATACATGTAAAAAATAAACAGAAATTTGCCCAACTATTTAAAGAGACTTCAAGTACTCAATATCTCATATGTTTCAACAATTTTGAACGAATTCTGACATTTTTATTGTATGTAAAGAAGGCTTACAAATGACAGAAATACTGATTTCAATTAGTTTCTCCGCCATACCATTACTTAATTTACTTCAATGCTAGTATAGATGTGGAATAAATAAGTTTATAGCCCCTAAGATTCAAAATTCGATAAATTTTAAGCTATTAAAATTAGGGCTAATCCTTAATGTGATATCCAAGTTATCTAAAATTAAACTTTAAAGGTTGATCATCTCGGAAGATAAGCAGAAAATCTTAGTACTTAGGTGGAATAATAGCCGCTAGTCGTGTAGTTTAAACTATTGAAACCACTGTAGTGCTTGGGTTTTACAATCCCTTAGGTTCGTAATCGTCTAGCTCAAAATCTGAGTTATTAAAATTGAGCAAATCTCTAACATGATAAAAGATTACTTCTAAATGCTACCGTACTTCAGTTACTACTGTAATTAGCTGAACTACTACAACCATTAAGTTATCCATAATGAACATTTAGGGTTGACCATCTCGGAAGATAAGCAAAAAATCATAGTACTAAGATGGAATGATCGCACCTAATCCAGTAATTTAGTGCTGATTTACGATTTTTTGAACGATGCATTGAATAGTTGAAAAACAATCTACAATATTCCATCGCATTAATGATTGGCTAGACACATTTGTTTAATACATGTACAGGATATCTTCTAACCAATTAGTATAGACATACCAAATTAAAATCTATAAGTTCGGAATACTGATGAATGTTTAACTGACGCTCTTATATCCCAATAAATCAGAATTTCGTCGAGGATTAGGATTAGTATAGAATATCTGCATTATTTGTGAAAGAGGCTGAAATTCAATACCTCTTCTACAAAATAATCGATAGCCTCTTCTGTATAATATTAAATTAGCTAATAACATTTCTTTTGTTATTTCTTCATCAGACTCGGCTACTTTAAGATATTTCAAAGATAGAACTGTAGCGATATAGACGATTGGCGTATTGGCAATAGTTGAGCTTAACGATGTAAATGACCAACATTTTGAGTCATATAATACTGCCAAAATAAATGCCAAAAATATGCATGTCGTAACCATGATGTTAAAGAAAATTTGCCACAGACTCAACGATACTTCAGGTGCGTAATATCGTAAATAGCCAAATAATTCTGATGGAATTCCAATGCATTGACTATCACCGATATTATGGATCTTGTAATAGACTTTACTTAACTTTGCTTGAAAGTATCCTGCTTTCTTACTTTGTAGATGTTGACTAATGCATGTTAATAACCCGGTTAGATTGGCGTTATCCGTGAAAAATAGACAGTGATTGTAGTCTTCAGGCAATGTTACATCGACATCAGTATCATTATCATTTATACTGTATTGAAATACAATTCTACATATTCCATCAGATAATCCATAACCAGTTTGTAACAAAATCTGTTGTAAATATTGTCGTACATGTTGTTCTATTCTATCGTCTTGTAACATTTCCGGTAAATCGATTGTTATTATATGATTATCAATACTACCAGAGATGAAGAAATAGACTTCTAACTTTCCTTGTTTAGCAGTTAAGATATCATCAATTCGTGATTCTACCTTTTGCTGTAAATGGATGATATACCTAGGAAGCATATTTCCCTTCTTTTTATAAGAGTCAATCAGTTTCATAATATAATGTACATAAGGTATCACGACGACAATAGTAATGCTAAAATAAACAGAATGGGCGACGATAAAAGTTGTTACATTAATAATGGTACGGAAAATGACTTGGAAAAAAAGCCAAAATTCGGCTATCGTAAAAACAGAATATGTTAGAGCTACGAGAGATAAGATAGCAGACATAATAGAATTAAGATGACGATGTTTAGAATGTGTAAAGAGAAAGTTACGTTTCAATTTAATTGCAAGCACTTCAGAGATAAATAATGTTATTCGTAAAAGTTCGATAGCACCGAAAATAAAGAAAGGTAAACAAATTATAAATGTCAAGAAGCTTTTGATAAATTTTATCACATGGAAAGATCTCAAATCATTTATTATGTCTTTAATACGAATTGTAAGTTGAAAGTGCAACTGGCTATAATTACTTCGCATTAAGATTTTATAATTGAGTGTAGTTAGAGAAGCTCGTTTTAGTTGATACGCTAACGAATTGGTTAACCAAAATTCTTTTAGGTGAGCCGCAATTATGATTATTGTAAACAATCCATGTAAGATACCAACACCAAAATACCTGAACACTATTGGCTTGGGCACTGATAGATGACCGATGAAGGGAAAAACCATGAAAATAGGTGGATAGATCTGTGCTACAACAGATGCATATCCTCCAAAAGCAGCAAGAAAGAACAAAACGATATGCATCAGGACATGTTCTATTTGTACCCAACGATTGCTAATTGTACTTTCTCGAAGATAAAAGTATCCGGCTGTCTGCAACTTTAACCGGTTTATAATAGAAACGCTTACTGAATCAATTTCCGCTTTTCTATAGTGCAAAGACATAAATTTGCTATTAAGAGCAGAGATTTCGCACTTTAAAATCACACCATCAGTTACCATCAAGTTAATACTTTTACGAATTTTCTGTTATGTGCAGCACTAAAAACTAAGTATTACCTGAAACTGTAAATTATACTTTTAGACTGTATATCTAGACCGAAATTTGATCTAAATAGATGCAGATATCGCCTTTGGATCTTTAATAGCTAAATGCTAGTTAAAGAACACTTTTCCAAAAATTCTAAATACCATCAAAGAACCACTAAAACTAACTTAAATACCATAGCTTTAGCCATAATATACAATTGTTATAGGATATTCTCGATCAGTTCTTAACTAGCAAATTGCTTGTAAAGTGAGTATCATTAGTTTATGATCACCGCTTTAACGCTTTAAAATGCAATATTGTAGTTATCTTGAATATCAAATGTTTAGTTAAGCTATAGGTTCCTTCTTGTGACTTTACGGTATATAACTTCATATGGATTGTGGTAAGGTAATTTTAATAAGGAAATTAGCAAGCAAGTAATTGAGGTGAAAGGAAAAATAGGGTCCAACTAGTGAAAAAGAAGTCATATAAATAGTATAAGATGCAAATTCACATTGTATAAGAAGATAGAGTGAGACTCTATCATGTAGAAAGTAGGAGTTATATTGAAAGAATTATATAATTATAAAAAAAAAAGAACTGTAAAGGAAATATAATATCTATGCTAAATATTCTAAATTGATAGCGAGTAGGATAGAAATAAAATATAAGGTATTGACTAGAAGTTATTCACAAATGTGTTTACGAAATTGCAGTAGACAAGGAAAGATCTTCAAATTTTTAGTAGTGGAATTGTGTAGAAGCGAGAAGGTTGTATGCTAGTAACTATTAATTGAATTATCAAAAGAAAATGACAGGCTAAGAACCAATCTTAATATTGAATTTGCTTTAAAAGCTATACATGGAGATTACTGTACTCTATTCAAGAATATTGTTTAGTCTGGTACTTTATTACACAGTGATAGACTTAAAAATTAAACGGTAAAGTTCTACAGAGTGATTTGACTCCATCAGAAATGAAATTGTGTTGCATCTTTTAACAGTTGTAGAAGTTTTAAACAAGAACTTGCTGTCAACTCTATTTGCTACGAGTTCTGTGTGATTATTGTACAGAAAAGAAGCATGTTTATCACATACACTATAAAAATTATTGATGTTATAGTACTTACTTTTCTAAGGAATCGATATACATATTAACCACCCTAGTCAAAGCTATTCCTGCCAATGTAGTACTTAGGATGATAGTAAATATTCTCATTAGTGGCGCATACCAAAGTATTTTTTGAGGGGTTAGACATTTATCAAAATTGATATCATCACTAAGGTCTTCATTTTCGCAGCATGAGTAATCTACGCTACTAATAGAATTTCCTTGGATAGTAAAATTTCTTCTACATAGAGTACCATAAGGTATCTCCGAAAAATTCTGGTTCTTTTTCAAATTTAAATGAAATACTTTGCTCAGAACTTTAAATATAGTTAATCCTCGACATAAATCAGTGGTGATGTTACTGTAACAGTCAGTACTAGCTTCTGTGATATTAATTCGCAATTCCGATGAGAAGATCGCATAAATACTCAAGCTTGTAGTAATATAATCAGTAGGTAATGCGAAAATAGCTTCTCCAACATCTTTTCTTAACCATGCATAAAAAATAGGGCTTTCATGGACTGAACTTCGAAGATGGTCATTGCCATTTCTTTTATAAAGATGAAAAAATACAACTCGAACCGATGGAGATTTAATAATCTTCCTGAAATCATGATATATTCGAGTTTCATTTAGTACGCTCAATTGACAATTGGAATGGCACTCAGTCTCCACCCTTTCCAATACTACAAGGTGGAAGGATATAAACAGCCAGAAGATCGATACGCAAGTGAACATGGACAAATTATGCATAGACAGAGCCATCATTTCAAGGAACACTGTAACTTGAGAAAATACCTAGTTGATTATCAGTAATCAAAGTGAGTTACTTCAATATTGATAGAATTTATTCTTAAACTTTTTTTCACTGCGCTAACTCGACAGTATTTATGCCTTCTGCTTCACCATAAATTTAAATTTATACCAATCCTGCTGGATAAGAATGTTGATCACAGGCATTCAAATCTATAGAGTTAATTTATAGCCTTAGTAATTAAATGATTGTGCTCCAAACAAAAAATATAAACAAACATTGAATATAATAGAAACGGATATCCCGAACGAAAAATTCGCTTGATATATCCTACAGCTTATCTATTCAAATTCTTCATGGTTTTCTATATTTTATTTATTAAAAGCTTTATCTTCTATTAATCCACTAGCAAACCCAAATTATTCATATTTTTTTCTTTCTTTAAATTCAAAGGCTTGAGCGTACTTAAAAAATATTGCTATTCATATCGTAGATAATAGGGTAGGATATGATTCAACATAACTTAATCTTTCTAGTAAAAGATGAAAGAGCACCGTCCATGTTTTTATTCTTGAGCTCCACCATCTTTTGGCAAGAATTACTCGAGCTAGTTTTACAAATTTACAATAATAATCAATCAATGTTTGCGCTTTGCTATAATTTAAGTTGGAATAAAATATCCGTTAGTGGCATTTTAAGATATCCGAGATCCTTTTCTATCATAGATTGGAAAATACACTCTGATAAAGAAGAAAGATAAAGTAATTATCCAATAATCAACAGGCTTCTTTTGCTTAATTACTACTGTAAGTATATGAAATATATTAGAACTGAACCATACTATTTTAAGAATTTAATGACTGATTTATTCTCATTATCTGAGGAAAATTTCAGCGTATTTTGGTCCATTCACATTTACCGTAAATTGCATAATGCATTCAATCATATGATTGTTATTAAGTTCCTCTTTCATATTATGATTACTAATAACAATGACGTCAAAGTCATTTAGACTTTTTATTTTGTTCAGCAATTAGGCATTTTGTAGAAGCTATATTTCACATCATGACAATTTCATAAACGGATGTAATTATCTTTGAAGTGTTAATGAAATAACTGAATGATTTTTCGATTATTTTTTTGATTACATAATTTATAAAAAGCGATATTATTTTTGACTAAATTAGGTTACCATAGCTATTTAGCAATCGTGCATAATGAAGTACAAAAAATTAGCATTAAAATGATATAATTCTCTATGTCATTTTATAATTATTGACAAGGGCTGCCGTTCTCATTTTAGCTATTTTATTAAACCAAATTTTGTTGATTTCGTAAATAATACATCGACAACAAACTAGTAGTCAGGTAGTGCTTACTTTGACTAAGAAGAACTTATTTTTGGGGGCCTTTTAAGTCAGCCTTTGACAAATTGTCAAATTCCTATTTTCTCTTATCAATGAAATACGACATTTATTATAGCTGTTAATGGTAGCAACATGGCAGTTGTAAACACCACGCATTCGCTAAGAATTAAATGTATTTTCCGTTCATTGCCCTATTAAATTACTTTTAAACTGCTCCTTAATATACCGTATGCAGTGTCATTTAAGCATAGCATTTACAGACTTAATACTTGTTAGTAGCGATGATACAGAAACAATATTCTTCATCAGAAATTTGATCAAGTTCTTGATATTGTATCTGTAGATGATGATCATGACTCAAACGATTTTGCTAACTTCGGGTATTAGTAACGGCAATATCTTTGCTGATCTACGCTATTAACTTATTTTTTTATCAATTCTCGATAATTTAATTCTAATAATTGGTGCCTGTAACTATTTATATAATTTTGACTTATTATGTATTAATTAATATACTGTAAATTGAAATGTGACGCCATTTAGGAGTCCCTGTTACAAGATAAATTATCACTGTGAAACCATTCAATCTATTAAAATAGGTCGACAAATTAAAAGAAAATGATATCAGATTTGGTTTCCATACTATTCATGTGAATCAATGCTATCGTTGATCCCTAATATCAAACGATGCTGAAAAGTGGACAATTTTGCCAAGGTAGATTGGCACACTAGGCATAAGACCTGATTTAGTACATGCTCAGAATCTGTATTGCAAAATTGTCGATTAACATAAAGGATCATATATTACATTATGACGCTTTATTCCACGATTTTTCCACCATTATTTGTACCAGACTATTTCTATTTTATGTCTTATTAGTCCTATTACTAATAGCAATCATAAGATAAAAGACTTTAAGTAGCAGGATATCACAATTACTGGTACAGTTTAACAATAAGTATGTAAATATATGTATCTAAGTAAAACTTTCTGCAGTTATGTAGGCAAATTCTTACCAAATGAAGGATCTGATTTGTTTGCCTATACTTGATGTAAGTACTTAGTTAGCTTAGCAATGCAATAATGAAATTAAGATTTTTTATTAATTCATCTTTGAAAGATAATTTAGTCACAACTAATTATGAATTAGGATAACGAAATACGGTACTAAAATCCGATTTAGTTTCATTCAGTATTTTTAATATTTAAGACAAGTAAAAACAAATTAGTACGCGTCTATCTTTTGATATTCTCTGAAAAGTTAGTTAATAGATTCAAAATGATCAAATTTCTTGTCACTAGTAGCTAAAGCTTATCCTTAAGATAGAGCTTTGATAGTGAGATAGTGTTTTTTCCGACTGATCTAAATCAACATTAGCAAGAAATATGATAACCGAATTCGGAATCTGGAAACTACTGTAGCAAAAATTGAAACTTTATTAATTCGTAGCATTATGTCTATTATTATTGTGTATTTAGAATTAAGCAAGTACGGTAAGTCAACGCTTCAATAGCTACGAGAAAACTAATATGCATAATTGGCTAAGTTATATTGAATATTTGTAAGATGTTTTGAAGATTCTCTTTAATTGTATAAAAGGATGGAATTCAATTCCTCGGGAACAGAAAAATCGATAACCTCGGCTATATGGAACTATGTTAGTCAGTACGACCTTATGAGCTTTTTTTGGCTGAGCTTCAGATATAGTTCAATATTTTAAGGCTGTCTTCGTCGCTAAAAAAAACGATAGGCATATAAGCTATGGCTTCATGAATTGAAGTAATCATGGCTAGGTTATTTCATTATATTTTTTATATTCATTATATACTCATTTATTTATTATATTTATTAACATTATATTATATATTTTGTTATACTTTATTTGTTTTCTCACTTCACAATAGCTTACAGCCTTACACGCTGCTCTACCGTAACTACGACATTGTACGCAATTATAGTCTTCAATAATAGTATCCTTTTCTACTAAAATCCTAGTGCATTTCTCTACATGGCAGTTAAATCTGCTGCCATTGACTTATCGAATCCTTTATCACACTTAAAATTGTAAAAGAATATGCCAGAGAATGCCGATGCATCACAATTATTTTCACGTACCATAACAGCTTAGGTTCAAGCTAGAAATTGGCTACATTTATCTTTGCTTGCGCCTGATTAGCTTCAATATCTACGCCTGCACTGCTGGGATATGTTGTAAACATACTCTTTAGTTGTAAAAACGGATGAAATTCGATTCCTCGGGTACAAAAAAATCGATAACCTCGACGATATCGAACGATATTATTCACTAGGATTTTATCAATCATTTCTTGCTTGATTTCAGCTATAGTTAAATATTTCCGGGCAATGGTCGTTGTCACATAGATAATGGGTGCATTAGCAACTGCAGAGCTGATTGAGAATACCGTTGGTGAATCTGAATCAACTACAACGGTTAATATAAATGTGATAAATAAACCAGTTGTGATAGTAATATTGAAAAATACTCGAGGTAAACTAAGAGATATTTCAGGTGCATAGTACCGCAGATAAGAGAACAATTTTGCCGGGATTCCGGTACAGACAAGATCATCAATATCATCCATTTGGTAATAAATTTTAGTTAAATTATTACGAAATTCTTGTTCAGTTAAACCTTTCAAGTGAATACCGACGTCTTGAGCCAGTTTTTGTAATTTGTTGCTCTTACGATGGCAAGAGAGATAATTATTATTGCACTGGGGCAAAGTTATCAGCATTGTCGTACTTGACGTTTTTTCGTACTGAAATATAACTTTAGATATTCCGTGTGCTAAGACGATTGTGCCATCTCTTATTAGTTCCTCTAACGTATCCTGAATTTTTTTCTGAATACAATCATCTTTCAACATTTCCGGCACATCAATAATGACATTATCAGTGATAGCATTATCATCCAATTTAAAATAGACTTCTAATTTGCCTTCGGTTTGTTCAAGTAGCTCGTCAATTTCTTTCTCAACTCTGTCATGTACTTGGATAATTCGTTGTGGTAGCATATGACCTTTGCTATCATACGCCTCCATAGCCTTAATAACGTAGTGAAAGTAAGGAACGACAATAACTGTTATTACGCTAAAGTAAATGGAATGGGCAATAACAAATTCTGCCACGGTAATAACAATGCGAATAATGAGTTGAGTTAATAACCACATTCCCAAAATTGTCAGTGACGAATACAGCAATGAAATAATGAAGAAAAAAGACGATAATAATCGATATCCGATTGTCTTTGAAGCAGTTGACAGAAAGCTACATCTTAAATGTAATGTTAACGTATCTGTAATAAATAATATAATGCGTATAATTTCGATTCTAGCCATAATAGCAAATGGCAATATTATTAGAAATGACAATATCGCCTGCATCATAGCGGTATAACGATGTAACTTTCGGTACCGTATTATATCTTTGATGCAATTTTTAAATTGAAAATGTAACTGGCGATGGCTGTTTTCAGTAAAGAACTTGAACGATAAAATTGTAACTTCATCCTGCTGCTGCGATAGATATGGATAATACTGGCCAAAAAATTGCTGGATGTGCGGGAAGAGAACAAAAAATGTACAAGTGGCATAAATACCAAGGGCGATGTAACTAGCCAAGGAAGCACGATCGGGTATCTTCCTATTGCGAATGCCAGGATAAATTAAAATAGAATGTGGATAAGCTTGTACTAGAATAGATAAAGTAGATCCACCGGATGCAATTGCTGATACAGCAATGAACTGACAGCAAAACCAAAGTTGTACCCAAAGACTATTTTTTACCAATTTCCGTAAATAAAAATACCCAATAGGATGAAATCTTAGTGATGTTAGGATACGAATTTTCTGACCGTCAACTTCAGTTGTTCTGCAGCAAAATAAAATGAAAAAGAGAGTCAATAAGAGCAACTGGAACTTTATTATAAAAATTTACAATTAGATTACTTTGCTGAACATTATCATGAGAGAACTTGCCGGATTATCAAACTGATTGACAAATACAGCAGTTTAAATTAATTAGTTACAGTTGTAAAAACCTTTCGATATTCGTATTATATCTTCAACAGTACTGAGCAAATATACTGTTAGAAGGTTGAAATGACATGGTCATCAATGGAGTAAGATACGAATAAATTAAAAAGTCAAAGTATACTCATGTATGAAAATGAAATTTACTATAGTTGTAATCTGTCAAGATAGTGACGATAGAGTAGACTAAGATTTAATTAATTTCGAAAGAGCGATTGAAACTATAGCTTGTATTATGAAATTAAATGATAATTTATTCACCTTCGTATTTACTGTAATTAAATCTTTTTTAATTTATATCCATTTATTTTATCTATCAGATTAGACTTACTTTCCTAAAGCGTTCATGACTCTATTGATAATCTTAACCAGTAATGCTCCGCTAATCGGAATACTGATGATAGCTGTAATTATATTCATAGCTTTGACATACGGTTTGACTGATCTAGGCTCTAAGCATTTCTTAGTATCTACTTCCAATTCTATAGTATCGTCATCACAACAGGAATAATAGGTAGAACTAGAGTTGTCATCGATTTCCGAATTAAAATCCCTCCTACACACAGTACCGCAATTTTTAGCAGTGCAATTGTGCATCGTTAGCAATCGAACAAACTTTGCTAAGGTAAAGAAAATAATGTGCCGTTTACATTCCAGAGATGATGCATCGTAGCAGCTTTGGTTAACTTCTTTGAGATAGATGGTTAAATTGGAGGTAAAAATTGACGTTAAACTCAAAGTGGTGCTCATGTAATCCGTAGGCAAGGCGAAAATTGCTTCGCCAACATCTTTTCTAATCCATGCATAGAAGATATTCTGTGCCGAATTATAAAGACTATTATTTCCTTTTTGCAGGTGGAAATAAACCACACGGATTGATGAAACTCTGACAATTCTACTAAAATTGAGGTAGGACTGTGCCTCGTTTTCAACTTGTAGCTGACATTCCTTCACACATTTCTTGGGGTCTTCGTCGATAGTGGAAACTTGATTAAAAGTTGAGATAATCCAAAATAGTGTTATCCAATAGAATCTAAAAAGAAAGTATGCCATCACTCTATCGGTTTAGACTTGATGCTATCTTTGTATACCTTGCACCTTCTAAAATTTACTTGTTAGTAAGGTTATATCTTGTAATTTACCGTTCGCTTCCTATTGCTATTTATCCTACTGATCACTAAATCAATAATTCCATTACATGAAGAAAATCACTTATTGTTAACTTCATTATTAGCATTAAATCTCGATCTCGACTGAATAATTTTCTATTGATTTAATAATATTGTACACAAATAATGGATGATTATTATGTCTATGTGATGTAATAGAAAATTTACCGCCGATATGAAAGTAAATAAGAACTCTTTTCAGTAATTTAACAATTAACTAAGATCGATCTATGACTTCTAATTTGCATAAAAGTTTTTCTGTTTTACACTATTGTGGTCAGATCCTGTTAGTACCAATCTTCCCTGATTTGTTATGAATAAATCACTACCGGCGGCAATTTTTAATAAAGGCTTTTCTCTCTTACTGGAAGTTTACTCCATCAGTTGATGACTAATTTGAACTCTAATCACATGGATTATGTGGGTGTTATTCTAAATTTATTTGAAATGGGCAGGAAGCGAAAGGCCTAGTCGGCTGAAGTTTCTTAGTGGCTTAGTCTATACAACAAATTTTTTACCATTACTTTTATGATAGACATCAATATATTAGTGTCATATACTGTAACAGACTGTATTCATTACAAACATTTTGGAGACTGGAAAAGATTTTATTTTACTCCTTGAACCTGTACTATTAGCCATGATAGCTTAGTTAGGAATCATTCACCTTAAAAGAGAATTAGATATTAAGATTACACACCTACGTTAGAATCTGTTCAATTTTCAAAGATCAATTAATCACCTGCTTTCTTTCGATCATCATAGATAGTTATTCAACTATAATTTGAACGGGGTAGATGCGAATATAGTGGCAGTTATAGTAAATTGGCAATATAATCTTTGTAAAAGTGGAGTTTTTAAAAGTTTACGTAAAAGCAAAAAGTACACCGAAACTGCGCTATTCAATTATGGGAAATACACCTTTTATTCTGAATCGTTCATTCTATATCTAATCTGCCTAGCTACAGCAAGGCTACAGTCTAATCTATCATTACAGATCATTAGACAAATTAGTTCTAGCCTTACAATCTATTCTAGGCAATTCTAATAACTTCCAAATTAAGAAGAATAATTATGGTAAGATACTAATGCTACAGTGCCACGTCAATACTATTACTGCCAAATTAAAATCAAAAATATTTTAAAATTAATGAAATCAAATAAGTCCATCATTACAATCTTGTTAAAGAGATCTAATACAGTAAGAAGTTTCCGATAATCCAAAAGAATTTGAAAACGATAGGGAATAAACCGAAGATGGCCTATGTCGATTTATGATGTTATTTCATGTCATAGAAAAAACAAGTATGAATCGTTATCCATATTTTATGTTCCACTAACAGCGATATTATCCTGTTTTTGCTATAAAGAAACACAATGTACTAATATAAAAATTCGCAAGGAAATCGTATAATAAATAAACTCTCTGCTATGGCACACCTTATTGGAGTTAGAGTTTTAACGCTATCCAAACAACGGATTATCCATATTAAAAGAAAGTACAGCAAGCGTTTATAGGTGGCTTATTACTTTATCTGAAACTCAATTAGATGTAAAAAAAGCTACTGGTACCGATAGATAATATTCCTTTCATTAACATCCCTAATTAGATTGTAAATAATAAGACTATCGGACAGAGTGCTTATGTTATCAATTTTAAACTAAATTACTATTAATTATCCAGGAAATAGACAATGTTTATTCAATAGGTGCCGTCGGTTATGTATATGCTAGATGACATTGACAGAAATGCTTAAATTCATATTCTATCTAATTTTAGATGCTTGTAACGTAGTGACTCAATACGGGAAATTGTTATTTTGTTTTTTCATCAGAGATCATGATTTAATGCACTGATAAATAACAAACCCATGCAGTTTATTTATTTACTACCTGTGTCTACTTAGACTGTTCATAGTCCTTGTCATTATATTATTTTACACTATCGCTATTAGTTTAGCTAACAAAACGAGGAATGGATCGTCATTATTCGAGTAGCAGCAAATAAAAATTCTGGATAATGGGTTTGGATAGTAATTTCGTTATTTTCAATTACAAAATGATGTTTATGGCCTAATCCTTTATCAAAGATTAAACTGTAGAGACTAGGTAAACTATAACCTTCTTTATGTCGTTAGAATCTTTTAAGACCAGCATCCACAATATTATATTAACCTTCCAACATTTGATTAATGGTAAAATGCCTTTTATTTTATTCTATCCAAGGTAATTCAACATACTGTGAAATTTAACTTTAACAGAATGATCGGATGATCTTATTATCTAGGGCTAAATTGTGAACAATAATCTAGATTGGATTGTGATTAATTACTAGATAGACTAATCAATAGGACAGGACCGTAATTATAAATAGCAATGCTAATTCAATGTATTAATCTACTGTTACAGAATAAGCTGTATTGCAGCTACCATGAAAAAGCATTACTTCGTCGATATAATTTCTTATTGTCTGAATTAAAGTGTAACTGACATATTTGTTGGATCGGAGCCTAGGCTTGACTGCTAAAATAAGAGCTAGTCAATATGACCCTGATCAATAGCCTTTAATTATTTTATTACCAATTGCAATGCTAATCCTATGTCGTTACAATAACTAGCATTAAATCTTGCAAACATGAATAATAACCTTAGTAAATGTATGCGCTTTTACGTCAGATATTCTTGCCGGTAAGTGCAATTTTCACTAGTTTAGACAAAGGTTTATATTCGAGACCTCTTGTACAGAATAACCTATAGCCTCTTCTATAGTGTATCAGATTAGCTAATAGTATTTCAGATGTTTCTTTCTCGGTTGCTAGAGGAATTTTGAAGTATCTTAGTGTTAGAGTAGTACCAATGAATAGGATAGGTGTGTTAGCAGCAGCAGTAGTCAATGATGTGAAAGACCAGGAATGAGAATGAAGCAATAGCGTTAAAAGAAATGTCAGAAATAATCCTGTAATAATCAGGAAGTTTACGACAACTGACCATAAGTTAAGGGACACTGTAGGAGCGTAATACCGTAAATAATGAAAAAGCTCTAACGGAATCCCAGAATAACGCGCACTATTGATCCTTGTAATGTCATAAAATGTTTTCACTAATCTTTCACGATGGGTGTCGATAGAGGTATTTTGTAAGTGTGCACTAATCTCTGTCAATAAATTATCTTTACCTTCACTATTAGCACACAGAATAGGATAGTTCTCATTTTCAGGTAGTGTTACCTCAATAATTGTATTGCCATCTCTTCTATAATTTAGGACCATCTGGGACATTCCAACATTGATTTCAAATCTATGGTCTTCAACAAGACGTCGTATATAGTTTTGAATTGTAATTTCGATTACAGTTCCTTTTAACATTTCCGGTACATCAACTTCTATAGCATTATTACTACCAACTAAGAAATCAATTATTAACTTTCCATTTTCTGCATTGAGTATCTTATCAACTTCCTGCTCCACGGCTGAGTCTAACTTCATAATAAGTAGTGGTAGTGAGTGTAATTTTTCTGTATAATCATCCAAGTAGGCAATTACGACATACAAATACGGAATAATCACAACAATAGCGACACTAAAGTAGACGGAATAAGTTATAATAAATGTTGTTACAGTAATGATAATACGAAAGAAGGCTTGAAAAATAATCCAAAATTGGAATACTGTTATAACAGAATAGCAGAAAGCTATCAAAAATAAAACTGGTGCCAGAATGCAATTCAGTACTTTCAATTTGGAGTTGATAGGGAGAAGATGATATTTTAAGCGCAATGTCAATACCTCCGTTAAAAATATCACAATGGGGATGACAGTGCTTGATTTAGTTAAAAAAAATGGTAGATAGACCAAAACTTGTATTAAATTATTGAAGAATACCACTATCTTCAATGATAATAAATTTTTCGTCAAATCCGTTATCATATTCTTAAATTGTAAATTTGTTCGCCCAGCGCTCATTGGCGCTAAATATCTATCTTGAGGTAAAAGTCTGCTTCTATCTTGCCTTTCAGGTTGATGAAGGCAAATTAATTGCTTTAGGTGTGTTATTATAATGATTATGGTAGCAAATAAATGTAATATACCAGCAGGCACGGTAGCAGCTGTTATAGAAGGCGGTATAGCAACACCGTAAATTTCTGGAACAATCATAAACGCTGATGGATAGATTTGCATCACCAAGGCTGCATAACCGAATGCAGTTAGCGCGAGCCATAAGATTAAATAGAAGAAGCAGTAATAGGCATGTTTCCAACATGCTCTAGTTGAGCTACCTTGAACGTAGAAGTATTCGATAGTCTCTAGCCGTAAAGTGTTCAAAATATGGATATGAACAGAATCCATTTTAAAATTTCTAGGAAGGAATAGATCCAACCGAACATAAAATAGGAGATAAAAAGCGAATTAGCTGTTATGGTATGCGCCAAAAATACTCTAGAACATGATTGTGAAATAACTACAGCACATATCGAAAATTATTCATTCCTACTTTTGCACTTAAATATAAAGATATGGCAGAATCAACAATTCTATATGATACTTGCTTAATTTGAGATGTTGTCATGATTTTAAATTCAAAACATTCAAATCTTTCCGTTGCTAAGTTAATATTTAATAGCTGTGCAGTAAAGTGAAAAAGACAGTACGGCTCTATCCTGTCGCCTCAATATTAACAGAAAGTAATACTGGACTAGCTCAATTTCGCTCCTTTCTATATTGCTTGCTTAATCTATAACGACTACGTCATCATTTAATGATAAAAAAATAAATTTGAAATCGCTACTATTAAGAATTTTTATTCATTCCAATTAAAAGTATTTCTATTGGTAATTAAAATAGTGTCGATAAGGTAATAAGACAGACTTTAATATTTATTAGAGCTGAGGCTATTAATTATCACGTTACTGTTAGAATCATTTTCCTTTCGTTTACCTCTCCAATGTACCCATGTACATATTGAAAATTTTAACTAACAGAGCGGCACCCATTGGGATGGTAAGAAAAATAATGAGGAATTTCAGGAATGGCGCATACCATTTCACTTCTTCAAGAAGTAGACATCGTTGAACATCTACAGGTAATCCTGGAAAATCTAAATCACAACATGAATATCGAACTTCTTCATGAGCAGTTCTTTCGGTAGCCATGAAACTTCTTCTGCATATATTACCGCAATACCTTCCGGTACAGTTGTTGGTTAATCGAGTAAAATTAATTAATGTTTTGAATAAAATAATCGGTTTACTCGGTAGGACCGTCGCGTTTTTAAAGCATCCCTTAGTTGATTCTACCAGTTTAATTTTCATACTTGATGTAAAAACTGTGTAAATACTAAGGCCAGTGGTTATATAATAAGATGGCAAAGTAAAAATGGCCTCACCCTGATCTTGTTTTACCCACGCATAGAAAACTCCATGCTCTATGAATTGAAGGTGTTGATCCCCAATGTAAATCTTGAAAAATAGGACCTGATTCCACGATAACCTCGTTGCTTTAACAAAGTTCGCATAGGCTATGGTCTCGTTAACAACGGTAAGTTGGCAACGAGACTCAGATCTTGCAGCAATGGGCTGCAAAAATAGTGCAAAGCAGATGAGAATAAGCATCTGCCTTACGGCTATCCATTGGATAGGCGATCGGTGATTGCTAGAGCACTCAAATACCATAGCTGATAGCAAAGATAACGAAAACGATTTAGGCAAATAATATAATCAAGAAATTACACCAGCTTAAATACTTCCCATTAAAAAGCTTGAATACTATTTGTGCTGCCATTCATTCGTACAATCATATTTTCTATCGACTCTGAACTTATCATTGATGCCTGAATGTGATTTGTTTGACATCCATCAGTACCATCGGTTTCTATTGAATCGTTATTTTGAATTCAAACATAGTATAACAAAGCTGAAATATAATATGATAGAATTATTCCTCATGAACTTATAAAGAATTTAATACAGTGATTTAAATTTAGAGATTAGAATGGGTGACATTAGGGAGCCAATCTTAAATTCAATATGCAGACAATTATGGTACATTGAATACGAATAAGCATTTGTTTAGTCTTGATTCCCTTTCCGTGCTATTCATCTCCCATTGCTATCAGTAAAGCAACTAATCAATCTATTACTCAATTGATAATATCTTGAATATTAAGTGTCGTACGGTAAATAAAATGAATGTTGTCAGATTGATAGTTATAGTCTATCAAAAGATATTATGCGAGTATTATTTAAGTTAAGAGTCCTATTTTTTTATGTTCAACGAGAATTTGATTCATAAATTGTTTCCAACAGATTGTAAAACTTTTGTTTAATAATTCTATGGTACGGCTTTGGCCATAATAGTATAAGTTCGTATGAAACAAATGCTGTAATAGATGACTGCTGTTTTTTTGCCTTAAACTATCAAACACTTGCTTACCTGAAATCTGAACTAATCTCTAGTTTAACCACTTCAATGAGTCCGTTAATTGCCCGAACTAATACATAAACATAAATTGACATTGTTTCAATCTTTCCTGAAATCATAATAGATAAAGTGGATATCCATAAATTTTAAAGTACCTTGTGAAACCATGTTACAGTTAATAAAGAAAAGTCATTTCTGAATATTATCACTACGTGGTATACTAATCGACCGCTAGGCATATCTTAGGTTAAATTATAAATTATCCAATGAATTACAAGCACGTTATGAATTAAAGAAAATTCTTAACTAATAAGCACTAGAATACAACTCGATTACTTAACGGAAACAAATAAAGAGATTTTGAATACAAATATATGAAATTATGATTGCAAATACGACAATTACATTTCTATCTTTCTTAAAACTCAAAGATTGTGCTTCAGTGGTTGGTAGATTGTTATTATCATTAATGATAACGACAAGACATCGATTGATTATTCATTAGGTTGTTCAGAATTTGCTCGCTGAGCCTTTCATTGTCTATAAACCTGTATAAGTTATATACTGTCTGGGTTTGGGGTAAAATTTAAGCGGTTAAAATAAGCTGCTTGTGTCATTTGAGATACAGGTTTGAAGTTAATTCCGACTGTACAAAATAACCGATATCCTTGTGCTTATCGAATCAAGCTATTTAATATCACTTTCTTGGTAGTCTTATCGTCCACTTAGGTTATTTTTAAATATTTTAACGATAGCGAAGTGACAACGTAAAAGATCGGTGATAGCCGATAGTAGCGCTTAAAGATTCGATTTTCCAAGAATTAGAATGGAGTGCGATGGTAAGAACCACAATGATAAATAATTCGTTCGCAATAATAAGGTTAAACTTTATTTCCCAAAGATTGAGAAAAACCATGGAGCATAATATCTTACGTAAGAATATAACTCATTCCTTTGTCGAAAGTTAGATCATGAGCTTATTCGATAATAATTCATTTTATCGATACTCAGCTATCGTAGGAGTATAATTTTCATCTTTGACGATAGTATTGTATGTGTATTGCAGCGAAATAACGAATTTCAAACATAATGTCTCTTCGTCGTCAAAAAATTTTTCTCGATGTATTTCTTCTGCCTATGAACAAGACAGCTATTGCTCTTGATTTATTCTAGCTGCTCTGCTAATGTCAAGAGACTAAACATGCATATTTTACTCAAATTTATAAACATCGCGGTAAATTCACGTTTGCCTTACGCCTAATGGCTTTATTTATATAACATATTATCCTTATAAGAATTTCTTTCACGACAAGAAAATTCTTACAAGCATGAAAAGAATTATTATCCATAAGTACACAACCGGACAATTGGATCGCATTTTCAACAAATATATATATAAAATGTAGCTCTTACCAACGTTTTACAGCTTGTTTGATAATTTAAAAGTATTTGATCTGTAAAAATGTAGTAACCATTTTCATATCTTTGTCATATGAATTTGTCACAACGAGATGTGTAGAACCGAAGTGATTTGTAAAGATTATACTTTATAATAATAATAGCTTGCGTTTCTAAGTATAATACCTAATGCTGTTAAACATCACAAGATTATGCTTATTCGACAGAAAGTGCCTCTTAAAGCCATACATGCACGTAATGTATTTCGGTATTACATATAATGGTCACAACTGATGGTTTCTAGGACGGTGTTTTTGTTAAAATATTATCATTACATTGCATTAATCTCTTAAGTAGAGAGCTCTCATACACAAGTGTACTTAATTCAAAGCAAAAGAGTTCTTGTGATAACAACAGAAGCGAAAATCTTGATATCACTTAAATATTGCAAAATAAGGTAGTCGATTTTTGTAGAATGCAATAAGCCGTATAAGTTTTCTTCATTTCTCGGACTATTAACAAAAGCTAATTGTTACCGTCTGAGGAATACGAGCTCTGTAAGATCTCTTCTGTAACATCCTTATTGCCTTGTTTTGGATCCGTAATTCTTATAATCTTCTTTTTACGTACTGGAGGATTTTTTTCCTTTACAATGTTGTTCATGATAGGGGCTGATTGTAAGCGCTGCTGTTGTTGTTGCTGTTGTGGTTGTGAGACCATGTTGGAAGGATTGATAGGATTGGAATTAGCTGCATAAGAAGGCCCAAGCCCATTCCTGATTGCTTCGGTGTACTGACCATTAACCGGCATCATAGCAATGCGAGTGTTAGCGTTTATAACTGGTCGGTAGATCTGTGGTCTTGGAACCGTTGTCAAATAACCATAAGCTGAAGGAGAAGTTGCACCAGTTGCATGGTGCATTGGCCGATGAGCAACAGGAGTAGCTACTACTGGTGCACTACCGATAGTAGCTGGCATATAACGCGGGCGTATCATCACACTAGTCGGAGGAAGAAGGCGATGAGCTTGTGATTTAGCATATACATTATTTCCGCTAGGGTTAGCATATGCTAAGAATCGATCTCCTTCGTTAACACGCAAGCCATGTTCACGTCGTTGTAGCACTGGAAGGATAACGGCATTATTCATTGGTGGAGGTAATGGTGGCGGCGGTGGACGTGGTTGTGGCCTCATGATCGGCTGCCCAACAATTTGTACCGATTCTTGAGGTAGAGGCGACAACGCGTAACTATATGCGTAATGCGGCTTGCTAGTAGCCATACTTGCTACCTAATGTCTTCATATGCTATAGAAAGTTAAACTTGATTGTCATAAAGTATTAAAGCGCTTCCGCTTCCAACTTTTACAGCAACTCCAGTAGCGGACTAACGCCAGCACTATCTGAGATAGCTGCCTGCTAAGAAATTACATCAGGAAAACGGTAATGAATATAAAATTTCGAACTTTAATTAAAAGCCGTACATCATATAAGTATTATTGGATATACCAATATATGCATAAAATTTGTTTTACGCGACATCATACGGTATAGTTATCCTATTGCATTATTTACCAACTAAAACAGAGGTTTACTGCAAGTCGTTCTATTTAATCATCGACACTTGAAGATTCATTTAGGATGTCAAAAAGAATTGTTGCAAGTTTTCCTATTATGGAAGGGTAATTTGCAATGTAAGATTTGCTATGAGTTTATCCTTCATAGACATTGAAGGGTAATTTACAATGGCAGAAAGATTTGCTACTAATCCTTTAACTATCGTCATTAAAAGGGGTAACTTACATTCTAATAGAACGTAAGAATGGCTTTGATGGTCTTTTCTATTATGGACATTGAAGGGAAGTTAGCATAGAAAAAGATTTGCTACTAGTCCTTCTATTATCGATATTAAAGGGTGTTTTAGAATGGTTAAAGGATTTGCTACTAGTCCTTTCATTATTGATATTGAAGAGTAATTTATAATGGAATGTAAGAAAGACTGTGAAGATCTTTCTATTACCGACATTGGAAGGTAATTTAAATGTAATCTAAGAAAGATTTTGATGGTCTTTCCATTATCGACATTGAAGAATAATACAATTAGAATGTAATAGTATTCTGGTATAGCATTATTCCGTTCCCAAATCCTCATTTAAAGATGAGCTTTATATTACATCGGTGTGGATAAGAAATTATAGTATGAACAACAATGACCAGGATAAACTAATTATTTCAAGCAGGAAATATGACGAGATACTTAAACTACAATAGCGATTCGATAAAGTGTAATGCATCAAATGCGGCAATTAGCGACAACATGAAAAGATTTTGTATGTCAGCATACGTTGAATAACTACAAACTACTGTACTACATTTCAATATTGTAAACTATTTGATGGTCAAATAAACTGTCTAGAAAATTTGATCCATAATATTGATCAGACTATTCCTTAATCAAGACTATCAAACTGCTTCTTTCCTTATATATATATATGTGCTATTTAAATAAGCTACAGCAAATTAGAGCGTGAATGATTCCCTATATAATAGTCGTTACTGCAATCTGAACAATCTTCGATAGAAATTGGAAACGATACTCAGAAAATCAATCTCTACCAGTTAAAGGTAAGTTGTAGTCATCATAGTTTTTTACCTTAAGGTTGGACTTTACACTGCTGTACAAGTACTCCCTACACTGTTAGATTGCACTATAAACTACCAGAAACTAATTATAGTGTAGAAACCAAGAAACTTATACTGACAGCTAAAAAGTGGTATACAGAGAAGTGAGACGTACAGACTAAAAGTTAAATTAATGTCATAGTACTTGTTAGTCATTCCTACTGTGCTCTTTCTTGACTACAATCAGGGACTACTCGAAAGAAGAGAAAGGGAGACAGGACACGATCGTTGACGATATGGAGGCCGATTTTTTTGCTAGTTATTTCAACTATACTGACCATCGGTAATTATGGGCTATACTGTACACGACAGGCTGTAAATTAGCTGCCAAGTTGGTTTAAATGACAGCAAGCCGTTCCTGTTATAATGTGTGGAGACTATGACGATTAGTAACATACAATAATTAGCCACAGACGGCAATTATTTATTTTTACCGCAAAACCATGGTGTAGTTTGTCAAGGATAAAGAATAAGAATATACTCGTATACTCCTAGCTTTAGCCGTGGACCAGTGCCGGTAGTTGAGCACAAGTCTTGCAATAGTACGGTATCCCACTAGCTTGTCATTTAGTTAGGCAGAAGGGTGATTAAATAAAACTTGAGTAGTGAAATAAAATAATAAGAATATACTCGTATACTCCTAGCTTTAGCCGTGGACCAGTGCCGGTAGTTGAGCACAAGTCTTGCAATAGTACGGTATCCCACTAGCTTGTCATTTAGTTAGGCAGAAGGGTGATTAAATAAAACTTGAGTAGTGAAATAAAATAATAAGAATATACTCGTATACTCCTAGCCTTTGCCGTGGACCAGTGCCGGTAGTTGAGCACAAGTCTTGCAATAGTACGGCATCCACTACTAGCTTGTAATTTAATTAGAAATGCTAATGGTACAGTCCTATACTGCAAGTAATTTAGGCTAGGCAGGAGAGTGATTCAATTCGTAAAACTTTGAGTAGTGTCACATGGTACGAGCTAGCTAATTTCAATATTGAATGATTTGAATCTAAAGTACGGAGAATAGGCGTGAAATCATTGGAAAAATCAATGATAAATTTCCAATCTTTGCAAATGATCGCGATACGTTATCGTATCGATTTTTACTATAGATCGCTTCAGAACTTGCCAATTTTCGATCCTACTATCAGTTCAATTCAATCATTTTGTCTATAAGATATTATCTAACGTAGTAAAATACTACAGCTGAGTCGGCAATCGCTAATCATATATCCAAGTCATTGTAAAAGTTGCATAAATCGGCAAGATATCGACGATTTTAAAACGAAAAACGACCGAACGTATGAAAATGGATTATCGATCATGCCTAATAATACTGGTATACTGTAGAAGCTTCAGAAAAAAAAAGCAGCAGCTTGCCTACTACAGTAGCATAGTAAGTTGTAGAGAACCGTAGTATCATCGGCCACAGATGGAGAAAAGATCCAATGTAGTTGAACGTTTTATATCCTATCTCGTAGTGCGCGTATTGATATCGAAATGGTCAATTCTACTTTCAAACTCTCCTTCTAAAATGACATGAACTCACGACACTATTCTATGGATGAGAAAGGAAGCGAGAATGAACCAATCCAAGTAATAGGACAATTTCATTAGCATACGTATTTTAAAAATTAAAAAGAGATGTATAGTATTCACCTCCAAGACACGCTATCAAATTAAACCTGGAGCTATTTGAAAAGCCTAAAAGTTAACGATGTTTTGGACAATGTTCGAAAAGTAAACTTTCGCGACGACAATTGAAATAATAATACGTAAGATCATCAACGTATTGTAAACTAATCATAATGCGGGTGTTAAAGGAAATAGTAGCATGGAAGAAAGAGAGGCTTTGATGTCTTTTGTAACTCTTTGGCTTTGAATAATCTGCTCTAATTTGGACACAATGCAAAACGTAATCGTTAATTAGCCGTTTGCTTAATATATTAACCAAAAACAATGGCTAAAAAGCATCATTCCTGCGTGATTTAGAAAAGTGAAAAAAGCAAACAAACGCAATAGGTACTGATACTTTCGCTCAACTATTCAAATAGTGTAAGCACCCAATATTAGCTATTTCAATGATGTACTGCAGTAGGAGAAAAGTCTATTCATTTTATTTAAGAAGGATTATTCATCACTCATACAGTCTTTCATAACCTACAAACTACAGTATGTCTTCGTCTTATCCCAGCATTTAATAAACATAGAAGACCACTATAATTTTTCATGTATTTACGTTATGATCAAGCACTCCTTCACTTGATGTGTTCGCTGCATGGATGACATTATTACTATTAACTTGCAAAGCATTATTTTAACGTTTATCCCTAGTCAAGTGCATTGCTGTGAAAAACTTTTACTGAGACATTATTTCAACACGTGTACATTATCATAAATTAACGTAACAGAGATGTATTTACGTACTATAGGAGTATCGATCATCAGCGATTTCTCGATGAAAATCAATTTTATAAAAAATGAGAAAAAGAAGGAACGGAAACGAACTTACAGTACTGTACAAACAATGTAGAAGCTGATAGTTTTTGACTGTATTATAAAATTGAATTTTTATCGAAAAATTCCTGATATTAACGTGATTTTAATACTATATTAATAAGAAAAAAGAGAAGCAAGACAACGTAGTGAGTGTTAAGCAGCTTCTCAAGTCATGCTGGAATTTCTTATCGGTATAAACTTGGATAGTGTGCTAGCTGATCATAAGCGCACATCGTCATCAACTAGCTAATACTGGAAAATGATTGTCAAAGTGATTCCGATATGATAACATGACAAGGCCAGAACATGATTCAAGGTGTAATAAAATACTTCTTGATGCATATCACAAACATACGACAAGAGATGAAAGAAATTGATATGTGTGCATTTTATCCTTTGCTATTTTTTTTACAGTCGAGTTATTCTATCTTTGTCAACTATAAGTGAAGAGAAAACTGTTACAGCATTGATCCTTGCTGTTTCATTTCTTACATTGCAAATGCATAGTTGTGCGGATGAAAGTTTCAATGGATTGGATTTTAATTTCAAACGTTGTAACAACGAGCAGTAAGTGGATTAGCTGTTCATAAATGTATACAGTAACGAGTTGTTAGTAAGCTAGAAGCATGACATTGTAATTTTTGTGTATGCTATCCTTGTGCGTACAAGATTTCTCTACTCTGGACGACTAACTTGAATAAAATATCACCGTTCGAATTCAAATACTAGTTAAAGCATGGCATTGAAGTGATACAGCGAATTGCTTACTATTATTGTTGGTCACGGCAATTTAATCGGTAGTACACGAGTGTCGCCATCCTCCTTTTACAAGGTACATAAACAAGCTCCGGTGTCGTCATGTTGATGTGATGTATTTGGTTGCCCAAAAATAATATCGAACTATTGCATTCTCTCGACACCAGATTGGATTTCTATTCATTCTGCTCTAGCGTAGACAAGATTAATTAAGCAACAATGGCTGTAAGCCATACGTATCACTCTTACTCTTGTAGACATGGCATTCAAGTAGTTTGTCGATGACCGATCAAGAAAGTCAAAGCATGCTTTTAGCCAAATCATACGATACACCAGGGCAAAAGGAATATATGCAGAAAATAAACTAATACTACACGCATCAATAGACACAAATGAATCCAATAAGAAATAAAATTAATGTGTTGCTAACTATTTCAAGATTGTCTTGTCTAGCACTGGCAGCAATGATTGTGGTTCAAAACGCCATGGTTTTTTCTACCTTGATCTTCTTGGTACTTTTAGTGATCTCCATTTACAAAGACTAAGTAAAGTTCAATTGATAGTTTACACTCCAATTTCCATTAGTTTTCCATTTTGATCACATTGTAGGCATACCGAAGCTAAAATCGATTAACTACTGTAGACATGGTGATCGTACCGCTACCAAGGTAAATATTAGTAGCAATGAGTTCTAGTGAATTAGTCAATGTTTGAGGAATTTCTCAACATGATCCATGGTTTTGATCGTTGTAATAGAAATATTGACATTTCTGTAAGAACGATAGCGATCAAAACCGTTGACAATACAGCAAATTTTTTCAACATCGTATCGGCACTTGTTAGTCCCTATCGCTCTCTTCAAACGATGGTCTAGCTAGGCCGTAGATAACAGTTAGAGTAGATTAATTTTAATTCAAATTGATTGTACCCATCTCTCCGTTTGCTTTCAAGGTTTCGATCCTATTGCCAGTAGCCCTGATTTAGCAGACAACATGATATACCAGTATTGTAAAGTAGAAGGCAGGCATTATTACTGAAGAAGAAGTCAATTTAATCGATACTAGATTTAGGCGTATTCACTAAGATCGCTAGTCAAGATTGAACGGTTAGATAAAGGTTTCGCGTATCTCTATTTGGTCTAGCTAGGCTGTAGATAACAGTTAGTAGATTAATTTAATTCAAATTGATTGTACCCATCTCTCCATTTGCTTTCAAAGTTTCCATCCAATTGCCAGTGCCCCTGATTTAGCAAACAACATGATATACCAGTATTATAAAGTAGAAGGCAGGCATTATTACTGAAGAAGAAGTCAATCTGATCGATACTAGATTTAGGCGTATCCACTACGATTGCTAGTCAAGATTGAACGGTTAGATGAAGGTCTCGCGTATCTCTATTTAGGCTGGAAGATGGCCTAGCAGTTGTCCATTTTGTTCACATGGCGAGTATACTTTACCCTAGTACTATTCGATAGACAGCTCGATTGTGTAAAGCTACAAAGGCAAGCAGGAGTAGAAATGGGTCAAGACGATCAATCTCCAACCTAATACGGCTGGTCCACAGATCATAGTTGGATTCATTTAAAATCCAATTGAGTTGATGCTCATCTCTGTTTGCTTAAGCCTTAAGTTTTCACTAGTTTTTTTCCAGTTGGTTCATCTTGTAAGCACATGCTGTCCCATTCAATTGTAGGATAGCATAAAGTAGAAAGGCAGACATTAGTAGCAATGAGTGATAGCAAAATAGTCAATACGTGTACGTCAATAGTGTCTGCATAGACGATACTCCTTTAAATGGGTAAAATGTTCAATTACAAACGTAGAAAATAGTCCAAGAATTATCGCTTTAATAGCCCCTCCATTAATGTAGAAGATTGGTAGCATCGACTTGACTATTCGATAGCATGGAATACTAAAAAAGAAGGATGATTTGCTAGTTTGGATTTAAACTATGTATGGATTATTGCAGTCTATCAGGGGATGAAGGTGCAATATGGACCAAAGTAAACGATACTCTTTCTCAGACAGTAAAATGCATGTATTACCTCGATTTTCAGCTACAACCAAGATACAGGCATGGATACCTTGACAGTTGAACAAGAACTACCAATCTACAAGTAGAAAGAAGCGTTGGGTGCTTGAATGATGAAGAAGTTGGAAAATACCAGCATAAGATTAACAGCCTGGAATCCACTGCAAGCGCTGCCTAATGTCGCCTCATTCAGCCTTTCCCCTCTATGGTAAAGAGCGATTGCACCCTGGTGTATTAACTGATAGTCAAGTCTAAGTACTACCACCCAGACGACAGTACTAGCGTAGGCTAATCGCGATATACAAAGTACAATATAGCAACGTATGTCCACATTGGACACTATACAGCAATGGACTTCCTTCGCTGGCATGCTCGCTTTCAATGAATATTGGCTTTCTGATCGTAGGGTTGCGTCGATTACCTTTCTTCTTTTCCATAGGATTAGTAGAGCATAGGATAATGAATTTGTAGCTTGCAAATCATGCTATACAGTAGTATAGAGAAGAGCCTCGATAGTTAGACTGGCTTATTATTTTCGCCCTTGGAGTTTTGCTAGTTGCAATCCTTACTGGTGCTACCATCGATCAACTTTAGCGTATTTTTGAAGATAGTGTTGAAGATCGTTTACAAGTAAAGCAACGTACTTCAACTGAAATTTCTGATCGTCTACTAGCGAGTGATGCTGCTAGGGTAGGCTACACTGATTCCTCTTCTTTGGACGGCAACATCCACGTCGATCTATGCAAAGGTGGACGTCGATTTATCGCATTGGAAGATCGTCAGCTTGGATGTTTTAAAAGTAGCAGCATTGGTGCTAAAAACTGAAATTTAGAGTAGCCACCAACTAGTGATTCAACTGTACTTTAGATAGCGATCGATATCGAATCCATATCGATGCTTGTAGATCACATTGGAAGATCGTTTGCTTGGATGTACTAAGTGTAGCAGCATTGGTGCTAAAAGCTGAAATTTTACAGCAGCCACCGACTAAGTGATTCAACCGCACTTTAGATAGCGATCGATATCTATACTTGTAGATCGCATTGGAAGATCGTTTGCTTGGATGTACTAATTGAAGCAGCATCGGTGCTAAAAGCTGAAATTTCACAGCAGCGAACTAGTGATTTAATTGTACTTTAGATATCGATTGATATCTAATCCATATCGATACTGGTAGATCGTATTGGAAGATCGTTTGCTTGGATGCACTAAGTCAAGCAACATTGGTGCTAAAAGCTGAAATTTCACAGTAGCTAACTAGTGATTTAACTGTACTTTAGATACCGATCGATATCGAATCCATATCTATACTTGTAGATCGCATTGGAAGATCGTTTGCTTGGATGTACTAAGTCAAGCAACATTGGTACTAAAAACTGAAATTTTAGAGCAGCCACCGACTAGTGATTCAACTGCACTTTAGATAGCGATCGATATCGAATCCATATCTATAATTGTAGATCGCATTGGAAGATCGTTTGATAGTACAGTAGATACAATTATATTTAATGCAATTCGCGTATATAATCAATCGTTACAATTGAAGCATTCACAATTACGTGTATTGCTGCTGGAAGTGAAATTTCAGACTTTACACCGGCTAGGTAGGGATTTAGCTGGTGTAGGCTGTAGGATAAACGTATCCTGTACTTTGGATAGTAACATCAACATCCATGGCCTTGCTGTATGTACCGTACTTTGATTTTGAATCTAGGATTAAAATAGCGACAGAACAACGATGCATCGAATGATAAGTCGAAGTTATCGAAAATGGCCTCTGAAAGAAATCGGAAATCGTATGAAAGATTATGAACGACAGATGGAATGGCAAGTACAGGCCAACCAATATTACATCATTCGTTTAGATGGTCATGCTTTTACTAAATATTGCCAAGGCTTAACTAAACCGTTTGATCATCGCATCTATCTGGCGTTGTTGCATACAGCTGCCGACCTCCTAAACAAATTTGGCTCGAGATCGGCATTCTGCTTCAGGTATCTCACTCTGTATTATAGCAAAGCTTCCATCTGCAGTTTGCACTCTATTTTGTAATGAATAGCAATTACCTAGCAGAAAAAGCAAGGAGTAGATATCAAACGCACATTGTGTACTGCCTTGCATAACTAATCCAGATGCACTATCTGTCTTTGATTACATACAAGGCTAGCCTTACATAAGTTGAATTAATAAACGATGATGTCACTCATCATAATCATCAAACTACCGTACCATTAACTCGATAGCTTGAACAAATAGTAGTAAAATAACAACAACTTAGACTTACCTATGTACTAGAACAACAGATGCAATTATTATCCAACACCTACAAATATCATCCACAATGAACAGTTTAAATTGATGACAAATGACTAGCATCGAAATTGTCGACTAGTTGACAGCTTTGCTTATGCTCTTTAAATCTAAAATATGAATGAATACCACTGTAATTTTTATTTTCATTTTCTATAGTGATGAAATTTCCTTGGTGTTTGCACCGACTGAACCATCCCAACGCTCCGATAGAGAAGGAGGCGAAGAAGGAATTATACACTATCAAGGTCGTACGATGAAATTGTGCTCTTTAACTGCTGGTATGGCCTCTTCCCGTTTTAACTATTATATGAATATGCAGCAATTCAATGACACGATGGGTGCCCTGACATTAGCTAGGATTCAAAGTCACCCAGCAATCTTTGATTCGCGCCTGTTTTGCTTACCAAATGCTGATGAAGTTGTCAAAAACATTTATTGGAGAGCTCATGATTGCTTAAGAAATTCTAAAATCTGTTAGTCTATAAATATATTAATCATATGAATATATTCTTGTTAGTCTATTGAATTATTAAATTATTAGTCGGCTACAATTAGATCAGCAGAATTGATATTCGGTATATATGTATACGAGTACATAATCTTTATTAATAAGAAAAACGACATTTGTAGCTTCGGTAGAAATGTGCTATGGGTAACTTAAATTTGATTATTAATCAAAACTAATAGTTTAATTATTGAATATTTTTAAGCATTTGCTCAACATCATGTATCAAGACAGTCATTACACCGTGTCAAAGCATCTGAGGCTATTAAATTAGTCAAAGACAAGAAAGGCATCAACTACTCGCTTGATACTCCGGATTGGTTTCGGTATGGCACTTTAATCAAGAAAATTTTGGTTGATCATGAAGGTATAAACGGAAAAACTGGAGAACCTGTCAAAGTAAAACGCTCGAGAATAGCATACGGTAGCATTAACTTTACGTCAAATCTCGCTAGTAATATAGAAGAGATATTACTAGCTAAGCATGCACCTACCGAGACCAAATTACAATTGCTAAAGCCGACATTAAGTCCGTGATACTACAGAATATATTGATTAAATAATTGTTGCACCCTGAAAATCGTACGTCGTTTGCTTTGATCCAGTTGTAGGCTTTATTGCTACATTTTAACCTACAGTACATACGTCGTTTTTTCAATACGATGACATTCGTGTCATCAATATTAGCTATTACTTACTGACCTGGCCTACTTCAATCATGGCCCATTGCACAGCTAAATGGTGGAAATTTCAACATAAAATCTCATAAAATCTGTAAAAAACTGCTGTAAATAATCACAATGACTAATCATTATTTTTGTAAAGACACAATGATTATCCCATGTATAGGTATTTACTGATGCAATTGTATTCGTAAATCCTCAATTAAATGCATACTTTTAAATAAATCGTTAAGCTTGTAAGGTAAGCGTCACGCCGACCCCTTATGCTGGAATGAACTTGCTCGTGTCATACTTAAGAGGGATATTCATGCACTACTAGACATAAACAGTTTGTTATTCTACGCAATAAACGTCATATCGTATTTCTATGTTCCCTACCATTCAAATCATTCGTGCTACTAAAGCGATTTACTACGTGGGTACATTAAATAGCTCACGATGTTAAATGCGATCTGTTTAATCCATCTTTCGCACGAGAAGTAGTAAATAATAATGCTTGGCAAATTATGATTCATGAGAACAGTAAAGAAATTGAAAAGGCGATACTTATATGCGGCAGCGGAAATATCTTTTTCAAACTTTGATCAATCATTTCCGTGTTAAATCATAGTAAGTGCATTAATAATGATAACTACAAGTTACGTAAGAAGTGAAAAGCATTTATGTTAGAAATATACGATATTGTGACAATGATCACCAGTACACGGATACTATTTTAACATATACAGTTCTCTAAATATCTGAATTCTATCATCAAAGGTTGCATATGATCAGACTCCTCTTAAAGAACTATTTCGCCAGCAATATTGCCGCAGTGTAAACACAACTATCCACCCTACCATTACTGTTTCTATCTCTTCACATCTATCTACCCATTACGTCTATCAACTAGGGTACAATTATCGAATTCATAACACAATCAATCATTGAGAAATTTAAAGGATAGGTGAACTCAATATAATAGTATTCCATCAACGTATATCATAAATAGACTACATTGATATAGATCCTAAGCACACTGTTCTACACAGTATACAGTACAGTAATTCTATGCACAACATTGGAATAAATCTAGTAATCAGGATAGATACGCTTATACACGTGATCTCATTTCTAGAAGGGGTTTTAATGGCCGAAATTGCAACTTGCAATATGGTTCCATTGAAAAACTCGTATGTTCAATTAAATCGACGATTAATCATAGTGTTCTGTATAAAGTATTACAGGTTAGATATAAAATCCCAATCTAACTAAAAATTGACTATTTGCGCATACTTTATGTCATAATTTATTCTATTGGCGACAACGATACCAACTAAATTAGCAATTCACACGCCATCGATAATTCCAATGTTACCTGCTGTAACACTTCTCTTCACCAGTAGCATCGTTAGCTTAGATATTTACTAAGAATTGGTAATTCAATCAATCACTTCATGATTTCCAATATCGTGGATCCATGTGATGTAGCTGAAATCTCGAATTGTACTGAAGTCTAGAGATGAAGGCTGGCTTTTCATTGTCATTCACATACTTGTACACTATATCGATTACTGTTTTATAAAAGACTAGTTACTCTTTCAAAATTCACATTTAAATCAAAACCTCTTATTATTACCTTTCATGGATTTCGATTCCAAACCTCTATTTGGAGAGACACCGCCAAAAGTAAGTTTTAAGCATTATAATTTGCCAAATAATATAGCTAAACCCTAATTATTTTACGTCTTATAACTTGGGCGTCGACTTAAGATCACCCGATTCGTTAATCAAATGCATGGACCGGTCATTGAATAAAATCAGATGAATAGAAATTATCATGCCATTGCATGTTAGAAATGATATTCATCTAATATTTTTGATGAGCTTTCTATAAATATAAATCTATTACGTGATTATGGTTATAATAGATTGTAAGGAGAAAGAGATATAATGCATCTATAATCCAATTCTACCGATTTTAATTCTACTTTTTGTAATAGACGAGCTCGATATATCTTTTGATTGACTTGATTCTCTCTATTATTTTCTATAGTATAAAGCTGTTCATTATGGAACATCTCTCTTTACAACAGCTGCTGTATTGGTAGGAGAAATTATAGCTACTGCAGCACTTTTGAATGCATAACACGTATATAGAAACAACTATCATAAATAGTGCTAACACATAAGTACAAAATCAGCCTGAATTCATGCTATAATTAGTTACATAAGAAATAATTTTCCTCTCTAGTTTACTATGGTGTGCGTCTTTGCGATAAATTGGCCGCCTAAAGGTATCAATATCGTCTTTTTAGCAGCTATTGTTTTCCAGAGTATATCCCAAATAGTTATGGTGAGTCTGTTATGTAATGATAGCTACCAGTACTATTTGTTAGATTATTTACTTCATGAGTAAATTCTATCCAATCTATCATTTACTCTAATAAGGATGAAGTACTTTTTTTTGAAACGAAACTTTACAAAAGTCATGATTGCGTTTGCTTTAGGGTTATTCTTAACCAAACATTATACCCTATACGAAGAAATAACATTCTAAAATTTGTTTAGATTTTGGCCTAGGGGCTATATTACCGCACTACTATGCAGTCATTACTAAAATAATTTTGGTAGTAATTCTGTCTTTATGTAGAAAATGTAACAGTCAAAAATTTCCCGATACTATAATAGCTAAAATTCTACAGATTATATTTATTTATTGTATGCAGCTGATGGATTTTTATCGTACATATAGATAATGGATTGTGACAATTCTTCCGAATATCATTTACTATTTCTAACTTGAGCAATATGACAATTCTTTAATTATACTGTATGGATTATATCTCTATAATTAGTAAGAAGTATTCTTTCTTACATACGTCCTATTAAAGCTAATAACGATTTTCAATCTATACTGCAGTGAGATTCTGTATACTATATACTGTATTGTCTCGTTTTGCATATAGTTAATGATTGCAAAGGTTCCAATTTAGATGCAATAATTCTTAATCATATTATTTTCGTCGCTAACTATTCGTAATCTTTAGATTCGTTGGTATCGTGAGGGTGACGTCGATCCGAAATTTTTAAAACTTATCTACTATAACACATTTGTACTGTTACTGTTTTGCTTCTCATGTAACTTGTACGCCTTTAATGTGAAATTTTAAATTAAATGTAGAACCCGATTTGCTATAAAAGATCTATATATTATTAGATGAAACGCTATAATAATTAATTCACCTAGAAAAAATGAATATGAAACAAAGTTACTACTGTTTCAGAATTAATTTTCACTTGTTTTAATATCTACAGTAATGTGTAAAAACTGGTTTGCTTACAGATCATATTTATCAACATATTCCGTACTAATTCATGATAATATTGAGTAATCTATGACCATTTCCACACTCGTTTTAATATCTGATGTGTAAAAAGCTGGTCTACCGAAAAATTATCAATATATCTCATGCTACTTCATGGTAATAATTACTAGTCATGAGTATCGTTTATTTTTAGATTCAGTTTACTTTATAATGTAAATGCAATAATGATAATAGTATTGCCTTGTTATCATAATGAATTTGGACTTGTAAGCATACTCGTATAAAGATCGCATAATCTTCAAAACTATCTTGAATTTTACAAATTTAATAGCTAGAACTTAACCCATTTAAATTCTAGAATATATCAGAATGCAAAGTCATGGATAATTTGGATGTTTATGCTCAAACTTTGTTTATATATATCAATAGGATGTCATACTCTAGCTTCTACATTTTGTTTGCAATAAGCCCCATTTAATAGAGCATATTTGGGTAGCTGACATTGTATAATTAATTTTTAGAAAGATCGAAATTGTCTTTAATGTAACCCTGATGATTTAACTACAATCAGTTGATACAAACATAATTATTGCTGCGATAGATAAAAGTTTCATAGTATAAAATATTACACTATTTATTCGCTATAAAATTGATGAAAGCCCGCTTTCGCCAAAGTTGTCATTACATTTGTTACAAAGATAGACAAAATTTATCTTAAATAAAACTTGACCATATTAAATTATACATAACTGCGAAAATAAAATGACATCCAAGCGTATTACAGAATTTGTTTTGCTAAAGTCTTTTGGTCTATATTCAACACAGCAACAATAAGCATATAATTATTAAAGCTAAAATAATATACAGTATCACCATAAGGATGATTAAAAATTTGGGTTCTGCTAATAAGACCGTTATCAGACATGTAATTATGATATATTTACAATATACATGGTATAGTCTTTACTTGCCCTCATGTCTCATGTCTCCCTATACTTACCCTCATGCCTTCATGTATTCAAAATTACAGAAATAATTTAAAAAAAACTCAAAGTATCCTTCAGGCAAGTCACAAGATATAATAACTACAAATATTTCCTATTCTGACATTAGAGACCAACGTACATACACTAGTTAAATAAATAAAATTGTATTGTATACGGTCATAAGCATGGTATCTGTCACATTTGTTAAATCACCTTTATTATGATAGCTAACTTTATCTTCTTTGGTTATAAATCAAGCTTGATTGTATTGGCTTTCTAATGTATGGTCATCAGTGGTACAGTTTAAAAATTTCGTATCAATATTTTCAGAATTGCTATTTATCTCTTCTGCTGAATCAGTAGCAATGACTACATGATGATCTACAGCTGTTGCTGTTAACGAAGGACTTTTATTCTCAGCATTACGTGAACATTCAGAGCCAGAAATTTTACTCAACTGAGAGCTTAAATTTGTTGATATCTCATCTAAGTGATCGGTACGTAAACTATCAATATGATGTTGGATTAATGTACGCGTATTCGTATGACTAGGAGCAAAATCTATTGCAGCATTTAAATTCTTGATAGCATGCCTATTACTGGTATTTTCTTCTTGATAAAGACAAGATTCAAAGTCCTCTATTCTGATATTTGTATCTTTTCGCCTACTTTTCGTTTTTATAAATAAATCAATAAATCAATGTTATTATATATATATATATTATATTATTACAATATAATTACAATTACTATATGATACGAAAACAATTGGTGTTGCAAACATTTTGAAATCTTAATATAGTTGCAGCGATTCTTAACCATCAAGTAAAAGCTTAATGAAGATCTCTTAATGTTTATTTTAACCATGTTAAGCGGATAATTCAATGAAACGTTAATCACTAAAACTTAAATACTAAATTATAATTTTAAGTCGTACCAGAATATTGTAAGTAAGTTAAACGTGGAAGATGGATAATTTTCCTGTCTGACGTATCAACAACACAATTTATAAAAGCTGCTGCAACATGACCAAAATCATCTCCTTCCATATTAATTCATATTAATTCGGCGTTGACCATTCATATTCTGAATTCACGAAATAGGAGTTATATTTTAACAGCTAAAATAACGCAAAAGCCGAAATTACATGAAAACGTTAAAGATGCTCCAATGTGACTTGGCAAAATTGACCCATCTATCAATGAATAATTGTCATTAATAGTAAATAATAATATGGCTGCTTGTTTGTAGGGTATATCAATAAATTATTTTCTATCCATATTAATGAATACAGAGGTATTGATTATACTCATATATATATTATCGAAACCTTGCATACATATATCAAGCTAATAATCGCCAATCTTATTGCATAATAGAACATCAAGATACATACTCATCTAGGCATACAGTACATCGTCGTAGCAAGACTATGTTAACTTGGTTCATATCGATGATGAATACCGAGTGACGCAATTTATGAGCTTATGCACTTGCATTTGTTTCTTGCTAGGTCAACATCGGCCAGATGTATCTTATGAAGTATTGTTACGTTTATGATGATATACGACATTATAACTCCTTCCGGGTTTATGCAGTGCAAATCCGTCAGTTTTCAATTTTTGATTGTACTAAACGGTGACGGAGTCGTTTTCTCAATCGAGATTGATTTGCTAATATCGTAATTCCTCGATGCGACACGTTTCTATACCAGGAACAACTACAGAAATATTGCCCTAGACCGTATAGTGTATGATGACAAATCTCTTTTAACCTAAATTAGCTCATTTTACTCTCTGTACACTATTAATAATAATAATATAGCATGACAGTACGTTTCTTAATGAATTGCAACCGTAAACGTAAGCCAACTTAGATATTTTAAGACACTCATTTGCAATTACAACATGAAAGTATATCTGTACACTCCAGTATAGGTGATCAATGAGTTTCTAAGTCATGCAAGAAATAAACTATGACCTCAATTTCAAAACGGCTACGACGATAGATTAATAGACAACTATGGAAATAAATTTATCCTATCAACTCCATTAATTATCACCTACACACCTAGGGTGAGAATTTTGCTATTTTGGACTGTCATTGCCATGGAGCTTGTCTATTCTCTCTCTTCTTATATTGAAAGATCTCTATTTAATAATCCAATCAACGGAGTACAACATTATTGTTTAAGCATGTGATAGCTCTATAATGCCAAGTCAAGGGTGCAGAATCAACCTCTGACATTTCACAACCAATTATTAGGATAGAAATGACGATTTACTTCGATTATGTTGGAGAAAGGGAAGAAAGCTTTGCCTCCCCTCAAGATGCAAGTCCTTCTAGCCATCGTCCGACCAAAGGACGTCCGTAACTATTTTAAGTGACCTTCAAGTCTGCAACTGCTCCTACTGTACTACTATACCATGTCCCAAACGACACTTCATTCTATACTGTGTTTGACTAATTTGTTGGCGCTAGTAGCGCCTCTCTTTAGAGACTTCCAGACAGAAGGACAGCCAAGCCAGGTCTTCGCGCTACACTACACTGCATGATTTTTTTCTTTTCTCGGTCTGGGATCTGTTATGCGCGATACTGTACGGGTGGTGCAGTAAGCAACTACTTCGTCCCTCTCCTTGAATATGGATGGATGGAGAATCCGAGAGGTAATCCACTTCCATCCATGCAGAAACCCCACGGAAATAGACTTTAATTAAGCTATTAAGCTACGATTGAGGATATAAATTGCAACTATTTGGAAAGATGATGATTGTGTTTTGCTTTCATAATCAATGTTGTTTTCCGGTGTTATAAACTACTGCAAGAGATGAAACAGTAGCTTCACGGAAAACAGAATCGAAAGTTCAATATACTAAAACTATAAACCGCAACACTTGATGGATGAGATTCTGTTTTACTTTCGAAATCGATTTTATTTTGCGGTATGATGAACTACTGCAAGAGACTGAACCAATTGAAACCATACGGCAGATACTGTTATATGACTTTTAGTAGTTAATCTTCGAAATCTTAAAATTGAAAATCATCGGAGGTCCTTGAGAAATACACTTTCTCCAAAACATAGGCGTTGACCCAGCGTAGATATTGGTATAGGTTACCGTCATTGAATAGCTCAGTAAACTGTAGGTAATAAAGGAGCTTCCCTATGTGCTAAAAGTTGTTCCATTAGCCTAGGACAATCCTCAATCCATCTTAGTCGATCTTAATTAAGTAAAAGTTATTTCTTGAGCCAAGTTGAGCGTATGCGTTTCCCTTTTAAAATCCCTCACAACGTGACTCGCGCGGTATGCGAGGCAATGTCCATGCAGGAGAGAGTTATACTCGTATATACAGTATATCTATCACTAACTACAAGTAACATTAAAAGCGTATTCACATAATATTTTAAAAATGTTTTAATAAGGCATAATATTGACAGACTGCTAAAAGACTTTGATATAACGGATAATTTGCTATGCCACATCTAGTATAAAGTATTTTCCACCTGAATTTTTCACGATAGTATAATGTAGTTGAGACTCCACAACAGTCTTTCTCATACCTTTACTTTTGGCTCTGTTTTGTTAAAACATCCATTGTACAAACACTATTTATAATTTACATGCTTCTCCAAAGTCTCAATAATGTGTCATCTAAACAAAGTAACGGAGAATATTTTCATATTAGCCATCGATCTGTTAGTTTGAGTTTAGAACGGGAATATACATCTAGAATAAGATAGTAGTATGACTATCATACGTATTGTGCATGATATAGTTTAAATAGCCAGGGGAAAAAAGGATACATTATACTCCTACCTTATAGTGTTTTGCAACGAATAACAACTTGTGTAAAATAGAAATGTTACGCCTAAACAGAAATATCTTCACAACAGGAATAGGCGCGTTCTAAATGCACAGTAGACGTTATAAATTTTTTAATCAGTTAATAGGACGAAACGTATCTCAACTTAGTTGATGCATCTTCTTTAAAGTACAGTAAACAGCTTATCGTATTCGGAAATGACATGTTTATATGAAACTTAGATGCCTAAAGCAAAAAAAACTGCATGATATCAACTTTTTATGAACAAGTCTTTGCTACAGCGTCATATAGAAGTGATCCATACTTGAACCTACCGTTAACGCGATAGCAGGAAGTTCCATTTTACTATGCATGAAATACACAAAGGCTGTCGTCTTAGTTTCATGTAAAGGCAAACATATATAAATTTTTTAGCATATTGATAATGGTACTGTAACGGTTTAATATCTTGAAATTTTAATCGTATAACATGATTGCATAAAGCCAGTAATACGCACATAAATAAACTGCGTAAAAAGTCTTAATTATAAATATCTAGATAATAACAGTAAGATTGTTGTTGTCATTTCCAATACGCACTATAATAACCATATCATTTATATTATAGAAAATTTTGAGTCATAAATTATTAAATATCAGTATGATACAAGATGCATCAAAAATTCAAGAAAGATTTAATAAATATAACATAAATCGTGTCAATAAAACTTGATGTCTACTCTTCTATCGGCGATGATTTCATCGTGGCATTATTATCACTGTCTTTTACTATTTCTTTTGCCTTCACAGGTTTTTGTGTATCCAGCCTGTCACTAATAATAAATTAATTAGATAAATATCGAAGATTTGAAATATTTAATAAAACATGCTCTTAATTACATAATAACGGTATACCCAAGCGTTACCAAATGCTGACTACAACAGATGGTATGCACTGATCTTTTTACTAGTTTTAAGGTCAGCTGATAATGAAGACCATGTCAAGATATTGTAGACAAAATAATTTCACAAATTTTTTACCTCTTATCGCTCATTAGGCCATCTTTATCGAGACTGTTGCTATATCTGATTGCAGTACTTGTAATGCTGGATAATTTCGGTGAATGGTGTTCACTACATAGATGGTAATTAAATCATAAATTTTAAAATTTATTATATTGATTTATACGCCTATAGGAATATGAAAACATTTAATGTAGGGAAAAATTACTAATGGTAGAAGCCTTTTGACTTATTTTTAAGGCTACTACTATGAGATCATGTTCCATTCATGACGAATAAATGGATTCATTCATACTTACATTTTCCTTTTACGATTATCGCTACCGTTAAAAGTCCATACGGCTCCGTTTAAAGTCTCCACGCGCACAAAGCATTGCTGTATCGATAAATTATGTCTAACAGCGTTCTATTATCAATAAATATATCAATTATCTTATCAAATTCATATAATGGCGCGATCAAGTAAACACTAAAGCTTTATGCCGTTAAAATGTATCAGTATGTATTGCGACTCAAAATTAAACGTCTTTCATATTTTTATTTTATTCATTATGCCCATTTACTATAAACGTAATCAACCTTCCAAGTAGCGGCATCTTCTTTATTTCTGAAGTATTTAAAGTGAGCAACAAACCAATTATAAATTTCACTTAGTGATAACTGCTGATGCGGCGATTCTATAATTGCCTTAAAGAATAACACCACAATCATTAGCGTTAGCATGCATAACAAAATGAAAGCGCAATTAAAAATATCTAACTGGTATCAGGTAGTATCTACTGTATGTTATACTCATCGAAATGTCTTACTTGACGAATCATTGATGCATACGTAAATGGAGGGCGTTGATCATGAAGCTGATAATAATTTCGAGCTTTTTCTAATTCTACAATTTATAAGACAAAATATTTGTTCACAATATCGTTCGCAAATGAAATACCGTAAGGTTAAAATGTAGTCCATGCAAAATATAACGTCTTACACAAAGAAATACCTGACGTAATATCGCGAACTTCTAACTGATTTTTCCCGTGTCTTTTTCGACGAGGTATGATTGGTTCCTGTGATTTAGAAACTGGAGAATGTAAAGCTCCAAATGCAACATTCGATGGCGTGTAGTAAGGATATGAGTATCCAAATTGTGGCATTTGTTGTATTGGCTGAAGCTTTTGTCCTTGCATTTCCTCCATCTTAAAATAAAAATTCATAATGTAATGCATATACAATTCTTCTATAGCAGGTAACAGTAAATGTTCGTTGTTAGGGAGATATCATTGCTATAGAAACCTGAGCAGTGGTAAGCTGTGAAAGTGTTGGTAAGACTTGTGCATTATTAATATTTTGATGCATGGCATAGTCGAGTGAATGAATTGGTGAGTACTACAATAACGGTTTATAATTAATTATTAATATGTTAAAATAATATAACGTATTTATATGACCGTAAAATGTGTATTAGATCAGGGTTAACCAATAGTTTTACTAATTGAAAAAGTAGGTATATTTAAAGTGTAAAACACCTAAAAAGTTTTACCGGGGATACTTGTAAATGTTTAGTCATTGCTATCATTCGTTGTCTCTCTTTCAGTAGCTAAAATAATTGGTTTAAGATAACATTTATTTACAAGTTGATTGAAAAAAATTTTGTATTTTAAAGTTATGTAATTTTACGATAAATAAGTTAGTAGGACCTGGGATTCTAATATGGAAACAACTTGAATTTGAACTCTAGTTTGAGCAGTGCTTCTATCATCTAATTTATGATCCGTATTCAAATGCCTTATAAATAGACAAGACATAATAAAAATTCGATATTATGTTGTAAATTTCGGCAATAGTTTGTAAAATTTTAATAATGGTCATGCTATCCTTTTAAGAATACAGACAGTATACTTACCGTAAAAATTCATCAAACGTTTTTATCTTTGTTTCACAGCCTGGCCATTGACAAATTTCGTTATGGTATAAATCATGACCTTTATTATTTATGAAAATATCGAACATCAGACAGCAATTAACTGATGAAATGATAATGTAAAGGATTTCACCCCAAAAAAGAAAAAAAACTTAGATTTGTTCTAATGTCTTTTATTTTTGAAAAGTCAAGATATAGCATATCATGACAACAAGTCGTTCGACAAGATGTGTGTAAAAAATACATACAGGGAGAGGAAGACGATGCAGATGATGGTACTGTTGAATTCCTGCTCCATTAAAAAATAAAAAATTAAAAACATTAAACATTCTAAAAGATTTTACTGTACACATCAAATTGTAGTCTAAATTAATAACAAATTTACAGTACTAACAAATGATCAAATCTTTCCAGTGTCTTATCATGCAAAATAAACAATTATTAATGATATACGAGCATTTATGAAGATGTAGCTAAATAGACTACAAGGATACCTCTATCAATCTATCTAAATGTATATCGTTGTGTGTGTGTGTGTTATAACTGTTTGGTACAATTTTGACATTATCTAATAAAAATATTTTTTTCTCCACCTACCTATTATCGTAAGTAATAGTAGTAGAAGAATGCGATGGATCTAATATCGATCCCTGAAGTAAGGGATTATTTCGCATATCGGAATTCACAATACTTCCGCTTACGCCATGTTGATTAATTTTACCATAGTTCATTGATGTAGAATTACCTGTGAGCATTCACAATAATAACATTTGAAAGAATTAATTTTCACATCAACTATTCTTGATAAATGAATAATATTTGAGCGATATTATCAACGTAAAGTTTTGCAATTCTAGGTGATACCGACTTAGATGTCCTTATATTTTTTCTTTAATAACATGTTCAAAGCGATATAAGAGTACAGCGTGATAGACTTATCTGAAATGACTACTTACCCATCCAATTTGGTAAAATAGTAGTACTCTTTACAGATGAATCATGACCATGATCATCAGATATGCCATCTTTAATATCCTTCACTTCTAAAGTTAATCGTTTACGATCCTTAACTTTATCACTACTTTTAACTTCTTTAGTTTGATACTGTCCTGGTTGTTCTTTAACTCCTGAGGTTTCATTAATATTGAAATTATCTTTATCATTTTTTTTATTTTCGCATAAATCATAAGTATGCTGAGAATGAGGTGTTAACTTGGCTTGATTAATTCCATAGCCATGGCTGTTTTTTATCCCCTCTTCATCCATGCTACCACCATCACTACCACTACTGATATGATTGTTATCGGTATCGCTTCCTTCAGCAAATCGAATTCGTGTAGGATGTGAATTTTTTCGTTGTTTACTTGTTGTATGACAAATATCTGTAAAAGGCGCCGATCGCTTTAACGATTCTTTAGTAGTGGTATCCCATGGTTTAGTATTGCGAAACATATCATATCGTTTGGTTGCCATAAGACCGTAATTTTTTTACTTTTTTTAGTAACTAAATCTTGTAAAGAAAGAGTAATAAATAAATCATTAATTGCAATTAGTATTATACCATATATTCCAACGATTAAGATATTAAAAATACAGGCATTAAAGTAATTAAATCTTTATATCTGTATGTAATAAAATCTTTTTACCCAAAATTTTTAATGTTTTTTGTTTTGTTAACATACTAATTTTCAAGTGGTAATATAAAAAATTGCATTACTAGATGAGCAGAATAGTTATAAGTGTAGATAGGTGTTCCAAGTGAAAATAGATATGAATAAATAGCCATAGTACTGTTATTTTATTTTACAGTTAGAAATTTTTTGTATTGTATTGATAGATAGGTGGCTACAAATATGAGTGTAAGTGCATGATCCAAAGTGAAATAGACAAGGATCAATACTCATAATACCATTCTCGCTGTTTTGTATTTAATTTCTATTTGTATTATTCTTGTTATCTCTTAAAAGTGATTTCACCAATCAATGCGATGACATTTTTTCCCCATTGCACAATACCAATCTCTACACTAGTAACAAAAAGCACCAGATAAAGCGTAGAATGACAACGATATCATAATAAGTAAGACACTTTAGAATGTCTTCTGTTCACTTATTATATCACACATCCAATCAAGTCTGTAGCTATGCATGTACACACATAGCCTATTATTCCCTACCATGTTCACTACTATAAATGATTTTATTATCCTATTTTCAATACGAAGGAAAGCTATCTAACCGATTTTTTAATATTATTTCCCAATAATGTTCTTGTCATCTCCCCCTCCTATTATTGTAATTGAATTGTCTTTTTGACATACATTAAAAATTCAGTCAATACAGAAATAGCCATACATATCAATCCGTTGTAAATATAATGATAGCAGAATGTCGTATTGTTTGCGTAAAATTCAAAGTCCACATCAGGCATAACTTTCGAATGCCATCGGCTATAATACTTTGCACATGCATAGATAGACGTACAACATAGACAGACGTACAGCGTAAAACAATTATACACACAATATACTTTACTAATGTATAGTTATACGTATAAAGTACCAACATTCCCACAACTATACATGCACATATGCAATCCATATGTATGTGCATTATACATTGTAGGATTGTAAGGACAGTTTGAATTTTGTATTATAATTGATAAAAAAGTATAAAATTCTTGGATCAATCTTTTCGTTAATCCTGAAATCTCTGAGTAGGTACAAATTTGAAGATTAATTTAGGGCTTATAAACTAAAAGCTATCATCGTCTTCCTATTTACATTAGCAAAAAAAAAGAGGAATTTTTGATAAAGTCAATTTTACGCAATTGTCTTTCAACCAGTAGCAAAATCTTGTCAATGCTATCGATCGATGCCTATTTTATAACGATGAATAGTTGTTTCAACATTTATTTTTTTGCATCCAAATTCTTTTTGGATATTAAAATTATAACAGTATTCAACATTACCTTATTGAATATGTATACATAAATCTTATTCTTTAAGATGAATTGTCTTCATTTACCTCTTTCCAATAGTCTAAACCGCTATTTCTATTTCGTCAAGTATTTGTGGTTTCTATATCTATAAGTACGATATATCTTTATTCTACATTGACCATTTAGCAATGTATGATATAAGACTCTCTTTTTGAAGTCTTTATACATGTTAAGTAATGTTGAGGAATGTATGGGTAGAATTTTCTAAAGTAAAGAATCTTGAAATGAAGTACAATAAAATAAATAGAATGAAAACTATTGTGTATCATGTCAAGAGTAATATCACGCAATCTGTTACGAAAGGAAAC
>NW_002060946.1:1632836-1649086 GCF_000150275.1 Trichoplax adhaerens
GGGATTTCTCCCCCAAAAGTGGATTTTTCCCCCCCCCCCCCCCAAAAAAAAAAAGAGATCTGCGTATAAACGTACAGTATAATATGTACAATCTCAAGTGATTTCTCCTACATAAGTTGATATTTTCCCCCCCCCCCCCCCCAAAAAAAATAAGAGATCTGCATATAAACGTATAATATGTCTATATAAAGAATTTTAATATGGACTCTAACTTTCTATCATACTGTAGATTTCAAAATTACTGTAATCTATACTGTTGTACTAATAACATATCTCTATAGACGTCTATATCAGTATATGGCCTATAAGATACATCATTTACAGCTTCCACTGTCTATTTTACATATCGAAATATTCCAAATTCTTTTCAATACTGTGAATACTAATACAGTATATGCAATTTGAACTAGACGTATTTTAATGCTATCCTATCAAGAATTCAAATCTAAGTAGATCTTCTAATGGAAGGTATACCTAGACGCCTATTGCACATACTCTATTTCTATATTCCATCAGGGTATGGTTAAGTAAATGATAATCGAATGCAATGTCGACACCTATACGTCTTCCTATAATAACTTGACTTTTTGAATTGCTGAAGAGATTGTGCAGCAATTTATATTCAATAACCATGCTATAATATCGATTCTATACATTTCTCGAAAAAATCTTTCGACGTTATCAATTCCTCAAGCGTGTGTTATACACGATTGATTATTCAATCGTAAGCTATTTAACTAAAATAAGAGTTGTTGAATATAAAAAAGGGGAAAAGAAAAAAAAAATCACTGCAATGCATTCTTAGTTTAATTCTACCATTGGATGTCAGTTTAACATAAAATCAATGATTTAGGGTCGTTCTTTGATCGAATTTATTGACAAATGTCAATTTGATATCGTCTATTGATGTCAGGTAGACCTTTCATAAAAAAATCTGCAATCATTTAACACTAATATACAAGTGATTAGATTACGACAAGACCTATCTGAGTGTCAATACATTCAAGAGGACAGCTAGATTGGCAAGCCATCAGGAAAAACAAAGTAAAAATGATGAATGCTATAGAAGAGTAAATCAAAAAAGAGAATAATCTATCTGAATAGATACCATGATGAGGACAATATAATGTTTAACTCAATTGAATTTTGACTACTACGCGTATAGTTGAATTGATCTATTCTATCGGCAGTTGCTTAGTGTGCAAGGAACAATATCAAAATTTTAAATACAATTCTGCGATAATAACATTATTTCAATGATATTCTTGATATTTAAGTCAGTATACACACCAACCAGCTCATAATGATATGATAATATATATATTATCTATCTCGATACAAGTGCTTGTACTTGGAATAAGATACGCATCATCAATTCCAAGAAGGAAAATGAATCCATACTTTCCCTTCCGCCTTTTTCTCTCTCTCTACAAGTAGTGTAGTTTTACAATTAATGATATCCAATACAGCCAAAATAGAACATATATCTCCAATTATGAAACGTCATAAGTAATCAAAAAACTTTCTACTGTCTATATTGTATATGTATATATATAGCGAAAAATGCGACAAATTATCTTCACCACAAATAATCATAATAATCACTTGTAAATTCAAGCGAATTTGCTACGTGATGTATTTCAATTCTTGAAGTCTGTTACTGTTAAGTTCCATTTATTCTTATACATGGAATACATTGATTCTTATTTCAAGAATAGATCGTTGAAAGGTAAAAGGAAGATGATCATGATAATGAAAGTAGATTAATTTGCTAAAGTAATTTATTTTTTTATTGTGTCATTCAAATCGATAGATAGGTCTGATTTCCAACTTTTTCAAATAGTCGATCATCCAATCTTGCTTAGGTATTTCATACTACTACTATATTGCATAGGAGGTTGAAGAGAGAGAAAGAAAAAAAAAAATTGGAGAACTTGTCTATACACATGTAGAAGGAGGATAAATAAAATATTAGTCGTAATGATTGATCGCATTGACAAGGTAGGGGACAACATAAGCTGGCAATCAATTTTCGATAGGATTGATAGAGGAGGAGCATTATTGTTGTTGTTTAAAAGTATGAGCAAATTTCGATTCAAATGAGACATACGATATGTAGAGGATATGTAGAGGATATGTATTCATGTAGTATATTAAGATTGTATACAATAAGAAATAACTATTTTTCTTTTTTGGACTTTAAGATAGCCAAGGTGAAGGAAATGAATAGACAACATTCCATAGGAGATTGATTGAAGCTTAGTCAAAAGTTGAAAAATGGATTATATCCTTTAGTTGACTTACCGTCATTGAGAAATAGGTTATTGAATAACTTGATTCTCGTTCTACTCTCTTTCGCTCGCTTAGATACTACCATAGCGCCGTTGAATTTATAATAGCAAGAGTTCACACTCTTCATATTGAAAGTGGCTAACTTGGATCAGCCGAAATCAAGAAGAAAAAAGTAGAAATGCAGTGGATAATATTGAATAAAATCAAATTTCTTTTTCTTGTCAAGACATAAAAACAAAAATTTTAACACAATGATAATGCCTTAATTCTGTAGTGTAAAAGAATAATAATTAATTATTGGCGTGCTGTCATATTGGGAATTGATGAATAGAGTGAAAATTAATCATGTACTACATGTACAACACTGTCATGATAGTTGTTCGTTATTGTTGTAAACTCATGTTCACTGTATGTAGAGTAGAATAGATCTTTTCCACACCCCTAGTCAAAAACATGGCGTAGTCGCAGAAAGGATAATAAATTACAATAATTGGTATTTATCGAAGTCAAGTACATGATCTTAGTCGGTTAAAAACAATCGTTAATTTTATTTTTTTTTTTCTCTCTCTCTCTCTCTTTCCTCCTCAATATAATTATAATAGTTAGGAGAAAGAGGGAGGGAGGGAGAGAAAAACACAAATCAGGCAATGTTTCTGTTCCTTTGATATGGCCAACTCTTAATTTTCTACAATTGACAGCAATTAAATCAACTTGATGTCATAGTGTAGAAGATCTATACCCGCTTCAATTTTACTTTTTTTTTTTTCTTTAGCAATGTTCATAGGATCGACTTTCATATTAACTTATCCAAGTAATAATAAATGCAACTGTAAAGAGAAGAACTAACATTTCATTCATGGAAAGTAAAGGATAAAAATACAAAAGGTAGAGATCGCCAATTCTTGACATTGACCAAAGGCCATCATGGCTAAACAATGTCATCCATTTTACTACGACCAAAAGCACAATGTTAGGAGTATTCTGAATCGGTCAAATTTGACTCCATTCTATCAATACTTTTAACCTCAATATTTCTCAAGGATCCAATCAACTTACAATTTGACATAAGACTTCAATCAACTGGACAGTATCACTGGAGTAATGGACGACATCGCTTCTGACTAATATGGACCAGTAGGAAATCAAGCATATCAATCAATCAATCCATCCTTCATCATCTAATGGATTGATACCAAATCAGCCAAAGGGCATTTTTCATTCTACTATTTCATCGCTGCTATTATACCTAGGAATATCTCTTGCTAACAACAACATGGATCTTTTCCTTCATCCCTCATGATCCATCAGGCATGAAGAGAGTATTTTCCTATCATTTACTTTGCCTTTCTGTACAAAGTGACAATGTCGTCATACAGCCAACAACGAGTGCATCTGCAAGAGCAGCTAAAAACGAATTATCCTATTTTGCTTCTTTTTAAATCTGTCATACAATTACTTCTCGCTGTTTAGAGCGATATTATTGTACGGAATAGAAAGTCAATGTCATATTTAAGCAATCAATTTTAGAGTAGCAAAGAGCAGACCAGCACGCACTCGATATTTCCAAAAGTACTGTTTGGAAAAATGAGGATTATAGCAACACTGTTGTAACGCAAAGCAGGAGTGCCTGCATAGTCCATGTCTTCATTTTTCCAAGAAAACGATATCAGCTAATCCTTGTATTTACTACTGCATAAGTTATTATTATTTTTGCTGTTCATGCCGATATCGTGGTAAGGAATAGAAAGTCAATGTCATATTAAGCAATGGGTTTTAGAATAGCAAAGAGCAAACTTGTACACACAGGAGATTTTTCAAAAGTAGTGGTTAGAAAAGGAAGATTACAGTAAGCATTGGTCAATACCGTCATGGAGCAAAAGTAGACGTATAGTCCATGTCTTCATTTTCCAAGAAAATGACATCAGCTAATGCTTGCATTGACTACCACGTAAATTATTATTTTTGCTTCTTTTCTGATCGGCTAATCAAATTAGTTAATATACTGTACTGTAAAAGTGGCTAGAAGCGAAGGTAGAAAGCAGACTTTAATTAATTAAAGAGGATGAACATGCGGTCTATTATTTTCATTGACGAAGCACGAGTATCCTTGTCGTCCATCAATAGCAAGATTATTTAGCATTTTATTGAGGATAAGGACAACTTGCAAGGTTTATCAAGTTGGTTACGATATTGTAAAAGTAGCTAGAAGTGGACGTGGAAAGCAGACTTGAAAGAGGATGATCAAGCGGTCCATCATCTTCATTGATGAAGCATGAGCATCCTTGTCGTCCATCAATAGCAAGATTATTTAGCATTTTATTGAGGATAAGGGCGACTTGCAAGGTTAATTAAGTTGGTTAAAATACTGTAAAAGTGGTTAGAAGCTGACGTAGAAAGCATGCTTTTAAGATTAGAGAGAAAAAATGATGTGATTTCAGTTAATTGGATCATTTTCTATCAAAGCATAAGTGGAGAAAGTCAACGATAGTCCACTTGACCGCATTCTACCTTATTCTGTATATAAAATCCCAATAATAAAAAAAAATAAAACTAATAGATCGATTAGAATAGCAGCAAGGGAAGGCGAAAGCATGTGTAGTCACAGTCTCAATTGCATACAGAGTAGGTAGCAATGGCGTCAAGAATCGGTTTCATTGATGCGCTGATAAGTATAAACTAACCACATTGAAACTAACTAACTCTGTTACTTACGATTCAAAGTTAGGCATGTGTTGCGATCAAAAATTAGTAACAGTATCAGTTTAAAGACATGGCTTGCATGCAGCTTGTTTCGTCCACGATAAGTTAGCCAACAAATGGGAGAACAAGACTGGGAGAGGTAGGGAAAATAATAATTGACCTACTGGTAATATGATGATCGCCTGTTGTACATGTATACCGGCAATCAGTGGAGATGGCAAGATGGCTAATCAAGGAGATTTATTCAACTTTTTCAACCATCTCGATCAAGCCATCTTTGCAGTCGATGTATATTTATAACTGTCAATGACGTTAATAATCTCCTTTTCCGATAAATTGATCAAAAGCACACCCAGTCCTACTATACTGTCGACAATGTATACCGAGAAAAAAGCCAAGTGTAATACGTCATCGAAAATCAATAAATGCCCATCGGGGTTCTCCACTTTTTATCATCAGACTGCATCATAAACTGCAGTCAAAGTCCATTTTGGGGGCTATGTATAGTAGCGTATATCCATGAGCTATCATGGAAATAAGCAAAGAAAAAAGAAGTGAGTGAATAAGAGAGCAAATTGATCTATTTTAATCTGGTGGAATTATTGTGGCGTTATTGGCTAGGCTAAAACTTTTGACGCAATATCAATTTGCTTGCCGCAAGTCTCTATGCCGGCTGTAGTCCAATCGTGTGTCCTAGGACTATGTGTAGCCAGTGTAGGCTTGAAATTTAGGCTCATAGCTGAAAAAAGAGTGTGCTCTAGCCTATCGATGGGATATTCTAGTCTTGACGATCGATTGATTGCATGGGGATCCATGGTTTTTCGTCTTTTTAGCAAGCAAATGTGGTAACCTAGTCGTATTTTATTATACAAACAACAACATGGTGTTGTAATGATTGTCGGCCGAGTAGAAGAAGAGAAAAAGGATTCCATCGTGGAAAAGTTCTCCTTTTTGCCCATTGCTTTTTCCATTTTTTATTTCAAGTGCATGTTCATTTTACACTGGAGTATGGCAATCATTTTTAGAGAGGAAAGATAATGTAGTCTACTTTCCTCATGGATAGCCTTGTTGCATCAAGATTGGTTATACAATTGTCTGTGTTGTTGGTGCATTGATTTGTCTATGTTGAAAGGGAGCTATCAAGCACTTACCTGCAAGTCGAATAGATGGTGGTAAAGATGTGTTGTTGATTTCTTCAAGGATAAGCAGTCAATGTTGAAGCCAATTGGTTTGCAATAACGATTCCTTCTTGCGTTATAACAGGTCTCTAATGGGATGGGAATACTACAATTCCGAATGAATAAAAAGAACAATGTCAACCAATTTATTGTCGATTTTTTTGTTGACAAAAGGAAGCAAACCCCTTTGGTAAGAAAAATGCATTTTGCTGTATTTGATCGACCTTTTTCTGACTTGTCAATTGCTGCAATACAGGAATAATTGCAATATTCAAAGTACACCGTGTCCAATAAAGGATATGGATGATCAATTCGCCTACAATCCACCAATTGGAAAGTCAACAAGATTGCATCTTGCTTTTAATGTCTTGGCCAAGACAAGTTGAATCAATCGATGATGATCGACTGTGATGTGACAAAAAAGAAAGCAGTTATATCTTGTATCAAGATGGACAATGATATTTTAAAAATATCCCATGGTTATTATCTTGTTGTGTTATTCTAAACATGACTAATATCTTTTTTTTGCCAAGCGATAAACAGAGTAAACAATTCCTGTTAGGTCAGCTGATGCCATACAAGACAGTACATTTGTTGATGACAACAGCGTTGGAACAATGTTGGTATTTTTATTTGGAGACCATTTTTCAATGTTGTTGATAGCTGTGTTGATTGAAATAGTGGACTTATGGACAGGCGGAAGGCGGTAGTGATGCATTTGGTTTTGCCTCAACTTCTGTTGATGTAGTTTCGATAAGTCGATGAATTGAAGATGGAAATTCTAGACGCTATGCATGACTAGTTGATCATCGTCTTCATGACATGGTAACGTAGACAACAAGAGAAAATAAAGTAGTAGCTATGACGGTTACTTTGGATCGTCTATACAGTGGTCCTTTTTTGACGGCTTGGATGTATACTTGGATCTATTTCACTGTAGTCATGGATAACAGGACATTTTTCCATCAGCCGATCAAAAAAGTCCCTCCGATGTAAAATTTGTACAAGACATCGTTGAAATGATCGCACAGTCTGTAAAAACTCCATCCAATGTGGAAGGGAAAAACAACGATCTGCGCTAATTAACCGTTTGTCAGTCAGTCAATCAATCAAATTGAAAGTAATTGAGCCAGCCATTTTGCAAGGTATTATTACTTATTTTATCTACCTATTGATTTCTCTCTTTCCTTCATCCTACGTATTCATTCCTCAATCCATGAATACTGTAGTTGTAGATTTGTATTTGATTATTCTTATTCTTCTCCTGATTATTGATTATTATTATTTTTTTTTGGGGGGGGGGGGAAGGATGTGACGAAGAATGTCCGTCGGTCTGCACGCTTACCTGATTTTCCAATCGCACTTTTGAAGACCTTATTAATTAATTAAATCAAGAAGAGTTGCTTGCCTCAGTTCTAGCACTACTATCTTGGATTTTCAAAATGAGCTCGTCAACAGCTTTAAAGACATTATATGATGGTTTCAATGGATTGAGCAATGGAACCTTGTAAGGACTCTTTCCCTCAAGAGTATAATTTTCGCTTTTAAATCGATCCTGTACACCATTTTCTGATACTGTCTATATACAGTACAGTACTGAAGTGGATATCGTAGTCTATGGACACAGTACATCCAATATGGTGGATATCATCTGGTCAAAGTGCAACGAAATGCCGGTATCGACTTTGTGGACAAATCGTAAAATGTATTGATAGACCTAATGTACAATGTCTGTTTGCATGTTGATCTTGATGGCTTGAATTTATTTTCCATTCTGCCACTATTGTCCTGCATTTGAAGAACTCGTCAAAAGTTACAAGTACAGTAGTGGATGATTAATGTCGTAAGCGAATTATTTTAACTAGATCGTAGTCCATGTACACAGGATATCCAATATGGTGGATATCATCTGGTCAAAGCGCAACAAAATGCCGGTATCGGCTTTGTGGACAAATCGTAAAGTGGACTGATAGACCTGATGTACAATGTCTGTTTGCATGTTGATCTTACTTGATGGCTTGAATTTATTTTCCATTCTGCCACTACTGTCCTGCATTTTGAAGAACTCCTCCAAAGTTACAAGTACAGTAGTGGATGATTAATGTCGCAAGCGAATTATTTTAACTAGATCGTAGTCTTTGTGCACAGGATATCCAAGATGGTGGATATCATCTTGTCAAAGTACAACTGTTCATCTTGATGGCTTGAATTTATTTTCCATTCTGCCTCTATTGTCCTGCATTTGAAGAACTCGTCTAAAGTTACAAGTACAGTAGTGGATGATTAATGTCGCAAGCGAATTATTTTAACTAGATCGTAGTCCATGTACACAGGATATCCAATATAGTGGATATCATCTGGTCAAAGCGCAACAAAATGCCGGTATCGGCTTTGTGGACAAATCGTAAAATGGACTGATAGACCTAATGTACAATGTCTGTTTGCATGTTGATCTTACTTGATGGCTTGAATTTATTTTCCATTCTGCCACTACTGTCCTGCATTTTGAAGAACTCCTCCAAAGTTACAAGTACAGTAGTGGATGATTAATGTCGCAAGCGAATTATTTTAACTAGATCGTAGTCCTTGTGCACAGGATATCCAAGATGGTGGATATCATCTTGTCAAAGTACAACTGTTCATCTTGATGGCTTGAATTTATTTTCCATTCTGCCTCTATTGTCCTGCATTTGAAGAACTCCTCCAAAGTTACAAGTACAGTAGTGGATGATTAATGTCGCAAGCGAATTATTTTAACTAGATCGTAGTCCATGTACACAGGATATCTAATATAGTGGATATCATCTGGTCAAAGCGCAACGAAATGCCGGTATCGGCTTTGTGGACAAATCGTAAAATGGACTGATAGACCTGATGTACAATGTCTGTTTGCATGTTGATCTTACTTGATGGCTTGAATTTATTTTCTGTTCTGCCACTACTGTCCTGTATTTGAAGAACCCCTCCAAAGTTACGAGTACAGTAGTGGATGATTGATATTCGCAAGCGAATCATTTTAATTGGAAATATTCCATTTAGACAACAGCTGCTTGCCTCAGTGCTGCTTAGACCGGTTTATATTTTGAATCAAGCCATCGAAAATTCCAAATACCCTTCTATGCAATCGATACGACAGACATTCTTCATCAAATTGTCTATCTAATAATAAATAATAATAACAATTGTAATGCAGTACATCAACAATGCAAAACATATTGTAATCTAGTCAATCCCTTTAAAATGGATTACTTCCGTGTCTCGTCTTTTCAATAAATTTATTACAAGCTCTCAATACAACTGTGTGTACATTGAATGGAAAACTTGAAATTTATTTCGCACTCGAGCCTTTTCAGGACTGATATACTATACCAATCGGCCATCATACCATCGAGTTCTATCATCTTGCAGTAAGTAGACCAGAAAGATTGAATCAACCTTGGCAGTCAAAATCGCCATGCACAGGAAATTTCTGAATGTACCCTTGTTGAAGTCGCGCAGCCGCTGTCGCAGTTGCTCTTCGGCTTATTGTTGCCGTATGGAAAGAAGAAGTCTATACGATAAGCATTGAAATAAAGTTTGAAATTATTTGACCGTTAATTTCAAACATTTGAAAGGACACTGTGTAGACTGTAGACAGTACAGTGTATAGTACTGTAATGTCCTATACTGTCGGTTTATCAGATACAGTCTGTAATAGTAAAGTGTACAGTGTAGGTACTGTACAGGCTGAGAGTTCATTAATTTGATTGATTAGTTAATGAATTAATTAATCAAAACTAAAACTGCATAATTTACCGTTAATAAGTCACTACAATTTCAAATTAATCGATCAACAGGCCTCAAAGTAGTTGCAAATCCAATCAAGTTGGTTGCAATCCATCCAAACTAAAACTGCATAATTGACCGTCAAGAAGTCACTACAATTTCAAATTAATCGATCAACAGGCCTCAAAGTAGTTGCAAATCCAATCAAGTTGGTTGCAATCCATCCAAACTAAAACTGTATAATTTACCGTTAATAAGTCACTATAATTTTATATTAATCGATCAACAGGCCTCAAAGTAGTTACAAATCCAATCAAGTTGGTTGCAATCCATCCAAACTAAAACTGTATAATTGACCGTCAAGAAGTCACTACAATTTCAAATTAATCGATCAACAGGCCTCAAAGTAGTTGCAAATCCAATCAAGTTGGTTGCAATCCATCCAAACTAAAACTGCATAATTGACCGTCAAGAAGTCACTACAATTTCATATTAATCGGTCAACAGGCCTCAAAGTAGTTGCAAATCTATTTCAACTTATACCCTATTCCACTGGACTTTTTCCATCGTTTGAAGAACGATAGATAGAGTGATACAGAGGAGAACATGAAAAGACAATATCCATTAACCTATGAACCCTTAAATGGTACTCTCGAGTATCCATCCTTCTTCAGGGATCGTCTAAACAAACGCAAAAAAATACAACCAATTCAATCTTTTGACACTCTTAACCAGCCAGTGTTACAAGCACAACGTGAAGAGCAACAACGACTAATTCGATTAGGTTTGATCAATGATCCATCCTGTTATACATCTGATACTGCTGATCAATCAACACCAGTGGGTACCTCGATCTCCAATCCTGTTATTATTCTCGATAGCAGTAGTGATGAAGAGGAAATTCAAGAAGTAATCTATCCATTATCCAAATCATCGCAAGATAGCAAAACGGTGGTCCACTCTGGCTCAAGCGTAACCAATCCTTCCGCTAGTTCTTACGCCGCTGTTATTGATAGTTGTAGCAAAGACAGAAATAGCCATAACAACAACAAACCAAAACATGAAACTTTCTATCTCCAAAAGATCAATCAACTTATCGACCAAAGTGGGCGAAAACAGGTAGAATACTGTATTGTACACACAATGACACCAACAAGACTCCATTTTGATACCGGACTCTTTCATATTTCTATCCACCTACCTTCCAATAATCGTCCTACACGGCCCAACAGAAAGAATCATACGCTAATCATTCTTTTCTTACTTAGGCCCATCATTCTCTCTTTTAATACTATCACTTTAGCTCATCTTTGAAACATATCTTATTCAATCTTAATGCCATCACGTATACCATTAGCTATAGTATAATTATCAACATTAATCATGATAAGCAGTCTTGTAGATAGATCACTTAATGCAATGCCTCTTCCATCAATACGATCGCTTGGACGAATCCTCACCGTCACATACGAAAAAAATTCGTAAACAATATCAGGCTAACTGCTCCTTTCATCGAGGCGATCGCTTTAACTAGTCCTGAAACACCTTCAATTTCGTCGAAATACTGTACCTTCATGCATAAGGCAAAAAGCGACGAATCATATCTAATTTAGTTATTCCAACTATGCGTATACATTCCATCAGTACCATCTCTCCAAAGATGTGCAACTCAATCGGATTATCCTCATATTTATGTCAAGTTTAGCAAAGAATCATAAACAGTAACAATCACTGCTGCACAATCGCTTTCACTAGTCCTGAAGCATCTTCAACCTAATCTAAATACCTTTAAAGCCTAGCCCGAATAGTAAAGAATCCAGATCAAGTTCATTAGTTATACTAACTGCTCATCCTATCAATACAATCCCCTCCTATGATCATGATCATCCATTCAATCCAATGTTTCCCGCATGAGGTCAAATAGTAAAGAATCATAAGCAATCTTGGTGAGGCTAATTATTTATTCCATGAACACAATCGCTTTGACTAGCCTTGAAAGATTTTAAATGTAGTCTAAATACCTTCAAGTCTAGCCCAAACAGTAAAGAATCATCACTCATCTAAGCTATGTTCAATGTTCATAGATGTTCAACCAATCCAATTATCTTCATGCTTATGTCAAATATAGTCAAGAATCATAAATAATACCAATCAATACAATCGCTTTGACTAGTCCTGAAGGATCTTCATTTAGTCCAAATACCTTTAAGTACCTAAAGTGTAGCCCAAATAGTAAAGAATTATCGCTCATCTCATTTACCCTATTCATAAATGTTCAATTCAATCCAATTATCCGCATGCTTAGGTCAAATGTAGTCAAGAATCATGAGTAATATCGATTAATACCATCGCTGCGACTAGTCCTGAAGGATCTTCAACTTAATAATCTGCATCCCTTTAAAGCCTAGCCCAAACGGTAAAGAATCTCACTCACCCTAGTTACCCTAACCACTCATTCCATCAGTACAATCCTCTCCCAAGATCATCAACTCAATCGAATTTTCCTCATACGATATCAATACAATCACTTTGACTAATCTTGAAAAATCTTGAACTTAGCCGAGTTACCTTTATTAAAGCATAAACCAATTGTAAAGAATCATACTAACCGAACCTATTCATTCTGTCGGTACTTTCAATCCTATCCCAAGATCTTCAATTTAATCTAATGATCCTCACGCATACTTCAAGTAACGAAGAATTACAAATATCTTGAAACTTACAGGGTTAATATGTAAAAGGCTTAATCGATTTATTTTGATGCCATTTTAAACATTAAGTGATCCTTTAAAGGCTATGCTAGCCAAGACTCCAACTCATACACCAATCCTACTGCATTTTAATCTTGCCATCTTTAAAGTTTAAAATCAATCTGTACTCCTAAATTCGAATTCATCGATAATACTTTAGTTCTCTATCAATGTAGCGAATACTCGTCGTATTATTTTATTGTTGATGGTTGACGATATTTCTTTCAACTATGAAACATAACCTGTATTAAAATATATATCTAGCAAGTAATCATTTCGTAATACAGAAAATCTTTGAACTGTATCCTCAGAGAAAATTACCGTAGATATGCTATACTGTAATAGAGAATCCAATAAGATTATAATTATCGATGATATATTAAACGAGATGCATAGAAAGTAAACCATTCATGCAAAATACAGTACAAAATGGTGTATTTATATCATTTAATAGTCCTAATACTTTCCCATACTGATCAACCCTACTCATTTTGTTTTGTAGAGTAGACACAATCAGAATCCTGTATTTATTGATTATAACTACAGTATAATAAAGTATATTTAAAAAAAATTTAGATAGCGGTAATCGTCATCTTATTGAAGTAGCTAGCACGATTTCGCTCCATAATTCTTATTATGCAGTATACTCTAGAAATACAATAGCAATAAATTTTCATTGCAAGCAAATACTACACGCAATATCGGTATTAAGCACTTATCAAAATTATTAGAAGTAAAAAAATTCAGATCTACATTTATCAAAAACAACGATTATATTATGAGTTACCCTCTCTGCTAACACTAAATAATGAATAGTTACGAAATTTTCGTTTTATAATAAAAAATGACAGGATCCACTTTTTGACAATTTGAAGATTAAAGATAGTGATCGTCCTGGAGAAGAAGAAAACATCGCTGATTGCTATAGTCTTAGTTCCGATGACGAAGAGCTTTTATCTGATGACGTCTACAAAAGTTATTTAACTCTTCGTAAGCCTCCCCCAAGTCGTGGAATAATTAATGTTAATCGCCCCGCCTCTGAGACGGATATTTGCATCTCTCCTCATTTAATTCCTATTTTGAAAACTCATCAGGTAATCAATTATATCACATGTGTAAATAGCATAATTGCTTACCTAGTAATTGCATACTACATATCAACTTTCTCGTATTCGTGACCTTAAATGGTTTTCATCTTCAATAAAGATTAATGAAACTCTTAAACGCTATTAATGATATAGCAGTCTCTCTGCTCTAGGTCATATAAGTCTTTAGCGATATAACAACAAACATTAAGCTATACTGTACTTTGCCGTCGTTATATTTGTTGTTGATGAATTCTAATATTGAATAAATGACATCCTATGGGTTAATATATAATTTAACTATCGATCATTGGATAGGTGGCAGGTATCCAGTTTCTATTTAACAATGTAGTGGAATCTTTTAAGCGCTACAGAACAAGTGACGGCTTGGGCTGTATTTTAGCCCATTCAATGGGTCTTGGAAAGACGTTACAAGTTGTTGCTTTCATCGAAATCTTCTTACGTGCATTAAGCGCAAAATGTGTTTTATGTATTGTACCTCTATCTACTCTAGATCACTGGCTAAATGAAATAAATTACTGGTTGCCAAGTTCTACCTCCGCTCTTTTCTCTGTAAGGAGATCTCGATAAAGCTGTAGCGATTATGTTGTAGAGCACGTATGAATGCAATATTGTACATGCACAATCTTCACTTTAATTTCTTCTTTCTACTACAGAAATTCAATTACCAACGCCCATTTAAGGTCTACCAAATCAGCAGTAATTGCAAATCATTAAAAGATAGAGCTAATATCATTAATGAATGGCGAAATATTGGAGGTGTCCTAATTATTGGCTACGATATGTACCGTATATTAATGACAATGTCAGCATATCAAAACAACACAAAGAAGGGAGAGGAAGTTGCTTCTCCCGACAGTATGGAAATTGCCGATTTAGATCTCATAGAAGAAAAATCGCAATACATTAAGGGTAAGTTTTTTAATAATATCTTTAATTAGTTATACGCGTATATCCATTATTTAATTAGTTCACCTACTAACTCTCATGATACTTATTTTGGTAAATTCCGTAGATATTCGTCTTGCATTATCAGATCCGGGCCCAGACTTAGTAATATGTGATGAAGGGCATATCTTGAAGAATGCAGCAACTTCTGTTACGAAGACTTTAAAAGAAATTAAGACAAAGTAATTTTCAATATTTCACTACCGTACGCATTATAGCGCGTGGTTGAGTAAATATTCTTTTTTATCGCTTAATCCAAACAGACGTCGAATAGTTTTAACAGGCTATCCGATACAAAATAATCTAATAGAATATTGGTGTATGGTGGATTTCGTTAGACCTAACTACCTCGGTGATAAAAAACAATTTTCTAACATGTTTGAACGACCTATAGCTAACGGCGAATGTGTTGATAGTACACCAAATGTATGCATACTATTATATTAACATGATCAGAAATCAACATTGGAAGTTTCATTAATAATGTTTGTACATATGATTACAGGACATTAAAAAAATGAGGTTCAGATCGTACGTTTTACAGAAAATGTTAAAAGGCTTTGTACAAAGGTATTATTGTAGTCGTACTATTGAGTATTTTGTTTTTATATTATTGATTAAGTATGTGTATACTGAATAATATTTTATTTCCGTCCAATTGTTGCCATAAACACAAGGCGAAGCCAAAAAATATTAAAAGACGCTTTATTACCCAAGAAGGAATACGTTTTACTGATTAGGATGTCACCTATCCAAGAAAAACTATATAGTACTTTCATGGAATGTGTAATTAAAAAAAATTGGACCAAAATTAGCTTAAAGATTGGCGCTAACGTTTTATTAGCCTTTTCTGTCTTGTATAAAGTACGTATGTACAGTATCTCATAAACTCTAAGATGTATTGTTCTGACTTACAGGCCCTACGGCTGCTAAATCACGATATACTTATAATTCAGGTTTGGAATCATCCTGACGTGTTACACCAGGCTATAATGCAACAAGATAAAACCTACCAATATGATATCTTAGTAAGCACTACGAACTTGAACGTAACTTTTTTAGTATAATTACGCTAATATCGTAGAGTTAAGTGCCATTTAATCTATAATCTGTAAAATTTACACCAAAGTTCACATACTGTCTGAGTGTCTGAGTGGTTACTAATAGTACTTAATGGAGTACTTTCAATAACTTAATAGAACGATGCAGATCGTGATTTGGAATTAGAACTTGGAGCTAATACTAGTAATGATAATTCTGACGTTCATGGCAATCACGAAACTAAAGTAACCAGACGTACCAATAAAACGGAAGACGAAGGGTCATCTATAGATTATTCATGGGTCAGTTAATAACTTAAATGCTCACTACTCTAATTGTAATAACTTGCGCTATACGAGTACAATATCTACGTTTTACAGGCGTTTCCATCGATGGCGCATTATGCACCTGGAGTTCTCGAACATGGTGGAAAAATGGTAATATTAATGGATTTAATTGAAAATAGCGTA
>NW_002060946.1:1649136-1689361 GCF_000150275.1 Trichoplax adhaerens
AAACTTCACAACGTTTACGTTATCGCTACAATATCGATGTAAAGAAAATTAATGGTTGCATCTATTAATAAGTAAGTTATGGAAGATTTTAAGAAATTGTAACTGTGACTTTATAACTATGAAATATAATTTAGGTATCGACGGTAGCGTACCTAGTCATGAACGTTCTCGATTAATTGATTTATTTAATTCCCCCGACAACAACTCCGTATGGCTTTTCTTAATTTCTACCAGGTACCGTGGAGGCATCAATACAGATTGTAATAAAATTAATTACAGTACATTAACGATCGATAACATACAGTACAGTATCGGTGTAACTGTTTGTCGCGATTTGATTTTTATTACATAAAGTAACGTAAATGCAAGTAATCATGCTAACATAAAATGGACTCTTATAATTTAATAGAGCTGGTAATCTTGGTATTAATCTTGTAGCTGCAAATCGTGTAGTTATTTATGACTCAGCCTGGAATCCATGTTACGATAATCAAGCAGCATTTAGGTTATCATTTATTATACGAATGACTGTCACTATATAAAGTATGTTTCATTTGAGGATGTGATTACTTCCAATACTAAAATTTTACCTTTTATTCGTTAGAATCTACCGGTACGGACAAAAGAAACCGTGTTACATTTACCGTTTGGTAGGTAGTAACACGATGGAACATGTAATTTATAAATGCCAAATTCGTAAACAAGGCCTTTCACGTAAGAAAATATCATAGCATGTCTAATAAATTATCATTTTAATATACAATTAGCAGCTGTAGCTTACGTTACTCATTTTATCTGAACTATCACGTTGAATATAGTTAAACGATAGTTGACTTCAAATGCTTGTATTTGTAGGTCGAATCATCGACGAGAGAAATCCTTGTGCAGTTTTCACTAAAAGAGAATTAAAAGCTACTATGCAATTAGAGGTATACGTTTTTAATTATTAACATTTCTATTACTAGAAAGGATTTATAACATTTGCGATGATTATACGCAGCATCCACATGAGCCATCTGTAGATCTCAGTAGACTTCAATTCGATGATCTTCTCATGGCAAATACGATAAAAAAGAATGGGCATTGGCTGACAAGGGTATATCTTGTTTGATGATGTCATTATATCAATTTATCAGATAACTCTTGAACCATTATTTTTCTCGGAACCTATTTAGGCGCCATTTGAGCATGAATCGTTGCTATTAGACGATGAAAACCAAGAGATTACGCCAGAAGAGGAACGCCAGGCAACGCAAGGTGCCATAATCGTACTAGATCAATATTAATCCGTTTTCGTACCTAATTACATCTAATAGCTCTTGTTATTATCTGCGTATTTATTCATATCGTAGTTACAGCCAATTACTTTAGTTCACTCGAGAAAGGAACCGATTTAAAGCTATCCGATAGTGATGTCAAACCACAGTATTTAAGTCATGGACTATTACTGTAAAAAAGGCCGGGATCTTACCTAATAGGCGTCCATAATCGTGTAACAGAGGATCTCTAGTGTACACTATCTAGTTTATCGTGTGTGAATACGTGCGCAGCATTATACGGTATCGTATGGTACTGCTCCAGGCGCCGCTAGATACGATATGCTTTAGTCTTCAAATTATGTATTTTGCTACTAAGAGTACTTGCCAGAAAGCATTTTACTAAACATATTACGTACACAGACAAGGCCGATTTGACTAGATTGTACAGTATGTGTATCTGATTTGCAACATCTGATCAATTTTGTCCCATCCCGTTGCATCCAGGTACTTCTCTAAATTTTTTTTCCAATACCCAGTAAAAGGAATATCGAGAAGTCCCTGTTGTACAACACGTATACTCCTGGTTACGGCATTACATTAATCCAGTGGACGATATCTAGATATTGTAGTCCTTTGCATATCATAACCAGGTACTTCTCGATGTATTTTTGTACCCAGTAAGAAAGAATGTCGAGAAGTTTCTGTTCTACCATATACTTCTGCTTACGGCATAACGTTAGTCGAGTTGACGACATCCAGATAAGGTAGTCCTTTCCGTATCATAACCAGGTACTTCTCGATATTTTCTTGTACCCAGTAAAAAAGAATATCGAGAAACCTGTTGTAAACGTACAGTGTACAGGGGCTGCATTCTATTTTAGTGCAGTAATCCCTGACTCTACCACGGAAGACAGTATACCAGGTCTTTGAATAATTAAGTTAAATCACTACCACATCGGTCACTCTTGTCTGGGTATTCCATGTCTGTTTTCTAAATCATTCGTACTAATATTGTCGAGGGCCTTTTCGATACTCACACCAAATAGAGTCGCGTCATTAAGCTAAATATCCTTTATTGTTAAACTCTACTCTAGTATATAAGCGTAGCTCCTCTGACAGCATTCTATCAACAGTTAAAAATGGTAACGTGCTGTGGAACGTGCATTCAATCACTTACGAATAATTAAATTATTCGTAGATGACAAGTACTAATCCTACATTATGGCGTAATATCAAGATACGTATTTCGCCTAGTACTAGGAGGTTAAACGTCATTATTTGTAACAAATTGAACGTAACATACATTGACTTTCTTGCATAACTTTTTTTAAGCAGAACTTAGTAACAGGCAATAAGATTCAATATAATCATACTTAATTCAGAAGAAATTACTCAATTCGGAATCGACAAATTGAACCTAATATACATTGACTATCTTGCATAACTTTTTTTAAGCAAACTTAGTAACAGGTAATAAGATTCAATGTAATCATACTTAATTCAGAAGAAATTACTCAATTCGGAATCGACCGTCTCCGTACTAAACAACTGTTAGCTTAAGATACAGTAATGTGGGTTATTGGGGGTTAAAAGCAAAAATATTATTTGCTCACTCGCAGCCCACATGGATGTGGGCTGTCTCACGAGAAGACATTTCACTGTGGGTTGACATCACTAGCCAGTAGCTACCAATCTATGCCTTCTGCGCCTTCTTGCAGCACATCAAGAAAAATGCCTAGAGCAGGGTATACGCTTACTTTCTCACTGTTATTTAAATTACTTCACATTTCAACCCATTTATTGTAATTGAAGCTAAATATGAATTACTCAACATTCGTTTTATTTTTAGCTCGAAGTGTAAATCAGTATGGATGACAATCATGAGCTTGCAAATGCTTTAACGGATGAATTCACTGAATTATAATTCTCCAAATCTGGTTTATTGTATTGCATAACATGTCATGCAATTCTCAACTACATTTTTTCATTACTGCCTAATGGCAAGATTGTTTTATATTTTTAAAAATCATGTATATTTACCTTTTTACTACTATCTATATACGCACAATTCGCATTTGATTTTGAGCCAATTTCTGTAATTATGATAAATTTTTATCACTTCTAATTATCATGTACTGTACGTATGCTATCCTAACGCTTACAAGAATCGAATCTACGCAAAAGCCCAGCTTGAATAATTAATCAATGTTTACTTCTTATTGCTATCTATACGTACAATCGTTATTTAATTTTGAACTAGTTTCTGCAATTATAAATTTATTTTTTATCACTTTTAATTACCAATTACGTGTGCTACCTAACTGCGTACGAGAATCGAACACGCAAAAGCGATTGTAATAAATCAATGTTTACTTCTTACTGCTATCTATACATACAATTTGTATTTGATTTTGAGCCAGTTTGTGTAATTATAAATTTATTTTTTATCAGTTTTAATTACTATGTACGTGTGCTATCCAACTGCATACAAGAATCGAATCTACGCAGAAGCGTAGTTTGAGTAATTAATCAATGTTTACTTCTTACTGCTATCTATATTATATATACAATTCGTATTTAATTTTGAGCAAGTTTGTGTAATTCTAATTTATTTTTTATCACTTTTAATTACCATGTACGTGTGCTATCCAACTGCGTACAAGAATCGAATCTACACAAAAACGTAGTTTGAGTAATAAATCAATGCTTGCTTCTTACTGCTATCTATACATACAATTCGTATTTAATTTTGAGCTAGTTTGTGTAATTATAAATTTATTTTTGATCACTTTAATTGACGTGTGCTATCCAAATGCGTACAATACTACTGTCTATGCATGCAATTCGTATTTGATTTCGAGCCAGTTTGTGTAATTATAAATTCATTTTTATCACTTTGATTGCCATGTACATGTGCTATCGAAATGCACACAATACTACTGTCTATACATACAATTCCTATTTGATTTTGGGCCAGTTTGTGTAATTATAAATATATTTTTATCACTTTTATTGCTATATACGTGTACTATCTATTTGCGTACAGAATCAAATCTACGCGTGGACAATTTGCTCAGTGATGGCGCATCGCAGCGAAAAATGCTGCTTGTCTATCTATATATACTGTAAGTTCGTTTCCAGTCCCTTTTTCTTTCTTATGATTTTGAAATTTTAAGATTTTAGGGGTATGGTTTATCATTGATGCGTCCACCTCGCGGGGTGCTGTGGACGCATTGGTTTTCACATCGCGTACCTCTGTGTCAAGTTATTTTGACTTGAATACAGTTGCGATCCTGTTTCATAGGTACGGTGGCTCACAAGAGCCACCGTACATAGGTCTTCCTATACAAAAATCTATTAAAATTGGCGCGGATGAATGGGGCTAATGTTCCGCATCGTTTAAAATACAGGGTTACTATGAAGTTTCGCAGGTCTTCCGATACAAAAACCTATTAAAACTGGCGCGGATGAATGGGGCTAATGTTCCACATCGTTTAAAATACAGGGTTACTATGAAGTTTCGCAGGTCTTCCGATACAAAAACCTATTAAAACTGGCGCGGATGAATGGGGCTAATGTTCCACATCGTTTAAAATACAGGGTTACTATGAAGTTTCGCAGGTCTTCCGATACAAAAACCTATTAAAACTGGCGCGGATGAATGGGGCTAATGTTCCACATCGTTTAAAATACAGGGTTACTATAAAGTTTCACAGGTCTTCCTATACAAAAACCTATTAAAACTGGCGCGGAGAAGTGGCGGCTAATGTTCCACATAGTTTAAAGTACAGAGTTACTATTAAAAGCTTCATACTGTAGGTCTTCCTATACAAAAACCTATTATAACTGGCGCGGAGAAGTGGCGGCTAATGTTCCACATAGTTTAAAATATAGACTTACTATTAAAACTTCATAATATTGGTATGTACAGTACTTGTACTTACAGTTACAGCTCTGTACAGTAGGAATGATGTACTGTATGGCTAGCCTTTCTCGACCATTGCTTAATGAACATCACTGACTGCTGAAATACAGTCTGTAATAACACTTTTGAAAATAATTACCCCTAATACTTTCAAAAGTGTTGTCGTATGAAGTCGATTCTCCAGTAAATAAATAAATAAATAAATATATCCATGTTCCTTCGCAGTCCATAGGACAGTACCCTATGTACAGTACAGTAGTAAACACTGTACCGTGTTGAGTACAGTAGAAAAAAGTCCATAACAGCCATGGAGTCACAAGTAACTAAACTAGCCCATGGTACAGTCAGGAACTAGTGAAAGTGATACGATCACAGTCATTCCATGATTGGTACTTCAGTCGATCTCAACTGGTACCCGTACCGGTCCAAGTCTGACGTCAAGGGTAAGGCTGAAAGTAGTTGGATTGAAGCGGCCAGCGTGTCAACACTGTTCCACTATGATGATGGAGTAGCAAGACAAGATGGCCAAAAGCAATTGCAAATCTCTTTTCACTTGTAGCTTTTTCCACTGGACTTTTTCCATCGTTTGAAATAGTCTTGAAAGAATAATAGCGCTAGCGATACAGAGGAGAAGATGAAAAGACAACATCCACTCTCCAATCAACCATCTCATCCTCTGACCGCCAATTTCAATCGATCCAATGACACTCTCCAGTATCCATTCTTCTTCAGCGATTATCAAAGCAAACGTAAAAAAATTCAACCAGTTCAACCTTTTCGCGCTCTTAGCCAGCCAACATTACAAGCACAACATCAAGAGCGACAACGATTAACTCGATTAGGCTTGATCAATGATCCATCCTATCATATACCCGATATTGCTGATGAATTGACGCCAGTAGCTGCGTCTCTTTCCAATCCTGTGGTTATTCTCGATGGTAGTAGTGATGAAGAGGCAACTCAAGAAGCAATCCATCAATTATCTAGCGGTTATCATTCGTCGATATCATCAGAAGATAGCAAAATGGTGGTCCACTCAACCTCCAGTGTAACCAATCCTTGCACAAGTTCTTCTTGTATCGTTGTTATTGATAGCAGTAGCGAAGACGAAAATAGCCATGACAACAACAAATCGAAAAATGAAACTTTCTCTCCCAAACAGACCATTCAACTTGCTGACGATCCAAGTGGGCGCCAACAGGTACAATATGGACACACAGTTGCGCGCTAAAATAAGACTCCATTTTAATACTGGATTTTCATATTTCTATCCACTTGCCTTCCAATAATCCTCCTATACGGACCCAATAGTGAACAATCATAAACCAATCATTTTCTTACTTAGGCCTACCATTCACTCGATCACTTTGGACCATCATTGAAACATATCGAAATGCCATCATGCATATTGTAAACTACATCATCATCAATATTCATGATATGCAATCTTACAGATAGATACTACTTTTCATCCATCAATAGCATCACTTGGACTCGTCCTCACTGTCACATACCCAAAAATTTGTCATCAATATCAGTCTAACTACTCATTCCATCGAACCGAACTACCCACTCCATTAGTACATTACAATCCTATCTCAACATCTTTAATTCAATCCAATCCATCTTCATGCATAGGCCAAGTAGCAAACAATCACAAATATCCTGAAAGCTTACGCGGTTGATATCCAAAAGAGTTAGTCCATTCAATTCGATACCATCTTCAACATCAAATGATCTTTTAAAGTCTATGCTAGCCAAGACACACTAACTTATACTCCAATCTTACTGTACTTTAATCTTGTCATCTTTAAATTCCAACTCATCTATATTGATATAATACTTTTGTTCACTACATGCGAGTACGAATCGTATTCTTGATTATTGACGGTTGATGAGATTTCTCTACTCTATCAAATACAACGCGTATCGAAATGTATATCTTGCAAAATAATCATTCCATAACACAGAAAATGTTTGAACTGTATCATAAGAGAAAATTATCGTAGATACGCCATACAGTAATAGGAACCCCAATGCGATTGTCCATGATATATTAAACGGGATGAATAGGAAATAAGCCATCCATCCCAAATACAGAAAAAATGATGTATTTATATCATTTAATAGTGCTAATGCTTTCCCACACTGATCATAACTCATTTCTATTTTATCGTACGATAAAAATTAGAATCCTGTATTCATTATTACTAATAAAGTACAACTAAAACAATTAGATAAACTGCGATCGTTATGTTATTGAAGTAGCGAATACGATTTCGTCCTAGAATTCTTATTATGTAGTATACTCTAGCCATGAAATAGCAATAAATTTTCATTACAAGCAAATACTATACGTAATATTAGTATTAAATACTTATCAATATTATTATAAATAAAAAATTCAGATCTACTATACATTTATCAAACAGAATGATTATGACTTACCCTCTCTACTAACAGTAAATAATAAATAACTAATTATAGGATTTTCGTTTTATCATAAACATGACGGGATCCACTTATTGACAAATTGGAGATTAAAGATACTGATCGTCCTGGAGAAGAGAAAACCATCGCTGGTTACTATAGCCTTAGTTCCGATGATGAAGAACTTACATCTGATGACGTCTATAAGCATTACTTAACTCTTCGTAACTCTCCCCCAAGTCGTGGAATAATTAATGCTAATCATCCTACCTCTGAGATAGATATTTGCATCTCTCCTCATTTAATTCCTGTTTTGAAGACTCATCAGGTAATCATATCGTGTGTGTAAATAGCATACTTACTTACCTAGTAATTGCACTCTCCATATCATCTTCCTTGCATTCGTGACCTTAATATATAAATTAACTATCGGTCATTGGATAGGTGGCAGGTATCAAGTTTCTATTTAACAATGTAGTGGAATCTTTTAAGCGCTACAGAATAAGTGACGGCTTGGGCTGTATTTTAGCCCATTCAATGGGTCTTGGAAAGACGTTACAAGTTGTTGCTTTCATCGAAATCTTCTTACGTGCATTAAGCGCAAAATGTGTTTTATGTATTGTACCTCTATCTACTCTAGACCACTGGCTAAATGAAATAAATTACTGGTTGCCAAGTTCTACCTCCGCTCATCTCTCTGTAAGGAGATATCAATAAAGCTGTAGCGATTATGTTGTAGAGCACGTATGAATGCAATATTGTACATGCACAATCTTCACTTTAATTTCTTCTTTCTACTACAGAAATTCAATTACCAACGCCCATTTAAGGTCTACCAAATCAGCAGCAATTGCAAATCATTAAAAGATAGAGCTAACATCATTAATGAATGGCGAAATATTGGAGGTGTCCTAATTATTGGCTACGATATGTACCGTATATTAATGACAATGTCAGCATATCAAAACAACACAAAGAAGAAGGGAAAGAAAGTTGCTTCTTCCGATAGTATGGAAATTGTCGATTTAGATCTCATAGAAGAAAAATCGCAATACATTAAGGGTAAGTTTTTTAATAATATCTTTAATTAGTTATACGCGTATATCCATTATTTAATTAGTTCACCTACTAACTCTCATGATACTTATTTTGATAAATTCCGTAGATATTCGTCTTGCATTATCAGATCCGGGCCCAGACTTAGTAATATGTGATGAAGGGCATATCTTGAAGAATGCAACAGCTTCTGTTACGAAGACTTTAAAAGAAATTAAGACAAAGTAATTTTCAATATTTCACTACCGTACGCATTATAGCGCGTGGTTGAGTAAATATTCTTTTTTATCGCTTAATCCAAACAGACGTCGAATAGTTTTAACAGGCTATCCGATACAAAATAATCTAATAGAATATTGGTGTATGGTGGATTTCGTTAGACCTAACTACCTCGGTGATAAAAAACAATTTTCTAACATGTTTGAACGACCTATAGCTAACGGCGAATGTGTTGATAGTACACCAAATGTATGCATACTATTATATTAACATGATCAGAAATCAACATTGGAAGTTTCATTAATAATGTTTGTACATATGATTACAGGACATTAAAAAAATGAGGTTCAGATCGTACGTTTTACAGAAAATGTTAAAAGGCTTTGTACAAAGGTATTATTGTAGTCGTACTATTGAGTATTTTGTTTTTATATTATTGATTAAGTATGTGTATACTGAATAATATTTTATTTCCGTCCAATTGTTGCCATAAACACAAGGCGAAGCCAAAAAATATTGAAAGACGCTTTACTACCCAAGAAGGAATACGTTTTACTGATTAGGATGTCACCTATCCAAGAAAGACTATATAATGCTTTCATTGAATGTGTAATTAAAAAAAATTGGACCAAAATTAGCTTAAAGATTGGCGCTAACGTTTTATTAGCCTTTTCTGTCTTGTATAAAGTACGTATGTACAGTATCTCATAAACTCTAAGATGTGTTGTTCTGACTTACAGGCCCTACGGCTGCTAAATCACGATATACTTATAATTCAGGTTTGGAATCATCCTGATGTGTTACACCGGGCTATAATGGAACAAGATAAAACCTACCAAAATGATATCTTAGTAAGCACTACGAGCTTGAACGTAACTTTTTTAGTATAATTACGCTAATATCGTAGAGTTAAGTGCCATTTAATCTATAATCTGTAAAATTTACACCAAAGTTCACATACTGTCTGAGTGTCTGAGTGGTTACTAATAGTACTTAATGGAGTACTTTCAATAACTTAATAGAACGATGCAGATCGTGATTTGGAATTAGAACTTGGAGCTAATACTAGTAATGATAATTCTGACGTTCATGGCAATCACGAAACTAAAGTAACCAGACGTACCAATAAAACAGAAGACGAAGGGTCATCCATAGATTATTCATGGGTCAGTTAATAACTTAAATGCTCACTACTCTAATTGTAATAACTTGCGCTATACGAGTACAATATCTACGTTTTACAGGCGTTTCCATCGATGGCGCATTATGCACCTGGAGTTCTCGAACATGGTGGAAAAATGGTAATATTAATGGATTTAATTGAAAATAGCGTAAAACTTGGTGATCGAATGTTAATATTCAGGTATTCTGACATTTAGTTTTATTAAATATTTTTGGCTACCCATCTGTGTTGATGATATTATTCTGTTGCAACTCTAACGTATTAACACTTGTTTCTTACGTTAGCCAAAGCCTAGTAACTCTATCAATAATAGAACACTTTCTATCAAAAATCGAAATACCATGCACGTCGTCTGAAGGAAACAACAAAAAATGGGCTAAGAATGAAAGTTACTTTCGTAAGTTAATACAAACTTCACAACGTTTACGTTATCGCTACAATATCGATGTAAAGAAAATTAATGGTTGCATCTATTAATAAGTAAGTTATGGAAGATTTTAAGAAATTGTAACTGTGACTTTATAACTATGAAATATAATTTAGGTATCGACGGTAGCGTACCTAGTCATGAACGTTCTCGATTAATTGATTTATTTAATTCCCCCGACAACAACTCCGTATGGCTTTTCTTAATTTCTACCAGGTACCGTGGAGGCATCAATACAGATTGTAATAAAATTAATTACAGTACATTAACGATCGATAACATACAGTACAGTATCGGTGTAACTGTTTGTCGCGATTTGATTTTTATTACATAAAGTAACGTAAATGCAAGTAATCATGCTAACATAAAATTGACTCTTATGATTTAATAGAGCTGGTAATCTTGGTATTAATCTTGTAGCTGCAAATCGTGTAGTTATTTATGACTCAGCCTGGAATCCATGTTACGATAATCAAGCAGCATTTAGGTTATCATTTATTATACGAATGACTGTCACTATATAAAGTATGTTTCATTTGAGGATGTGATTACTTCCAATACTAAAATTTTACCTTTTATTCGTTAGAATCTACCGGTACGGACAAAAGAAACCGTGTTACATTTACCGTTTGGTAGGTAGTAACACGATGGAACATGTAATTTATAAACGCCAAATTCGTAAACAAGGCCTTTCACGTAAGAAAATATCATAGCATGTCTAATAAATTATCATTTTAATATACAATTAGCAGCTGTAGCTTACGTTACTCATTTTATCTGAACTATCACGTTGAATATAGTTAAACGATAGTTGACTTCAAATGTTTGTATTTGTAGGTCGAATCATCGACGAGAGACATCCTGGTGCAGTTTTTACTAGTAGAGAATTAGAAACTACCATACAGTCAACGGTATATATTCTTAATTGTTAAATAGGTTGTAAAGTTAAATGTTATTTCTATTACTAGAAAGGATTTATAACATTTGCGATGATTATACGCAGTATACGCATGAGCCATATGTAGATCTCAGTAAACTTCAATTCGATGATCTTCTCATGGCAAATACGATAAAAAAGAATGGGCATTGGCTGACAAAGGTATATCTTGTTTGATGATGTCATCATATCAATTTATTAGGCAACTCTTGAACCATTATTTTTCTCGGAACCTATTTAGGCGCCATTTGAGCATGAATCGTTGCTATTAGATGATAAAGACCAAGAGCTTACGCGAGAAGAGGAACGCCAGGCAACGCAAGGTGCTGTAATTGTACCTAATTATATCTAATAGCTCTCGTTATTATCTGTATATTGATAGTTTTGAAATTCTATAGGATATGAAAAGGAAGTTCGACAAAGGGTCAATATTAATAATTTGATGGACGTTGAACGAAATATCCGGTAGCGTACATTATCACTTCTTAATTTACTAATATTTAGATCCATTATGTTGGTGATTTAGTTTAATCAGAATTTCTTGATTTTTAAAAATTACATGCGTATTTATTTGTGTCATAGTAACAGTCGATTACCTTCAGCTCATATCACTCAAGAAATGAACTCACCAGCTACCAATTTATGCCTTCAGCATCATCTTGCAGTACATCGAGAAAAATGTCTTGAGCAGGGTATACGCTTACTTTCTCATTGTTATTTTATTTACGTGACATTTCACAAATAGTCCGGTAATTAATGCTAAATATTACGCAATATTCGTTTATTTTTACGTTTTAGCTCAAGGTTCTAATCAGTATGGGTGACAATCATGAGCTTGCAAATACTGTAACGGATGAATTTACTAAAATACAATTTTCTAAATCTGGTTTACTGTATAGCAAGCATAACATGTTCTCAACCACATTTTCCCATTACAGGCCAAGGGCAAGACTATTTTACATTTTCAAAATTATGTATGTTTACTTCTTGCAGTTATCTATACATACAATTCGTATTTGATTTTGAGCCAGTTTCTGTAATTATAAACTCACTTTATCATGTACGTACGCTATCCAAATGCGTACAAGAATCGAATCTGTGTACGGGCAAGCCCAGCTTGATCAGTTAGTCGTTTGACGACTTATTCTATTCTAATAATTGTAATTAAAAACTGAACTGATTTGAAACGGTTCGCCACAATAAAGGCGACTAAAAAATGTATAAAATATTTAACCATTTATTGTGAATATTGATTTGCTCTTGATTTGGAAATTAAACAAATTGCGTTATAGCACAGCTACTAGATAACCTCCAATTACACAAAGTATTGATGCTACAAGATTTCCGATTGGAAAAAATTAATTTTATTTGGTAGTTATCATTTCCTTACACAATAGCTTAACTAGAATTCTTTTCATGATAAGAGTTTTACAGGATTATACAGCAGCTGCAAGTAGACGAATCTGTAGCTTTTTGATTACCTTCAGAGTTATTGAGAAGTGGAGTTCGTTCACCATGATTAGGTTCTATATTTTCATTTACTTTCTGATCCCAAGTGTCAATGTCGTTGTCTTCTCGAATATTTCGATCATTATTTGTGTTATCATACATGGCGTTTGTTACCAACGGGTCTGGTATCGTATTCTGAGAAACATTTGTAGCTTTTATATGATGATTTTGTCCTGTAAGTGGAGTTACTTCCTCACCTTCATCTCGATTCTGTGAACGTAGTGGTGATTTCTGTTCATGTCCAACTACTTTTATTTCTGGCTCTAATTCCAAAGTACTTCTTTCTTGAATGTATTGCCCCTCCAATAAATTTCCAGCTAAAACTGTAGCCGCTTCAGAATCCTCCAGTTTAAAGCTAGCATTGTGATTATTTATTTCTTTAAATCTATTTTTACTATTAACATCACTAGTTGCTTCATCTTTTAATTCCGTCTCGATTATTTTACTGTTAGACTCGCTGTCTACTGGTTGTGGGGAATAATCGTTTGATGTATCAGTCGCTATAGCTTTAGCAAACTGTAATTCTTCACTTTTAAGTAATCCTTCTTGGCTTAGTGTATCGGCCAAAGATTGATTTTTCAACTTATCCATGTCGCTAGTATCTTCCATTAATTCATTGTTACTTATCTCTACTTTATCTTGAACTTCCAATGATGAACTTTGACCATGAGCTTCTTGAGCGATTTCACTTACTTGCTTTTCAAGGTCCATCTGACTTTCTTCATTATGTTGTAATGGTTGTATTTCATCCACTTTATGATTATATTCCTTTTCTAAGTCGGCAGTTCCTTGAAAGGTAATTCCTACGGATTCAAATGTTACTCCATCTCCCTCTTGGTAAGTTTCTTCTTTATTGGAACCCCCTTGCTTTTCAAGGTCCATTTCACTTTCATCGTTGCGTTGCGATTGTTGTATTTCATCCATCTTGAGATTCTTTTCCTTTTCTAAGTCTACAGCTTGTTGAAAGCTAACTTCTGCAGATTCAGATATTACTCCATCTCCATCTTGGTAAGTTTCTTCTTTATTGGAACCTCCTTGCTTTTCAAGGTCCATTTCACTTTCATCGTTGCGTTGCGATTGTTGTATTTCATCCATCTTGGGATTATTTTCCTTTTCTAAGTCTACAGCTTGTTGAAAGCTAATTTCTGCAGATTCAGATATTACTTCATCTCCTTCTTGCTGAGTTTCTTCCTTACTGGACTGAGATTCTCTTGTTGTCAGATTCACGATTTCGTTATGATCTGAAATCTCGATACTATTGCTCTCCTTTTGATCGTCAACGGTACTTGAATCTCTCTGCAAATCAGGAGAAGTATCATTATCAGAAGAGTGCACAGATATTCGATTTCCTTCACTTTCATTCCTATTTTCTAATTCCACTTCTGGGCTCGTATTATTGATCTCTTTTTCAAGATCATCCGATGGAGTAGCATATCCTGTTTCTGCATGTATATCTTCATTATCATCCGTCTTAGCTATTTCGTTATCATTCATATGCTCTTTTACAGGTAATGAACTGCTCGATTCTATGTCCATTTCTTCATTTATACCTTCTTTAGCTATAGCTAAGGCACCTTGATCTTTTTTAGAACTTCCCTATAATTAATGTAATACATAATCCAATATCAATTAAAGCACGTAACTTTTCTAAAATTTAGACATTAGCCGTGATTTACTATCGTCAAAAGAGCTGCTTACAATTAAGTTATAAATGGTTCTCATCATAAACATTAAACATACCTGATTACTAAGACCATCCTCATCTGATGAGTAATAATATAATTGGAAAGGAATAGAGTAAAAATTTAGTTAATATTATAATAATTGCTCATGCTTACATTTGGTAAATATACTGTTAGCTACTACTTTGCCTATAGTTGATCAGCAATCTACAGCAATCATTATTGTAATTTTTTCGACTGTTGGAAAGAGTAACAAAATTTAGCGTTGACTATTGCGTGAATCATATCCATTTATCTTCCGTAATGTCATGATTGTTATTCTGTACCAAACACCGCTAACTTAGATAAACTTCCAGTGTTAAATATATTACTATTTATTAATCAACATAAAGATACCAAAGTTAATGATCTCTACTATTTGCTATTGATTCTAGTAAAATTGACCCGAGCTCAATTAGTAGCAAGTCGTTAATAATTATAATTTATCTTTAGCTTTAACAATTCTACTCGTATTTATCAACATATATCCATCTATACTACGGAATGAATTAATGACAAGTAAATTCGCCAAAATTGTCTTTAGCATGTTAATGAGATCGCTTTTGCAGTAAATACACTATTGGCAACAGCAATTTACAGCATGAATATGTTATGTATCTTTAGATTGACTAGAGGGAAATCTTCTAGTACTGCACGGTGTCATGTCGTATGTTAACGCTATTATTTGTGTAGAATTTAGGGTAAGTAAATCATGTAATCTATTTCATTCCTGTAAAAAAGAAACTAAACTAGTGTGTGATGGCATTAATACTATATTGCAGATATTTGAGCCCAGCCCCCAAAATTGGGTTTGGATTGTATAATTTGTAAATTAATTCTCTATAAAAGACTGGAGCACATATCAATAGAGTGCTGAGTACTACTCCAAGAGTCTTTTAAAATCATTCTCTGATTTAACTGATAGCTTAATTCCTAGAAGTAAAGCAATTTCGAATGCTCTGATTCCAGCCGTAAATAACCAATCACGATTAACTGAAATAATATCATGCTGTAAGTCTAGAGGTATCTCACTATGGCTTGCAAGTTACTACGTATCTAGTGTACCGTTTAAAATCAATTTGCGAGTAAATTAGTGAATTCATTCAATAAATTCGAAAATGACTAACCGAACCTTTCTCAGGTCTACACTTTCATTAGAACAGAGAAACAATTATTACAGCCTCTAAACTATTTGCATACTGTTATAGTGTAAATTGCATCAATTCAATCAAAAATAATTATCAGTTCATTTACCCATTTGCAACAGTGGACAGCAATAAGACAGCAATAAGAACAGCAAAGATACCGTTAAGTAGTGAAACGCAACATTATACCAGTAGCATGAATAGCTATAACAAACTTTAGTGAGTGAAATAATGCTGGAAATGAGGGTAGTTTTGCAATACTTCATGATTAATTCTGAGACTCACGACAGTTGTAGAGATGTCAACAACATCAAGTTAGTATGCCCAATTAAAATGATTTCCCGTCTATTTTTGTTAGTTTAAGCATTCTCATGTCAATCAAAATGGAAATGGTTAACACAATTTTTTGGTATTATATAGTAAATGTCAATTGTGTTAAATTATTACCTGCCATTTTTCTTTTGCAAACTGTTAAAATTAGAGGGATACTGCGTTCAAAATTGTTACTATGCACGAGCTTAAGTAATATTAGTAAAGCACGGTGCAAAGATATTTATTTATGAGCATGGGCGGGCTGGGCTGTAGGCCAAAAACAATTTATTAAGAAATGATCATTATTAATTCATTGATATTCATTATAATTAGGCAAGTTAACTTAAGTATCTGCCAGCCAGTCTGTGTAGCTATCTGGATGATCGACATTGTCGAAGTTTAGCACCAGCTAAGTGAGCTATATGGATTTGCAACTCGTTGTAAGAGATACAATTTATTAGATTGACAACAAGTAAGATGGTCTTTAAAAAAAGTCGCATCTTGATCAAGTAGTTTTATCATCAACAAACCGGTACGAATCCAATATAGACAGATATTGGCAAAACCGAACTATCCTGTACTATGTAACGGTGTACTTGTAAACAAATGTAAGAGATTAGATTGATTTATAATTATAACAAGCAAAGATTGAAGACAAGGTTATCACGGTCATTAATCATCAGTTAGTTAATGCAATCGAAAAATGTAACTGCAGCCACGTAATTAGCTGCTATACAGTAGTGTACTAATCAGATTGCCGATCTACTTGTAAAGATATTAAATTGGATACAACTTGTATCTACCATGCAACTTAATTAGTAAATCAATCTACAAATGTTGGTGAAATTTAGCTCTAGCTCTAATATGCTGCATTTGTAAGGGATGCAATGATATAACGGCCGATGTATTGATATATCCTTGTACATATCAAGAACATGGGCTTTTATTTATCATTTAAGTCAATTAATAAATCAATCTACAAATGTTGGTGAAATCTAGCTCTCGCTATAACATACTATGCATCCCTTGGACGGAATGCAACTGATCGATATAAGTACTACAAATATCGATGTAATTAGAGCTAGATTCTACATTATACTACGCCTTCCTTGTAAGGAATGCGATTCGTTGGCAGTCAGAAAGAGATCATGAAAGTTAATCACCAAGTCAATACGATGAATTTTGGTAAAAACATGGTCTAACTACTTCGCTACAGAGTATTAAGCCAGGATACGATAAGTGAAGATATTGATTATAGTTATCATATCATCGCTGCTATACTGCGTAGAGATTGAATCATTCTTCCGCTTGATTAAGATAGAATTCAGTTAATACGGAAGTTAACCATCAGTTAATTAATTAGTCCATAGGATAGAAGTTATGGAAATGTTGAAATGGAATCATCAGTCTATACGATCGATGTGTAATAAAATTCAACTGACATCATCCGATTTCATGTTCATTTTGCCAGTATGTATTTGATCAGCATGGCTATAGCCGAAGACTACCACTAGAAGAGAATCTTAATAGTAGTCTTTGCTTTACACGGCTGCTGTCAGAGGTTCGATTTAATAACAACATTAGTTATGTTGTCCAATGCTTCCTTAAGGCGTTCATACGAAAACTGTTTAACTACAGTAAAACTCCACTTCAATTAGAAGTTAAAAATGACTTTTTGACCAGCCGATCCAACCATCATGTGCAATCATTTCAATATGGAATCCTGACGAATGTCCAACATAGAAAGATGCACACTATTGCACAGTCATCCAATCTCGACGAGATCATCGATAGCTTGCAATAACAACGAACACGACAGGAAACCAATCAAGAAATAAATGAATTTATTAACTACAACGCAATTTGAAATCATTATTCTACATGATAAGACGAAATTAAACCTTCTGACATGATGGCCAACCATAGTCAGTCGTAAAATAGAAGCAAAGATTGAATCCAGCTTCGAGGGGATAAAGCAATGCTATAACAAAGTTGTCATTCTTTAGTTATCCAAGCTTAGGCGATTGAACAATTTGAGGATCTCATTTTGAGCGAAGTTGACTATGATTAAGGAAGGCTACCATTATTGTGAACTCAATCGAAATGAATTTGGATCCAATATACTCTAGCGGTTGGCTGACGTAATGCGAGAGTTTCAATTTTCTGTAAATGATTAAATCATCTTATGATCTCGTTGAAGCGAAGTCGACAAAGTTTATTCTCCTTGCCGTTCTTGTAGAATCTAAATGAGTCTGGATCCAATTGACTCTAGTAGTTGACCGACGTAACAAGTCTAAATTTTCTGTCGATGATTTCATCATCTAATGATCTCGTTTATTTAAGCTAAGTCACCTAGAATTATTCCCCTTGCCATTTTTGTGAACGCAATAGGAATTCAAATGAGTTTGGACTCAATCCACGTACATACTCTAGTGATTGACTGACGTTAAAAGTCTAAAATTTCCCTGTAGATAATTCAACCATTTAATGATCGAAATTTATAATAAATTAACCATAACTAAGCTTGTTCTGCCAATCGTTACTGTTGCTAAATAAGTTAGCTATCGGTTACTATTTATTTCGATTTTTTTTTATTCTAACCTAGCAGTTGATTAATTGAAAACGGACTACCTTTTCCTCACATACTATAGTAGTAATCTCTTCTCACTAATAGATCAAGACAAGAATCCCTAATCGTATTTTCCCTAGCACCGAACATAGACAATATATCATCGTTGGTTATGGTTAATCAAATCAGCGATAAAGAATAAATTGAAAGATAGTTATCGTCATCGTTTTCTAAAACGCAACGTAGAAGTGACCAAATTGTCAAATAGATCCTCTCCGCAATTGGATAAAATAATAAAAAAGTTGAAAGACGAACTTATCGAGTAACTAGTCGTTTGGTGTTAAATAATAAGCTTGGAGTCTCAATGGCCTTTCAACTGGCAAATTATTCCCATAAATAGTTAATCATTGAAAATCTTTCTCTATTTAATACCATACAAATCAATAAGGAAAAATTGATGAATAACGGACGACATGTTGTTCCCTCTCTATTACTTTCTTTTCTACGCTATGATTACAGGTAATCATGATTGAAATAGCATTTTCTCCTCCTGCAGTGATTGAGCCAGCAAAGGAACAAGTCGTGATTTTATTTCATACCGAGCAGCATGACCTAATTTAAAATCTTGACTGTTTTATGCTATCCATGCATTTCAATTAGGATAACAGATGAAATGTTGTTACTATTCTATTCTTTTTTTTTTCTATGCTACTAATTACAGGTAGTTCTTGTTATGATTGAAATCCAATTTTCCCCTCTTCAAGTGATTAAACCAGCCAAGAAACGAATCGTCATTTCATTTCATACTGAGCAATAAAACCTGATTGAAAACCTTTGCAGTTTTATACCATTTATCCACGTCAATATGGGATAAGAGATGAAATATTATTCCTATTCTATTCGTTTCTTTTCTATGCTACTGATTACAGGTAGTTCTTATCCTGATTGAAATTCAATTTTCCCCTCCTCGAATGATTTAAGTAGTAAAAAAAACAAATCGCTATTTCATTTCATGGCACGAAGCAATATTACCTGGTCCTGCTTTATTATGTTTCTTCTTATGACGATGTTTTTTGGCTTTCTTCTTACTTCGATGCGGTTCGTCGGCCATGCTAAATAGGGTTTATTAAAGTCTTCCATATCAATACCAATTATCCTAGTCTAAACATCTAGATTTATCTTTTATTACCAATCAATCTTCTCCTATCGTCTTACCGTATCTTTTAAACCAATAATTCCCTTATTTCTGAAAAAAAGAAAGCTTCAAAACTCAACGATGCCTATTCTATCGATAGGGTAATTAGATCGAACGTTAAGAAAATAAGGATGGGGAAAAAATAAAGCGATCAACTCTTCTACTCTCTTCTTACGCTACCTGAATATCAAGGAGATCGAATGAAGATCCTTTTCTTATACATGTATAGACGATTGTAGGCCTTTCCACTATGTCAAGAAATATATTTACTTTTTTCAATGAGGCCAAAACTGACGTAATTGGATCAATAATAGAATTCTATATTAAGTAGTATTAAGAGGAAGAAGAAAGGAATCACATGTCATTTTTTTCTACCTTTGAACTGGTTAAAGTAGTTCATAGTAGGCGTTAACAGGCAATATTTAAATTATTTATTCAAATACTTCCACTTTACATTCAAGAAATACACCCTATGGACTTTACCGGTACTAGGTGGCAAAAAAATCAACTACAGAAAGGAGAGATTAAGTGTAAGAAACCACTGCTTGCATGGTTAACACCTTAACAATAATGACGCTATCAAGAAGGAAGCTGGCAAGATTTCCTACTATTTGTGGATTAGGTTGGTTAATTAAACCCTATTTATCATATCGAATTGTTGATTGCTTACTCAATTACGGCTTTTCAACTTTTTGGAAGGGAAATTGAATCACGCTATCAGCTTGTTCTGTATGCGGTAGAACGATGGAAGTCATTGGTTTTAACTTACTGGCGATTCAATATAGATGTAAACTTTATTTTTACGCGTATGTAGAGAAAATCTTTTATTGGATAGCCAACTGACTAGCATGGGGAAACTTAATCTTGGCTATTGGCTTCTTCCTTAAATACCTATAGTAGTCATTCACTTCAACTTAGCCGATTATGAAGTATAAAACTTTCATTTTACGTTTACAAGCCTTCAATTTTGAGGGCAACGTTGCGGCTGGCAAAGCTGGTAAAGACACCCTTGGATAGATCAAATTGACTAGTATGCTATCGCCTTACTCTTTATACATTTATGGTAGTTACTAGTTTGAACTTGCCCGGTTATTCAATGCAAAAACTTTATTTTTTACGCCTAGAAAACCATTCCATAGTTTGATGGTTATGGCTGGTAAAATCTTGGACCGTAAAGACACCCTTGGATATCAAACTAACTAGCATTGAGAAACTAATTTATGCCTTTGGCTTGTTCTTATACAACTATATTAGACTTGGATTTGGACTCATTGGTTCCAAAACGTATATTTTCGTATGCTAAAAGTTTTCATTTGGAGAGTTGTAACTGATAAAGGCATCCTTAGATATCAAATTGCCTAGCATTGGCGATACTTAATCGTACTTTTGGCTTGTTCTTGATACAACGATGGTAGTCGTTGGTTTGAACTTATCCGATTATTAAATACACATTTCATTTTTTACGTTTAGAAAGTCCTTCATTTTGAGACTTGGGGTCGTAAAGAAACCTTGAATACCAAACTGACTAACATTGGGAAACTTAATCATGCTATTGGCTTGTTCTTTATTTAACGATAGTTATTCATAGGTTTAACTTACCACTTCTTAAAACAAAAAAGCTTTGCTTCGACATATAGGAACCCTTCAATTTGATAGTTGTTACTGTTAAAAATACCCTTGGATATCAAAACTGAGTAGTATTCTAGCTATGACGGATTAATAAGCAACGGCAGTTAATTCTGCGGTAGGTCCCTGTTGCAAGTACAACTGCATGCTCAAATCCTTTGCTGAAACTTTTGATAGATGAATGTTGACGAAATTGTCTAAAATTGAGCATATGGGTTCAGATAAACATGTATCATCCTGTCCAAGTTTCAGCACAGGATTTGAGCATGCAGTTCTATTTCTGACGAAGCCTATTCTGCAATCATTGCAACGGAACCATCAGCTGTTGAAAGTCGTCTATTTCCAATACTTATTACCTACGATAATACCAAATACTACTTTGATATGCTCAATTTTGAAAGGAAATAATTTCAGATTGCCTGATAACCGACTATCTATAATGAATAGATGTACTGTATATGCATCACAGATATGTTGGGAATCGCCTTGATAATCGGAATTGCTAAAGCTAGCTCGAGATAGACTTTATGAATAATGACCAGACTTATAAATCCGTCAAAATATCCAATTTATTTAGTTCAAATGATAACTTACCAACAAGTAACATGATACAAAACTATACTAAAGCCGATATGTTTACCAACGAGTAATGAGATCAAGTCTAATCAATAACTCTACGCTAGCTCTGTCTCTAGCTTAGCTTGCACAGCTTTCAACGAAATGCTGTCAATTTTTATGCATCCATATTTAAGTAGGGATTACTAACTTAAGACAATTACACCATATGAGGAATTATATGGAAATCTTGCTACGAACATTACTTATTACATCAGCACTAACTACCTTACCTGGACATAACACTATCCATTATTTAGAAATCAATCGTTTGCAAGGTTAGCACCTAGTGGCCATCTAAATCAAATTGTTAACAGCTGAAAACCATAAAAACTGCTGACGATAGGATGTGTCAAACTTATACAGTCCATTCATATTAATTAGTTTAATAAATTCAAGCTTTACCTCCAAGCTACAATAGGCAGCTGTTGATTGTTTCTTAATTAATGCATTTAAAATTCTTAAGTAAAATGGATTAATTCTAGATTGCAATTAAAACAATACTAGTAGGAGTATATTTTAAACCTGATTACAGCCAGTCCAAAGTGAAATGTTAATTGTGGTAGTGAAATACTGAATTAGGGCTACTGCTATAAAATCATCGCTGCCTTTAATACTAATAAATAAATCATTTATCTCGGGGCGATCCTCAGATTTAACACACAGTCAACATTATACATTTAATGCATAAAATTAGCAACGTAATACAGTAGTATACTAGTGTAGTCAATTACACATATATTATACGTGGATACATTACAACGCGAAAGTATAATGTAGGAAAGGAATTGAACATCAATATTAGCTGTATAATATTAACTTTTGGTAAGGATGGAATAAAATACTATTCAAAAACTGTAGTGTAATTTCCATCCATCTTGTTATTGCTTGATCTAGGTAATACAGTATACACGTATCTATTTTTTATAAACAGTAAAGGGTAGACGAGAACTCGTATACATCTATTGTTGACCAATAATCTCTGTAATAAAGACCCTCAATGTTCTTCCAACATCATTTTGTTCAACCGTAAGCCATTTTTGCCTCAGGCACTCCTAATTCATTGGAAAAAGCTTCCAACACTTTGATAGTACGATTTGTCTAATGTCTATACGTACATAGTGTAAAAGTCCGTCCAGAATTACTAATCGTCAATTGTAATAAAACAAACCGGCATAGGGTGATAATTTTAGAATTTTATTCCAAAAATTATCATAATTTTTTTATATTGTATCTTGCATACTTTCATGACAGTCAAATGCCGCTCTTAAAATATCTAGTAAATCGAAATCAAACAATTAATGATGAAGAAATAAATGCATGCGAAAGATAATTGATTGGCCATAATTTTGACATCACACGCACAGTAAATTGGATAATGAAGAAAACTATGATATCGTTCGAATAGGGTTGTACACAAATCACTTTCAATTGATGGTAATAGCTAATTGGTACAGTAATTGATTAAATTTTTCAAGAATTTAAGGAAAGCTATATTCGGCATCTATGATATAATGAAATAGGAACAAACATTTAATGCACAACTTTTAAACTAATTCAGTACTGGTTAAAAGTACAGTTTGTACATTCTAAATATCAATATTTGGTATTAATCACGTCAAAATGTACTATCTTAATAATATGTCAAATAAAATAAATAATACCATTTCATAAATTATAGATCATAGCTATTCATTTGGCTAAATGCCGATATATGATATTCTTTGATATTTTCAAGGCCTGTTCATTTTTGCTGTTTGGCGCGCGTTAACCCCTTCAAACGCCTGATGATCTTGATGAGCTAAAGTAATAAAAGGCAATTTCAATTTTACGGTTTACGTTAAACATTATTTCTCATTTATCAAGTAAAGCAAGCAATTGGATATCTGGACATACACTTGTAATATGCCTGTTCTAGAGTTATAGTCGGTAGCAATTGCTTCAGTTTCCTTTCAATCTAAAATGTTAAATTAGCTTACTAAATATCAAAGTCGTTCACGTTCCGCTGATATTGAGACTACTATATGAAGTGAATTAGTTACATAGGTTATAAAGTTTTCTTTGTTATTTGCGTTAGCATGCCATATTTGTACTACATCGCTCTTTTCTCTGATGCTAATGCTTACACCGCATATATCATCATCTAAAGGTGAAATAAAATGTAACAATATTGTCGTACTAGCATTAAGATACGATGCTACTAAAATACGAGATAAATTACATCATACATAATAATACTACATTCCAATCAATTTTTAACTCAAAAGTATACGCATATATAAATATTGTAATGTTTAGTAAATACATGGTTTTAAATCTTTGGAAAATTGTTCTCCAATCGAAGCTAATAGAAGCTCCCTCCAGACATCTTCCTTTATAGTAATTGTTCATCAGATTGATACAATTGCAATAGGTTATGCATTAGCAAGCTAGTAATTACAATAGGTGAAAAAAATATCATTCGTGTCATTAACTACCGTATTCTCCTTAATACAGCGAGTCTTGTATGAGCCTCCATTACGATTAACAGGATCTTCCCTAAAATAGTTTTACCACATAATACATATAAAGCAATCTTATCCAATATTCAAGTTATGTTTACGCTACAGCGTTGCAAGAAAGTGGTCATTATTGAGTCCTGATGATATATCTGTTTGTGTTCAATGTAGCATTCTTACCAGATGGGCCGAGTTTCATTTCTCATCAAGAAGTAACTGGATCTTAATTTAATGGATGACACTTTGGGAATATGATCATAAACACTCCAGAAACCCTACAATTGAAATGCCAATGGAAATGAATAGATGGTAAAAAATGCAATTTCAAAGTGACTGGTAGCTTCCTCATTGCAACACGAGCATCAGCTATTTAAAAAATATGTCTACTGCAGAACTGTAATTGAAATCACTGTAGAAATCCTGCAGTCGAAGTAAACCATGACAAAATGTGCAACTTTACTATTGATTTGAAAGTTTAAAGCGTAACTCCGTTCATTCCATGATAATATACGTATCATTTTTCTATATATTCGTATAAGCATAAAATTTCCTCCATCTATTCTGTAAGTAGTCTTTCAGCTACATGCTGTAGCAAAGTAGAGAGATACAGTATAATGTTGCCGTGCTGAACTGACATACTGTAGCAAAGTATAGTGATGTAATGTTGCCGTTCATGCTGACTATGCAGATACTTTATTACTTATTACAGAAAAGTCCATCTTCTAAAAAGACTCATGAGTCATCCAAAGTATTTTCTGTGTGATAGCTGGAATTACCTGGATGGTATCAACAGCCATAATTTTCTTAAGATTATCCTCATATTGGTCTTTGGACAGGCCATGATAGGTTCTATCCAAATAGAAATACCAATGCATTAATAGAAATTTCTTTGCTTTGCTGCTACACAATATAAACTATGCCATTATTCAATTCACTATTAATTGATTCTCCTTTCATGACTACTAAATTTACACTTATCACTTTAGCCAGTTCATTTAAGAGCTTGTAATAGCTTTTATTACTGTAGTTGAAAGTAGGCGTGAAATTCACGCTTTACTAGTCATTCATCCATTCGCAATACTGTCATGTAATAAACAAATCTTGTCTATACATTTAGTAGTAAGTAGGAATAATTTCAATTAATCAAGCTTACTGCTTCCCAGTAAATCAATTAATAGACTGTGTAATAATATTCATACGACTGCACAATGATCATCATTTGACTCTATTATGCTTTACAAAAACTTCAGACGGATCGTTATAAGTTTTATAAGTCGTACTTGGTTGATCTCATTTCCTAAGTACTATTAATACACGTCCATGGAATAGAATACGATCATGTAGAGCAAGCTTTCATTCATTCCACCTATTGCTTCTATTGTACCTTTCCATGAAGGCATTATAAATGTGAAAATTGTACGGAATAATCGATTGATGAGAGATGTCCTGTATCCGTATCTCTCTATTTTGTATTTTTGCTATTACGTGACTAGAAATTTTTCAGTAGAGTTTGATTGATTTAAATACCTTGTCTAGCTACGCTCATTATTTATGATAAGAGTACATCCAGCCCAATCGATTTGGGTAGTTGTCTATAGACTATTTTGGCATTCTTATTGCATTCCTTTAGTCAAAAAAGCGATCGTGACGGGTGTAGTAAATGTTGATATCTTCAACGGTAATTAGAAATATCCTGTAATGCAACGTATCCAATTCGGTTTTATCAAACTTGTCATTTAACTCAATAGGATAGTGTGAAGAAATGATGAATTGGATCATGCTGTTACTGTTGATATCAAGCAATAAAAGTAGTAAAGTTTTGTTTGATCGCGTTACTTCTACGATGACAATCTATTGTAACCAATGGCTAATGTATATTTACCTTCCACTTGTCTATTGATGCTAAAGTAGCGAAAAGGATGATTCTATTCCCTCTTTCATGACCGTATTCATCTTATGCTATGCAATGGATGTACATCGTTTCTCTTCTAGATCATTCCATCCTTACTTGAACATCATCATTGGATAAAACTGGCTAGCAATGAACAACATTACAACAGCAATGATAGGGGTTTGTCCATGATTGATTGTATTAGGATGCAATCTTCAGTAGATCGTTTAGGATAAGTGAATCAAATATTCATATTGTCCTACTCTATCCTGTCTTATTTGTTCATTTGATGAGTCAAGTACTAAACTGTACCATTTTCATTCCCTGTATGCTATTTTCCAGGGAAATACTCTATCCTACCGATTGTTGTTCTCCTCTTGAAATGATCAAGAGCAAAAGTGTCAACATGATGATGGATCGTTCCCCTTGGAAATTACTTTATGATGAAAGCTAGACTGCTATCGATCATACATACTGTAGTAGAGACATGGAATCGAATATCAATCTTTTCATGGATTTGATCGCAATCTTTCAGTCGATTACTATTGCCCATGGATGAACTGGAAGAAAGAGATGGAAACAACTTACGTATCACACCAAAATGTCCATCTTGAACCTAATGGAACGGCAGGTATCTTTTCAACGTTGTCATCGTCCTCGTCGGCTAGATTGATTTGCCAACTTACATCACTGGATTGCTTACTTTCTTCTCCTGTATCCACCTGGACAGGACGATCAATCTCTCTTTGATCCATCCTTCAATGCCAATTTCAAGTCGATTACGTGCAAGATCTCCCAACTAGACTGCAGATATCATCCGTTTACCTTCACGATCGGCGTTGTGGAGTCGAATATTGCTGGCGATGATGGCCAATTTCTTGCCGATGTTGTTTGTTTTTATATTGATGATGATGATGATGTTGTGGACTTGGCCATAGCTCCACTCACTACCGGTACTGATGTAGGTACTACCGCTATAGGCTGGCGTATTAGACCGCACACTTTTACACAGCCATCTTGCCCGACTAAAACCTAGTGATGGAAGAATACTAGTACGGTACCAGTACCGTACCGAATCGTGGAACGGTACGGTACGGGACGGTACTGGACCGGACCGATTGCCAACTTTCCAACAGATGTTGATTGGGACCCCTATTTGCAGTAGTCACCAGTCGAGTCTACCAAATTGTCTACCATTAGCCTATTGCAAGCACTACTGTATGGAATAGTACTCAGCTGATGATCCAAGATGGAGGTTGTCATGATCCATTTTCATCGATGATGGACACTACTATATGGAGCAGTACTGCACTTTCATGCAGATATTTTGCGTTGACGGATAGTTTGAATAATTCATTCATCAATCAAAAATAGCTGGGAAATGATCTGGCCCATACTTGTATCCATTGCAATCATTAGGATAGGGAATATACCGTACAAACGCGGTTGTAAAATGGGTCTTGATGCAAGTGCAGTACTGTTCCATACGCGAAGACAATTTGCGTTCACGGATAATAATTGCTAATTATTACAGTACTAAGGAATCAAAAATAGAAGAAATAATCTGGCCAATACTTGTATCCATTACAATTATTAGGATAGGGAATATACCGTAGAAATACAATTCGATGGTGACTTGTAGAATGAGTCTTCATGCAAGTGCAGTACTGTTCCATATCCGAAGACAATTTGCGTTCACGGATAATAATTACTAATTATTACAGTATTAAGGAATCCAAAATAGCTGGGAAATAATCTGGCCCATACTTGTATCCATTACAATCATTAGGATAGGGAATATACCGTAGAAATACAATTCGATGATGACTTGTAGAATGGGTCTTCATGCAAGTGCAGTACTGTTCTACACGCGAAGACAATTTGCGTTCACGGATAATAATTACTAATTATTACAGTATTAAGGAATCAAAAATAGAGGAAATAATCTGGCCCATACTTGTATCCATTACAATTATTAGGATAGGAAATAATCTAGCCAATACTTTTATCTATTTCAATTTTTCATTAGGATAAAGATTGAGGATTCTAGCGTGGAAACGCAATTCAATAACGCTGTTTCAATTTTCATTAGGATAAGGATTGAGAATTCTACCGTGGAAACGCAATTCGATAATGACTTGTAAAACTTGTTTTATCTATCTTCAGAGTACCTACCGTTCCAAACATGAAAACAATTTGCGTTCACGGATACTGATTAGTAAATATAATTAATTATTCTTAAGGAATCATAAATAGCGGAAATTATCTACCGCTTAATTGTATCGATTTCAATTTTTTCAATAGGATAACGACTACATTATACCGTGGAAATGCAATTCGATGACAATTTATAATATTTGTCTTCATGGAAGTGCGGTACTATTCCATACATGAAGACAATTTTGCGTTCACGGATAGTGATTAGTAATTATAATTAATTATTATTAAGGAATCAAAAATAGAGGAAATGATCTGGCGTATATACTTTTATCCATTTCAATTTATCAATAGGATAAGGATTAAGGATTATACTGTAGAAACGCAATTCGATGACGACTTCTAAATTGCAGTACTGTTCTATACATGAAGACAATTTACGTTCTCGGATAGTGATTACTAGATATAATAAATCCTTATTAATGAATTAAAAATAGAGGAAATGATCTGGCGTATATACTTGTATCCATTTCAATTTATCAATAGGATAAGGATTAAAGATTATACCGTTGGAACGCAATTCGAAATTGATTTGTTATTTGTCTTCATAACAGTGTAATACTGTTCGGAAGTCTATTCCGTATATTAAGACAATTAGCGTTAACGGATAGTGATTCATAATAATTATTTTTATTCACGACTCAAAAATAGACGAAATGATCTGGCGTATATACTTGTATCCATTTCAATTTATTAATAGGATAAGGATTATATTATAACAATTATACCGTGGAAACCCATTTCATGACGACTTGCAAAATTGCTTAAATTGATTTATTTATTTTACAAGTTGATGTTGCTCTATTTCAATTAATATCTCAGTTATAGAACTGGTAGCAAGATTAGGCAAATAAACTATAGTCATGCACTTCTGTATGCAATAAGACGGGGATATCCAACCTGTACTATTACTCATGAATTCATTTTGTTCATTTCACAAGTTTATGCTGATCAACTTGAATTGAAACCTCTGTTGTTGTATCGAGCAGCAGTATGCCTTCGTCATCAAGACTACAGTAGTCCATCTTGACTAGTAACCCACTGGACTGAGTAGTACTGTAAGTCTGCGGCTAATAGTCTGATAATCGTCACGAGGACAGTAATACTCAAACAAGAAAACTAATCTATCTAAGATACGACTATAGCATTCTCAAGGAAAAATATTTCCTTCTTCTGACTATCCGTGCCTTGGCCTCGCTATCTCACACAATTACCAATAGCGTACGATGTTAAACAGGTACTTTAGCTGATTGAAAGCCACCCTTTGAAGTGGGTTAATTATCACATTGCCATTGCAATTTGAACCTCTTTCCCTTAACATTTGGCCATTTTTACAAGTAGAAAATGGCGTTGATTGCCAGCAATCAACGCCTTCATTAAACGTATACTATCACTGTACTAGCAGTAGTCTGCCACACCTACGCGTCCAGGATGCTGTCGGTCCACTTGAAGGAACATGCATCCAACGATGCTATTGGTTCACAAACACTACTGGATAACTTATACAAACTAATATATGAGTGTCAAAATGAGAGAGACACAGCAAATCGTACCCAACAGTTATTCTACTCCATAGCAACGATCATTCCACGCCGATGGTGATACTGTTAGCACCTTGAATGGACGACAAGATAGAATATCTTTTACTTAGCCGTCCATGGTAGCAATTGATGCCAACTTCTACACCTTTAGTGGCCTCTCCCTTTACGATGAAGCATTGCTGGGCTTCATTAGCCATATAGCATGAGCCGATTGAATTTCAAAAGGTTTCATCGTCTAGGATTGATTACCTCAGCATTGATGCATTTCATTCATCATGGCTACTAGCGTTAGCAGATATTCTACCCGTAGCACCAGCAATTTAGCTAAAAATCTTGTATCCCTTTGGACTCAACGGCTCCGAGATGCAGCTATCCCTGAGCCCAGAACTTCAACACAGCTCATTATGGACTATGTCATCCGACTAAATCAATGTGTAAGAATATTACCTATTCGTAGGATAACACTCATCAATCAATCAACATCTGCCATTCCAATTTTTGTACATACTTTTACTCTACTAGATGCAACAGTATGTCATAACTCTACCTCAGTTGCAGCTATCGGGATATCTATTGCAATTAGGTTGTGTACTCTTCTCCTTTTGGGGGCGGAGCAGTTTTTTCTCATACGCAATCCATGCCCTTCACAATATCTCCGACGGGAATCCATCAATCAATGATGCTCTACAACAATAATTAATAATAAGACTATCTATTTGAGGGTAGTTTCCAGCAATGCAATTGATGTCTAGTACTCTTTTTGCATTTGCAGCAGTTGCAGCCTAATATTATACGTATAATAATTAACAGCGACTACTGCACATAAAAAACTATGCAAATCCATGCCTGGTACTCTCTTTCAGTTGGAGGAGTCTCTGCTAATACTTAATCCATCCATTCACTATGCTCGACTTGCTGCATCAATAAATGAGCAATATACTCTAAACAGTCAATAAATAATAATAGTACTGTGTCGTTGTCGTTTCCAGCAATGCAATCCATGGCTAGCATATAAGAATTAGCACCTTCCACCCCGAATAAGAAAAGGCAATCCATGTCGAGTACCCTTTTATTTACAATAGTCTGCTAATACGCAATCGATCCATTCACTATACTTGCTATATGAATGAATGAATAATACTTTAAATAGTTAATAATTCTGTCAGTTTTTTGTCATTTCCAGCAATGCAATCCATGTCGAGTGCTCTTTCTATTTCCAATAGTCTGCTAATACGCAATCCCATCCATTCACTATACTTACCATATCAATGAATGAATAATACTCTAAATAGTCAACAATTTTGTCAGATTTTTGTCATTTTTAGCAATGCAATCGTACTCTTTTTATTTGCAATAGTCTACTAATACGCAATCCATCCTTTCACTGTACTTGTAACATGCATAGATGAATAATACTCTTAATAGTCAATAGTAATTCTGTCAGTTGTTTGTCATTTCCAGCAATGCAATCCATGCCTAGTATTCTTCTCATTTGCAATAGTCTACTAATACGCAATCGATCCATTTATTATACTTACTACATGAATGAATGAATAATACTTTAAATAGTCAATAACTAATAATTCTGTCAGTTCTTTGTCATTTCCAGCAATGCAATCCATGTCTAGTACTCTTCCCATTTGCAATAGTCTACTAATACGCAATCCATCCATTCACTATACTTACCATATCAATGAATGAATAATATTCTAAATAATCAATAGTAATTCTAACAGTTTTTTGTCATTTCTAGTAATACAATCCATATCTAGTACTCTTCCCATTTGCAATAGTCTACTAATATGCAATCCATCCATTCACACTATATTTGCCACATGAATGAATGAATAATACTTTAAACAGTCAATAATTTTGTCAGTTCTTTGTCATTTCCAGCGATGCAATCCATGTCTAGTACTCTTCCCATTTGCAATAGTCTACTAATACGCAATCTCATCCATTCACTATACTTGCTATATGAATGAATGAATAATACTCTACATAGTCAATAATCAATAATTCTGTCAGTTCTTTGTCATTTTTTCAGCAATGCAATCCATGTCTAGTACTCTTCCCAATTGCAATAGTCTGCTAATATGCAATCGATCCATTCACTATACTTGCTATATGAATGAATGAATAATACTCTTAATAGTCAATAGTAATTCTGTCAGCTTTTTGTCATTTCCAGCAAAGCAATCTATGTCTAGTATTCTTCCCATTTGCAATAGTCTACTAATACGCAATCCCATCTATTCACTATACTTGCTACATGAATGAATGGATGATACTCTAAATAGTCAATAATTAATAATTCTGTCAGTTCTTTGTCATTTCCAGCAATGCAACCCATGTCTAGTATTCTTTATATACAGTAGACTCTGCTAATACACAACCTATGCCTTTCACTATACCTACTACATGAATGAATCAATCAATGATTTCTACAAAAGTAAAATAACAATAACACTGTCAATTTAGGGGTAATTTGTAGCAATGCAATTCATAACTAGTACTCTTACTTATTTGGAGTAGTCGCTACGGATTACAACATTATACAGTATGTATAATTACCAGTGACTACTTTAAATGGAAAAGAATTGCAATCTATGTCTGGTACTCTTTTTGTTTGGAGTAATCACTGCCTATTATTGTTATACGTATAATAATGAATTGTAAATAATTAACAGCGACTACTCCAAATAAAAATAATATTATCCATGTCTGGTACTCTTCTTACTTGGATTAGTCTCTGCTAATACGCAATCCATCCATTCACTTCACTCGCTACAATGAATGAATGAATAATATTCTAAGCAGTCAATAATAATACTATCGTATCTTTGTCATTTCTAGCAATGCAATCCATGTCTAGCACTCATTTGTATTTGAAGTAGCCTCCACTAATACACAATCTACGCCGTTGACTATAACTGCTACATGAATGAACGAATAATACTCTAAACAATCAATAGTAATAATGTCATTTCCAGCTACGCAATCCATGTTTAGTACTCATTCATATTTGGAATAGTCTGTGCTAATACGCAATCTACATCATTCATTATAGCTGCTACATGAAAGAATGAATAATACTCTAAACAATTAATAATTTAATAATACTGCCATTTCTTTGTCATTTCTAGCAATGCAATTTATATCTAGCACCTTTTTTTATTTGAAGCAGTCTCTGCTAATATGCTATTCAGGCATAGACTAAGAATTAAAAATCAGTCACGATGTGTATGTATAAGTTAATTTCTATTATTGCTAATCATTGTTCTACGTACTATAGGTGTCTAAAATAGAAGAAAATGGCAATCCTGAGCTGACTGTCCAACAAATTCAACTTTTCAACAAGCTTTGCTCCAAGAGGCTCGATAGGTATCTATAATTTAATACTGATACTTATAGTAGAATTAATTAAAAATGTGCATATTTTAATATATAATATATATATTTATGCAATATTTTATAAACTCTATTTGGTGATAACTATGCATATGCGTATGTATACGAAATAGAATATCTTGTTAATACTGCACGCAGATGAATAGAATCTATGCTGACTATAGATGATAGTATTCTCGCTTAGCTGTATATTTACTATAGTTCAACACTTACTATTTCGCCAATGGACTCTGTTAAAATTTTCAGAATGCCAGTACAATACATCATCCGAGAATGGGATTTTAGATATATCACACTGAAGATGCAACCACCAGTTTTTATTCCTCGCCCGGAAACTGAGGTACTATGAGCTTGCAAATAGGCCAATCGGTCTTGAAGACATAGAAAACTAATTCAATTGCAAGACTAAAATTTACACTGTGTTGCTATACGTGTAGTACGTACAAATCGCTCATCATTGCATGCTGCTAATAAGATAATACTTTTTTCATACGAACTGGTTATTGCAAAAAATGGCGTATCTATCCTTTAAGTGCAAAATAGACTTTGTAAATAGAGTATCATAAACGGTATAAGAAAAGACATTTAAAATCAATGCTGTATACTGTAATGATATTTGATTAGGAGCTAGTGGATTTGATAAACTTACATGAGTTTCATCATAAAAGAGAGAACGAATCAATCACATTTCTGGATATTTGCTGTGGCAGCGGAGCTATCGGTTTATCGCTCTTGTGCGAAAATCCCCAAGTAAACGCTATATTAATATTAGCTTAATAAAGTATATGCAATGAATTAAACCAGCTGTAGAAATGAAAAGTTGATGCTTTTTTAAAGTATATACCCCTTTATTATTTCCTATTTAGGCCACATGCATTGCCATCGATAAAGATCCAAATGCAATTAGCCTGACAGAATTAAATAGCCAACGGTAATTATTTCACTTTTAAATAAATAGTACAGCTATCGCAAAAGATCACTAGAACTATTTCTACACCTTGTATGCCCCTTGAATATTTAGGCTTAACCTAGGCAGCAGGATGATAGTTGAACATCTCGACGTGATGAAGAGTAGGTATCGATAGTCAATCACCGGATACTATTTCTTGAAATAGAATGACCCGTTTAAGGATCTTAACTCAAAACCTATTTCTAATCCTAAATAACAGCTGAATTCCATCATGGTTTTGGTCATGATGAAGCAGTAGATTTTATAGTGAGTAATCCTCCCTATATACCTTCTAAACAACTGGCGAGCTTGCAAGAGGAGATTATTAGGTTGTCATGATGACCTACAGTATTATAGTCGATTTTATTATCCGAGTTGTAATCGGTATAATTTGTTGTACTATAGCTTTGAAAGTTCCCTTGCACTCGATGGCGGTTGCGATGGCCTAGACATTGTGAAACAAATTTTACATTTTGCACGTTTATGCTTAAAGGATAAAGGGTTAGTGTTTGTACGTTGCACAGAAATCGTATATACTTTCGTTAGGTAAAAGTTTGAAGCGATTGATTATTCTAATTATCCATCGAATTTATTTGATTTCTACGGTTGTGCTTGTATTATTAGTAAAATATGGTTGGAAGTAGATATCAATCATCCCGAGATGATTGAGCATTACCTCAATACTCATGATACCGATTTTACGTACGATGCAACATTCAAGGATTATACCAATAGGTACTACAGTATATTGCATCATCTGTGTTTGCACATGAAATCCTTTAACGATATATTTATTGCTACTGTGTTAATCCTATTTTATGTATTTTGTAGAGCAAGATTCTGCAAGTTGGAGTACCATAAGAAAGATAAGACATAATGTAATTATCGACAGTATCTTTAACATAGGCTATGTGGAATTTTAGATTGAAATACTGTATTCTGATCAAAAATAGCTAAACTACTGTAGTAAATCTTTTGCCATTTAAAATAAACTATTTATAATGCCAATCATTTAGGTAAATAAGATATTACAATGATTCATGTCCATGCCGTAAGACGGTTTGATCTTTGGTAAAGTGATTGAAAATTTTGCTTATTTTATAGGAGAGTTTTTTACGCACAGCTGCATAGAAATTAGTTCATAACTACAGTCGAAAACACTATAGATGCCATCTAACTTTGCAAAGCGTGTCTTTAAGAATGTATGGCACTCATGATTGATACAGATGATATGGATGTATTTGTATTAATAAAATGTAGCATGACTGGATATGACTGTCCTAGCCGTCTTCCGTTCAAGTTGCTGGCAAAGAGAATACCCGTATAATATTGCCTAGGGCTAGTGGTTTAAAGTATCAAGTGCATTATACTATATCATTCGATTCTTCTCCAGCGTAATATTTGCATTATCCAACTCTGGAAGATCATAAAATGATCACTTTTGCAATCAGAACTGACACTAATGCCCATTAGTGGATAAGCTCGAATGAGGAAAGTTTATTGATCCACGCATAATTAGGCTACTGCAGCACTACTTTATTCAGTATGGATAATTTTTGTAAGGTAATATCAAAGTCAAGCATGGAGCACTCGGATGTTTCTAAAGCAAGGGAGAATTGATTAAGACAGGAATGGCTAGGCTACTGCAGTGCAACTTTTTTCACTATGGATAGCTTTTGCACCTGTAAGTTAATGTCATAGACTATTCGGATGCTTAGAGTGAGGAGAGGATGCACAAATGCTTACTGATTAGGCTGCTGTAGTCCTACTTTTTTTCAATATATGCGTAGATATAGCCTTTGCACACGTAAGTTAATGTCAAGGTAAAGCATGGACTATTCGGATGCTTAGAGTGAGGAGAGGATGCACAAATGCTTACTGGTTAGGCTGCTACAGTGCTACTTTTTTTTCAACATGGATGGGTTTTGCACCTGTAAGTTAATGCCATGGAGTATTCGGATGCTTAGAGTGAGGAGAGAATACACAAATGCTTACTGGTTAGGCTACTGTAGTCCTACTTTTTTTTCAATATACGCGTAGATAGCCTTTGCACACGTAAGTTAATGTCAAAGTAAAACATGGACTATTCGGATGCTTAGAGTGAGGAGAGGATACACAAATGCTTACTGGTTAGGGCTACTATAGTCCTACTTTATTCAATATCGATAGCTTATGCACTATAATATCAAAGTAAAGTATACTCCAGTGCTACTTTACTCAATGGTTCTCATAGGAATCTTTGCAACGAAAAATATCGATTGAAGTCAAAATGATACAGATCGAATACATGCAAGCTAATATGTTGGAAGCAACATTTAGTGGACGTAATCAATTCAGCAATTTTGAATAGGATGCAATAAATGGCCAGATTATACCCACTTCTAGTGTCATTAATACACAACTTGTCTGACTGCTATAGTACTACTTTACTGGATATTGATCGCTTTTGGAAGTTCATATTATAGTCAAATATGGAGCTTTTGGATGTTTAGGCTGAGGAGACTTTAATGAATTCATCAATTTTGAATAGGATGCAATACATGACCAGATTATAACCACTTCCAGTGTCATTAATACACAACTTGTCTGACGACTATAGTCCTACTTTACTGGATATTGATCGCTTTTGTAAATTAATATTGTAGTCAAGTATGGAGCTTTTGGATGTTTAGGCTGAGGAAATTTTCTTGATTGGTACTTGCAATGACAAGATAGTGGATAGTAAAACGTGAATAGAAGCCAATGGTCAGCTCTAGTAAGATGATTATAATTGGAGATTTTGTTGGTTGCAGTCATTGGATAAAAAGTTCTTAGACAACATGGCAATGCAGTATACTCGTCTATTCTGCCTAGCAGGCTCCCCAGGGATACATACTGTATATAGAAGATAAATTCCTTTTCCTAGTCTATATCGATGTAGAAATTGTGTCCTTTCGGATCTGGACCAAGCCTTTCATAGTTGATGAAGTATTCTACTTGTACTTCAACTCTATATGAAGTTTGTTATGATCGATAGTCAATTAATTAGCAACAGCACAACCTCTTTATCCTTTATAATTAATTGCAATGGAAGTCCATCAGAGCGAGAGAAATGCCAATCAATATCATTAATTGCAAGTCTTTTATCGTGTGAAACAATACGAAACTCTGTTGATATAATTAGTCCAAAAGATGATGATGGAGTAGAGAAACAAAAGCTACATTATAACTCTAAATACGATGTGTTAGCAACAATAACGACCGGAGTTAAAATTGTGCGTCCATGACGATCCATTTACCCTATTGGATTCGGGGAGGATGATTGTTCAAGTCTATGATGGCCATGGTCGATTTGAATGCAAAATAACAACAAGGGGGAAAGGTAATAAGCGATCAAGCGAGTGATTTGGGCCATTACCTCCTAATTCAATCATCTTTGGATGTGTCCAACCGACTCTTATGTCAATGCCGTCATGGACAAGTAAAATCGACAGGGGGGGTAGCTAGGTTAAAACGTTGAATAATCCCTGCTGCTTTCTAACTAATAATGATGAAGAAGGAAGGCAAGTTTACTGTAATAAACGATCAAGCGAGTGATTTGGGCCATTACCTCCCAATTCAATCACCTTTGGATGTGTCCAACCGACTCTTATGTCAATGCCGTCATGGACAAGTAAAATCGACAGGGGGGTAGCTAGGTTAAAATGTTGAATAATCCCTTCTGCTTTCTAACTAATAATGAAGGAAGGAAGACAAGTTTACTGTATTTTAAACAGATTGAGGCCATTTCTCAAGAAGGTAATGGTTTGATTCAAGTACTGTATTCATGGCATTGCCGTTGAGTTGCGATGGACTAGACCAAAATTATCATCTGCAGCGGCAGATCACTTTGGTCCTAGTTAACAAGGAGAACTATTTCTGGATTCTTCCTTGGTAGGAGCCGTTGTACCGTATTTAGTTTGTTATTTATTCGCACCGTTGATTCTACAGTAAAATGAAGTCAACACTATCGCTAAAGCCCCAAATTGGGAGGATACATGGTCTCTTTTGACGGTTATTGCGTTGCTTTACGACTATTTCCAATGCATTTCATTGAGGGTAGTCGTCCATGACGGACAAATGTTGACGACAACATCCAAACTATTGGCTTCTTTTCCTATTTCACTGTTGTTGATCGAGTGTTCCATTTTGCAAATCCGGTCCCCGAAGCAGAGATCACTCAATCTCCCTCTCTCATCCAAGAAATGATTCACTCTCTCCTAATTTACCCTAATTTACTCGTACGTATAATGAAGAGAAAAGTGCGCCGTTCTTGTCAAGGAAGAGAGTTTTATTTCCCATGAGAGAGGGATATTGAGTAGTCGCTGGTAGGCCACTTATTCGTACAAGAAAATTTTCCAACTGATTGAGTCACTGGCGTATTCTGCCAGTGATCGATAGTACTGTATATCGTCATTTGTAGCACTGCAGCCATGTCCATCATTGGCATTGATTCTACCACAGGGAATGCAAGATGGCTCAATAGCAGTCTACTAATGCTCAGTTTACTCCATAAATTTGTTCAACAGTGACAGTTGTCAACAGCGCTAGAAAGTTGGTTTTATTTTCCTATCCAAACTGCTATCCGCTATTCACTACTACTTTCCAACAAGGCTGCCCATAAAGTACACTCATGCAACTACAGTAAGATGGCGTCAAGGATAAATGCAAACCGCAATGATTTCAAGACAGCCGCGTCTTGCTTGATTATCTTGTTGAAAAGTGTTGTATCTCGATTTAAATTGAAGACAATTAGTATGATTGGATTGATTCAAATGTTGTAAATTGAAAATAATTTGGCTTGAATGGGAACGATAAATGTAGAAACAGACTACAAGTGATTTTCGATTTTTAGCGGTCTTGATTAAGATAGGGATATCCAAGGTAGTAGAGTGGGCACAGAAGAAAGATTGATTGCACGAGTAGAGTAGAGAATGATGGCATTCAGTGTCATGATTGGCAAAGACAAGCTTTGCTAATGAAATGATTCTTCTTGCTCAGATATGTCCGTGTACACTGAAGAATGGCAGACAGTAGCGATAGAACGCTTAGTATCCATCACATAAGGCACCATGGAGATGATACTAGACATTTGTAAAACAGCAAGACAGTGGTGGCTTGGCTACCAAAGTGAATATTCTTGCTCAGATGTCTCCATTTCATCGATAGCAGTTTTTACTCCAGCCAAGCTATACTATTAAGGGGGCGACTCTTCTTTCTCCTATGTATGATGTGTCAGTAAGAAGGGAAGAAATGATCGGATTCCATCTCCAGCACGACGATGATGTGTAATTTAGTGAAGGGAAGAAGTCATTGGATTGTATCCTAGGTAGGACGATGATGTGCAATTTAGTGAAGGGAAGAAGCCATTGGATTGTATCCAAGGTAGGACGATGATGTGCAATTTAGTGAAGGGAAGAAGCCATTGGATTCTTTCCTAACTACGACGATGATGTGCAAGAAAAGAAAGAAGCCATTGGATTGTATCCTAAGGTACGACGATGATGTGCAATTTAGTGAAGGGAAGAAGCCATTGGATTGTATCCAAGGTAGGACGATGATGTGCAATTAG
>NW_002060946.1:1689411-1690721 GCF_000150275.1 Trichoplax adhaerens
GTCCATATGGTTTATAAATAGATTAGGCATTATCGCTCAACCCGTTAAGAATATTTGCCTGCTTAGTCTCCGCAATTGCCCTATCTAACAGATTAGGTATTGTAGCTCAACCTTAACCGAAAATTTGCCTTCTTAATTTTGATCAATTCCCTATTCACCGTCAATTTTAGCAATGTTCCACATAGTTTATAATGTATGTTCCACATAGATTATAAACTTCACAATATCTGTTCACACAATTTCAAATATTACCCCTCATATAAACAGTCGAAAACGGCTTAGATAATCCGGATAATCAGATTAAATTAAAGTTCATAGTCTATGTGGAACATAGATTTACAGGAAAATCGAGTTGTCTAAGATAAACCGGATAATCAGTCTTATAGAACAGGGATAGGGATATACAATTATAATTTACGTGGGATATATGCGCGTATATTTGATTGACATAATCGCGCAATAATAAATATATCATAACTGGATTAGAGAGATAGAGAAGACCTGGACCAATCGCGAATCTCGTATATAATAACTAACTAAGAGAATTTAAAAATAAATCGTCGGCTCAAAAGAGTTGTTATTACATTTCTTCTCGCGCGCGTCAGCATATATGCCAAAGAAATATATAAAAAATTTTTAAGCCGACGGCTCTTTTTTTTTCTTTAAATAATTTTTTTTATATTATTATTATTTTCGCGTGGGTCCAGGTCTTCTCTATCTTATTCCTGCTCCTCCGGTTCTCGGATTTTGGTCTCAGCAGATCCAAGATAAACCGCGCTTGTTAATTTTGGATTAATAGTCAACAAATGAAATTTCTTAATCGCTTTCTTATCAAGGATTGCGTCGTACGTTAATGTGCCAACAACCGCTACTCGTATACATTTCCTTTTGCTTCGTATTTGAAGGCCGATATAAGTTGTTGGCGCTACCAATGTGTTTTTCATAAATCCAGAAATGCGTACTTGATCGACATAATTGATCTTCACACCTGCGATAAATCTCTGTTTTACCAATGTAAGACCAGCGCCCGTATCAATCAGAGCTTTCGCTGGTTGACCATCGATGTTTTTTGTTAAGTGTATTTCTTTTCCGGTGACTCACTGCTCCGGGCCAGGTGTTGTACTTCAATCATATTGTTCCCTGATGTCCGTGACTAGGTACCATATCTTCTCGGACAGTGATGCGCCATATGATCAGATGACCCACAGACATAACATCGGGCCTTCGAAGGTTGTTGGAGCGAAATTGTTCTTGTCTGTTCTTTGGCGTTGATTGCTTCTTGCTTCTGGAAGTAGCACTGTAGCTCTTAT
>NW_002060946.1:1693453-1736316 GCF_000150275.1 Trichoplax adhaerens
CTCAATCTCCCTCTCTCATCCAAGAAATGATTCACTCTCTCCTAATTTACCCTAATTTACTCGTACGTATAATGAAGAGAAAAGTGCGCCGTTCTTGTCAAGGAAGAGAGTTTTATTTCCCATGAGAGAGGGATATTGAGTAGTCGCTGGTAGGCCACTTATTCGTACAAGAAAATTTTCCAACTGATTGAGTCACTGGCGTATTCTGCCAGTGATCGATAGTACTGTATATCGTCATTTGTAGCACTGCAGCCATGTCCATCATTGGCATTGATTCTACCACAGGGAATGCAAGATGGCTCAATAGCAGTCTACTAATGCTCAGTTTACTCCATAAATTTGTTCAACAGTGACAGTTGTCAACAGCGCTAGAAAGTTGGTTTTATTTTCCTATCCAAACTGCTATCCGCTACTCACTACTACTTTCCAACAAGGCTGCCCATAAAGTACACTCATGCAACTACAGTAAGATGGCGTCAAGGATAAATGCAAACCGCAATGATTTCAAGACAGCCGCGTCTTGCTTGATTATCTTGTTGAAAAGTGTTGTATCTCGATTTAAATTGAAGACAATTAGTATGATTGGATTGATTCAAATGTTGTAAATTGAAAATAATTTGGCTTGAATGGGAACGATAAATGTAGAAACAGACTACAAGTGATTTTCGATTTTTAGCGGTCTTGATTAAGATAGGGATATCCAAGGTAGTAGAGTGGGCACAGAAGAAAGATTGATTGCACGAGTAGAGTAGAGAATGATGGCATTCAGTGTCATGATTGGCAAAGACAAGCTTTGCTAATGAAATGATTCTTCTTGCTCAGATATGTCCGTGTACACTGAAGAATGGCAGACAGTAGCGATAGAACGCTTAGTATCCATCACATAAGGCACCATGGAGATGATACTAGACATTTGTAAAACAGCAAGACAGTGGTGGCTTGGCTACCAAAGTGAATATTCTTGCTCAGATGTCTCCATTTCATCGATAGCAGTTTTTACTCCAGCCAAGCTATACTATTAAGGGGGCGACTCTTCTTTCTCCTATGTATGATGTGTCAGTAAGAAGGGAAGAAATGATCGGATTCCATCTCCAGCACGACGATGATGTGTAATTTAGTGAAGGGAAGAAGTCATTGGATTGTATCCTAGGTAGGACGATGATGTGCAATTTAGTGAAGGGAAGAAGCCATTGGATTGTATCCAAGGTAGGACGATGATGTGCAATTTAGTGAAGGGAAGAAGCCATTGGATTCTTTCCTAACTACGACGATGATGTGTAAGAAAAGAAAAAGTCATCGGATTGTATCCTAACTACGACGATGATGTGCAATTTAGTGAAGGGAAGAAGCCATTGGATTGTATCCAAGGTAGGACGATGATGTGCAATTTAGTGAAGGGAAGAAGCCATTGGATTCTTTCCTAACTACGACGATGATGTGTAAGAAAAGAAAAAGTCATCGGATTGTATCCTAACTACGACGATGATGTAGAAGAAAGGAAAAAGTCATCGGATTGTATCCCAAGTACGACGATGATGTAGAAGAAAGGAAGAAGCCATCCGATTGCATGGCAAGCACGACCATGACATGTTGGATCGGAAGAAGCAAACCATCGGATTGCATGGTAGCCACGACCATGACCTGTTGAAATGGAAGAAGGCATCGGATTGCATGGCAAGCAAGACGATGATGACATGTTGGATTATCCCCAGCACAACGATCAAGATATTGCAGTAGTCCATGTCGCAAGTGGCCCAAGAGTGTGAGCAAAAGAGAGGATGGCAAAGCGTAAACAGCTGCAAAATTGTCTCCCACTGCTATTGCGAGTCTGCGTCGAATACAGTAGGAAAACAAGAATAAAAATCATTTACAACAACAAAAGCCAAAGCGGGACAAAAGCTCTTGTGCCATCTTTTAAGGATTGCTGCAGGCGATAGAGGAGCCTATTGAGAAATCGACCGCAGCGAGAAGATTCTCATTACGAGTAGAAAGCAGAGCGACGACAACTGGAAGTCGTTGAATTGATTGATTTAAAAGGGTGGTAAGAGATCGATCGTCGTCGACTATTTTTGGTGGCCTTGTTGGGGTAGAGAGAGGCAGTGATTGTAGATTGGCCATCATCGCCAAGTGGAGACGACGACAATTCTGGTTATAGCGACGACAAGTTGAAGTCGTTGCTGTGCACAAGATTCAATTGATTGATTTAAAAGGGTGGTAAGAGATCGATTCTAGTTGTTGTTGACTATTTTCGGTGGCCTTGTTGGAGTAGAGAGAGATTGTAGATTGGCAATCATCATCGCCTGGTGGAGACGACGACAAGTTGAAGTCGTTGCTGTGCACAAGATTCAATTGATTGATTTAAAAGGGTGGTAAGAGATCGATTCTAGTTGTTGTTGACTATTTTCGGTGGCCTTGTTGGAGTAGAGAGAGATTGTAGATTGGCAATCATCATCGCCTGGTGGAGACGACGACAAGTTGAAGTCGTTGCTGTGCACAAGATTCAATTGATTGATTTAAAAGGGTGGTAAGAGATCGATTCTAGTTGTTGTTGACTATTTTGGCTGGCCTTGTTGGGGTAGAGAGACAGTCATTGCCGATTGCCAATTCAATTGATCATCATCGCCAAGTGGAGACGACGACAAATCTTGTTATTGCTGTTGCTATTACGACGATCAGGTGGGGGAGTTAATAAACTAGCCAGTGGTAAGCTAACTAAGCATCATCGTGGACAGCATTAGGGCAGGTTGAGAGAGAGAGAGAGAAGATTACAGCCATTGACTTATCGACCCTCCTCGGCTGGAGGAGACAATCCCCATTGGGATAGTGTAGCGACAACAAGTTTGAAAGACAAAATTGCAATCGATTGATCAAAGCATTGGAGAGAAAGAATTGATTAACCGACTCCATCCTTGTCAATCTTCTCTCAGCGCTGGTGACGAGTTGATCTCAAGCTAGGTCAGAAAAGAAGTGGTTAGCATGCAAGTGCCATCATCATCCGATGAAGATTCCGAACCTGGCGAATTGAGCGATAATGGCAGCCAACATTCGACGAGTGGTGGGCCAGGATCAGTAGGTTCAGCATCGCTTGCACCTAATAATGCTCGCCGAGTATCGTCGACGCCATCCGTTTCTAGTTTAGGAGGCCAATTGACGGCTGGCAGTAATGGCAGTCGTCGACAATCCATCAATAATGGCGGCGGCAATACGCCTGGCAGTAGTAGTACATCGGCTAGCATGGCTGCTGCTGCAGTTGCTGTTGTCGGCACCATGCCAGGCGTTTCCCCACCCGATTTATCCATTACATCAGCTAATGAAGATGAAGAGAAACGCAAAGAATTATTACAAATGTATGTTTTTGTTTTACGCTGTATTGCTTATCCTTTTAATTCTACCCATCCTTCGGATATTCCACGCCGCTATATTAAAGTCACTCGAACCAATTTAGAAACTATTCGTCAACGATTTCGATCCTTTCTTAATGGCGATACACAAATTGTCGCTGATGAAGCATTCATTTTATCCGTCGAATCCTACTGTGATATCTTTCTCTCTAGTGATCGTATCACTAATTTAGTTAAAAGTGGCGGTTGTTCATCGCATGATTTACGCGAATTATTTCGTAATTCCATCGAGAAACGCGTTCGCTGTTTACCTGATGTAGAAGGAGTATCACGAGAGACGGTGATTAGCTCTTGGTTGGCTAAGTACGATGCAATTTATCGTGGCGATGAAGATCCTCGCCGTTCTAATGCTCGAATCAATGCAGCCAACATGGATCTCTACCTGTCCAAAGATCATTTATACGATTTATTCCAAGGCATCTTGGATGTACCCAAATACGAGCATCAAATTTTATATAACGCTTGCCAGGTAAGATGGCGCTGCTAATCCATCTAACTTGATACCATTCTTTTGCTTCATTTCTTCCCTTCATCCAATTCTATTTCTTCTTCTTTGCTCTCTCTCTCTCTCGCTGTCTTTTTTTCTTTTTGGGGGGGAATACATTGCCAAACACAGTGTACACAATCCATGTCCAATGGTCCATATCGGTTAGCTTTTGACATGGACTGGAAATCATGAATTTGTTGTTGCTTTCCATTCTACAGTCCAGTCCAGTAGTTGGACGATCTCATATCTTGCAATACCACAACGTTGCTAACTTTCCATGGTTGTTGGACTATCCAAGAGATAGTCCAACAACGTATCCCTTCGACATAACATGGACGTAGTCTTGCTGTTCATTTCGAGCGTTGTTTGACATAACAAAACTTACTGTTTACTTTCCATCCTTCTTCAACCTACTTCAACCATGCTAAACCTGCTAACAAAACCGATGTTCTCTTTTCCTTCAACATCACATCAACATCTGTAGTAGTTTGCGATTGCTTTCTCTCCTTATTAGACTATCCAAACTACTGCAATAGGACAGTATTGCTATCGTATCCTATCCAAAAGACTTTGAGCAGTAGTTTACTTTTTTTATCCTTGCTCCACTATCCATTGTGTCGCTATGGACCAAATGGACTTGATCGCCTTTTCCCTTTTTACACTAGGATCAACATCAAAATAACCCAACTCTACGCGTTGGGTTTATTTTGCACTTTCTTTCTTGGATCATGATTGATGGAATCCGTCATCAACGACTGGATTGTCTGCTTAATTCATGGCGTTTCTTTTGCAACAAGGTCGATGTTGGCCTTTCTTCCTACGTCCATCCAGCAATAAATGGCAGCATAGCACTGTCATCAAGCGATATTGCTTGGCTTTTGCCTTTTTTGACATCCTGTAGTCATGTAGGACGATGAACTAATAACCATAAGCTATACAGTAGACTGTAGAAAGGATCTTTTTCCACCACTTGCAGTGGATTCCTTGCTGACAAGATAGCGTTGACCTTCCATCCTTGAAAGTAATGTCCAGCAAAAGGAGACAAGGTGCCCTTCTTCTTCTGCTAGGGAGAATAGACAACCATACAAACTATGGCTCTTCTTTCATAATCCATCTCCTTCATCTTCTCGCTAATACTAACAAGGCGATGATTGTACTGGATGCTAGAATGAGCCAAGGCTCAATCCTGTCCATTCCATACTTTCATCATCACTTTGCCACTTTTTCCTTCTCCATCCAGCTTTTCCTCGACACACCTAATCATAACTAGCCTATAAAATAATAATAACCATCATCAACAAGTCATTATCCAAAATGGCTAGCATCCTCCATCCTATCAAGTGGGCTAACATACGTTGATAGAGGGGCAAAGGGAAAAATATCCACCATCAAATGGTTGAACAACTGCAATCTCAACGGACAGGAGTGGCAAAAAAACACACAAGCCTCTAATCCCAGTAGAATTGATCGACTTTGTCTTGCTAATCAAGGATGAAAGCGACAATGGATGCAAGTTGGCCAAGCAGTGATTGTATTCGTCTTGATCGTCTCCTTGATTTTTAATGAAGGATAACGAAGAGAAATGATGACACAGATTTAGCCCAGGGTGGTTTAGCTAGCACAGGCGATCATCTCATTCAATGTGTAGTTATCCTTTCTACCCTTTTTCTCTTGCAAATTGACGATGGCGATTCCTCTTTCTTTTGAGCAGGACGACATGATATTCAATCGCCATCATGATTGAATAGAATGTTGACTGCAGCATTTCCTTTACCAACCCGTCTTGATCTTGTTGCCATGGATGGACTAATAGTGGAGTAAACAGTCCACCATTTTCACTCTCCCTCTGCTTAAAATGAATCTCATAACTACAATCTCTACGCGTGTTGGATCATTTCCTTCAGCGACCGCTTGATGTTCAACTTGAATCTATGTGGAGTTGGTCAGTCCACTTGTCCTCTTTTCTCCTTGTTAATTTTGCCCTTTTTAGGCCTAAAAAGGGCAAAAAAAACTTTCATCCCTGTCTGTCAATAAATCACGACGGAGGAATCGATGTCCATTACATCATTTCCTTCAACGCCAGTTTAGTCATGAATCCGTTCATCAATGAATTGCAAAAATTGCAATCCCTCTTCTCCTGGCCATGCTTCCCTTTTTAGGAGAAAGGAGAAAAGTTTTCCCTTGCCCCAATGAATCTGCTTGATGAATAGAATATTCATGGCATGATTTTCTTCACCAACAGCCTCACCATTCTATTGATCGACTGATATTTCCAGTATACTGGATGCATTTTCCCCTTGCCCTTTTCATCCTAGCTTGTACTACTTGTATCAAAAACAGCCTTTCTTTTTGCCCGATATCCATTCGATCATGTCCTTCATAGAGAGCTCAAACTTGATTCAATCCATCGACTGATGGTGGAGTTTTTAGTCCATTTGCGCCCCTTTTTATCCCAGTAAGAATACTTGTAGTACTTTGAATAATGTATCAAAAAAATTCTCCCCCTCCCCAACTGAATCATTATCCATTCGACAACAGAATATCGATTGAATCCCTCTCTTCACAAATTAGCGAATAAAATGTTGTCGAAACTTTAGACTCCAGACCTTTTCATCACCTTGCCAAAGATTATCAAATCAATCCTATTGCCAATTGGAGAAGCAATCCAGGTGTCGAATCCTGAGCTTTTCCTTTCTCTTCTTTTTGTCAATCTTTTAAGAATAACCTTCTCTCCCATTGACTGGCCAACTACATTATTTTTACTCCATTGAATCAATCAATCCATAATGTGCTCTAACCTTGTCCAAAAAGTAAATCTACTGTCCATTCTACAAGACTTTTCAAGACAATCCAATTCTTACTATGGAGTGGATCTAGATAACTCGATGGTTGATTTTGTGAAATTAACCTCCTAAAAGGAGTCAAAACTAACTACACCAACGGAGTAATTGACAATAATTCTCCAATTAATGTCCAACTCAATGTTATTTTGCCCTTCAATGGATAGCAGATTGATCTTTCTCTTCATCAGGCTAGAAAGTCTTCGTCTAGCCTGTGCCCAACCACTGTACAAATCCTACAATTCTGTTCTTCATGTACATCATTAGGTTATCCAGTCCATCCTAGATGATTGTACAATCGTCAATGCTAACTACACCAACGGAGTAATTGACAATAATTCTCCAATTAATGTCCAACTCAATGTTATTTTGCCCTTCAATGGATAGCAGATTGATCTTTCTCTTCATCAGGCTAGAAAGTCTTCGTCTAGCCTGTGCCCAACCACTGTAGAATGCGCTACAATTCTGTTCTTCATGTACATCTTTAGGTTATCCAGTCCATCCTAGATGATTGTAGAATGCCCCCAAATTATACTATCGCCTACCGATTGGAGCTATTCTCTTAGAAAGCTGTACGAGATCGTTATAGGTCAATCCGAGGATATGCCATTTCATTTTCCAACAGAATATCCATTAAAATAATAATGATTTACATAGGACTGTTGCAAGAGCGACAACTTATTGTTGTCCATAAATTGATGCACTCCAATAGCATTTTCAAGACAATATGATTGAATTATCCATCTTACCCTCTTGGTTTTCCATCACGTTCAATCTAATATTGGAAAATGTCTACTCTAGCTCATTTTTCAACAGGGCATTCAAGCGATAATTTGCACAAGACTTTGCTAACGGCTATACCTCCATTTTGTGAGTTAATTGATCCACTCTAAATGAGCAGGATACAGACACGATATCAACAATCTTTACCCTCTCCATTTCTATCATGGTCAATGGATGCCTTTCAAATGGCCGCTGTTGCAACTCCATGATAGAGTAGCCTTTCATTTTTCACAGGTATCCATGAAAGTAATGATAATTCGTATAGGACTATTCTCCAAGGACTATACCCTAACTTTGGGGGTTAGATTGATCAAAGTTGAAATAATTGATCAACAACTTAAGCAGTTACTTTACAAGAGGATTTGACCATGACACCATTTGCAAATGTACTCTATTTCCTCTACAAGACAAAAATGCAAAATGATCCCCCCAAAGTAGTCCAAAGAAATCTCACAACAGTTGCATTTCTCTTGATGATGGAATGAATTTTTGTTTTTTATTTGAATGCCTATCATTCTTCGATGGGACTAGATCATCGCTACGTGCATAGGGAAGAATTTCCATCGAAATCAATCACATCGATGGGGATATCCACACCTTTTGAATACATTATTTACAATACTATATTCTAATATTGCTATCATTGATTTTGCAATAGCTGGATAATTCCGATGAGCAAGCTGCCCAGATACGCCGTGAATTAGATGCCTTAAGACATGCTATAGAAAACAACTCGTTGGTAAGTCATAAACTTGTTGGATTTTACTCTATCTATCTTGAATTAGTTCATGCATGACCCAGTGGCTATCGTACATTAAATACTTTTCCTTCCTCAACCCCGTTCCATTTTAAAAATAGTAAAGAAGCAACTTATTATCGATCATCGTGACAACGATTTAGTATTGAGCACAGCATGCTAGTTGTGTCTATCCTAGTCAATTCGATTGGGAAACGGAATAGCATGGCAAACAGTCGAATCCATAGCCTATTACCAATCGCAATGACAACGATTTAGTAAAGCGTAAAATAGAATACAACCGCCTATCCTAATCCAATGGATTGAGAAAGGGAATAGCAAACAATCTATTTAATAACGTATTGCCAATGGCGATAATTACCATTTATTTAGCATAGAGTAAATCAGAAAACTTGCGTTTATCCTAGTCGAATAGATTGGGAAAGAAATAGCAAACAATTTATTCAATAGCGTATTGCCAGTCACGATAATTACTATTTATTTAGTATAGAGTAAATCAGAGAACTTGCGTCTATCCTAGTCAAATAGATTGGGAAAAGGAATAGCAAACAATTTATTCAATAGCTTATTGCCAATCGCGATAACTACTATTTATTTAGCACAGAGTAAATCACAACACTTGTGTCCACTCTAGTCGAATAGATTGGGAAAAGGAATAGCAAACAATTTATTCTATAGCCTATTGCTAATCGCGATAGTAACTATTTATTTAGCACAGAGTAAAACAGAACACTTGCGTCTATCCCAATCGAATAGATTGAGAAAAGGAATAGCAAACAATTTATTCAATAGCTTATTGCCAGTCACGATAATTACTATTTGTTTAGTATAGAGTAAATCAGAAAATTTGCGTCTATCCTAGTCGAATAGATTGGGAAAAGGAATAGCAAACAATTTATGCTATAGCGTATTGTCCATCGCGATAATAAGTATTTATTTAGTATAGAAAACTTGCGTCTATCCTAGTCGAATAGGTTGGGAAATAGAATAAAACTAAAATTCTGTTAATCGCTATGACAACGATTTAGTCTACAGTAAAACCAACATTTAACTCGCACGTTGAGAAAGGGAAGAAATTGTTAACGGTCTAAGAGTAACTTATTACCCAGCTTGATGATAGCCATTTATTAGTACAGTATTACAAATACAAGTTAATTGCTAAAGAGAAGAAATCGACTAGCCTTTGTCCAACAGTAGTCTAATAATGAATTAAAAAAAATGCATTCAAAATAATAAACAACCCATAAATAGGGTATTGCCAAGCGCAATAAGAACGATTCTGTAATATAACGAATGCCTGCATGTTGTCATGATTCAACATCAGAAGCATCTTCTCCTGGTCCAACACTTTGGGAAAATGGACTAAAATAGGGTTAACACGATCATGATTTAGTAATATCATATATGCTTATTGTCATGATTCACTATCAGAAAAATCCTATCCTGGTCCAACACCTTGCGAAAATGGAATAAGATAGGGTTAACACGATCATATCATTTAGTAATATAACAAATGCTCGCATATTGTCATGATTCAACATAAAAAAAACCTATCCTATAGGTCCAACACCTTGGGAAAGCAGAATAGAATAGTAATACAACAAATGCTCGCATGTTGTCATGATTCAACATCAGAAAAACCTATCCTATAGGTCCAACACCTTAGGAAAGCAGAATAGTAATACAACAAATGCTCGCATGTTGTCATGATTCAACATCAGAAAAACCTATCCTATAGGTCCAACACCTTGGGAAAGCAGAATAGAATAGTAATACAACAAATGCTCGCATGTTATCATGATTCAACGTCAGAAAAACCTATCCTATAGGCCCAACACCTTGGGAAAGCAGAATAAAATAGGGTTAACACAATCATATGATTTAGTAATATAACAAATGCCAGCATGTTATCATGATTCAACATCAGAAAAACCTATCCTATAGGCCCCTACACCTTGGGAAAGTGAAATAAATAGGGTGAACACCATTATGTTAACCATATTTAAAAAGGATTTTATAGCATATCAATCACAATTGTTCTAACTCACTAATCTGTTACGCGTCTACTCAATTTATTAGCCACAACTTGAATTTACCAAAAATGAAATGAAATTACGCTATAAAGAGGAGCGATGGAATGCCTACAAGCAATTAAAGGAAAACTTGGAGAAATTACCGCTATCCAAAGTTAACCCTGATCATAAACCTAAAAAAGGGTAAGTCAACAAAAAAAAGGAATATTACGTTTGACTATTCCATGTCCAGATCTTATCGTTTGCTTTCATGGGTAAACGCGTATCTTTATTCAACTTGTGAGGAAGCTCTCTGTTATCCATCATCATAATAATTATGCCTGGGTTTGGTTCTACTCTTTTTTCAATGAATAATGGATCGATAGCGAACAATAACTAATTACTATTATATACTTCTTACTAAATAACTCAAGTCATTACTTTACAATATCAACTTTTCTAGCTATTCTAAAGATAATAATGTTTATTCCAAGTTATTTTTAACAGTAATTAGATCCCATAATGACTTGGTAGCACCGCGCAATTTATCAATAGCACTGATGATTATTGACATTAGCAGCGGTGATGTAAAAAAAATGAACTAAAATTATTCATCGACTGTTTTATCTTTCAGTACTTTATCTCACCAATTGGTTAGCAGTCATTTGACAGTAAACAGTGAATACATTGTTGATCAATATTACAGCTATCTTTCCATTATCAAATTCTAATCCTAATACGTTTTTTAACTAGGAGCATCAATTATTTATTTTTACAATTCTGCCCCTTCAATTGGCTATAATAATATCTTACAAATAGTTAATAACAATATCTATTAGCGTAGACTAGTACAGTAATAGATTATCTAAAGCTTTATCATTAATGGTAAATCATTAAGCAAATTAATTGGCCTAACTGCAGAGATCACTAATTAGAATTGAGTGATTTTATGAAGCCTTTCTGTGTTGATGCCCTATGACACGCGTAGTAATCATTCTTTATATCAATTACTTACTCTATAGTGCAAGCTATTCCTCAATTGATCTTCTACACTAGAATCATGTTTCCACATCAGCAAATATCTTGTCTCTCAGCCTTACTAAAAACACTCATTTTTTTTTATCTCTATTAATCAATATTTTATGACTTTTCAATATCGCTACACTGGTACAACATCCCCCGTACATGACTCTACTTGCTTATACTACGTTGTGCTTTAATGTTGACCAATTTCCAATTTTAGCCCAATCTATAATAGAGGCTACCACCAGTATACTACTTACAGATACATGCCGATAATTTTTAAGAATAATGGCGAAGAATATCGCCTAATATGGACTAGGCTATCTTAAACTTTTACCATCACTAATAGCATACCAGTAGAATAAAGCCATGATAAATGATTCTATTAATTCTATTTTAGAACAGTTAACCAATTAAATAATGATGCCTTGTAAATGAATCTTACCTACACGTATTTCTGCTTACAAACAGGGGTCATATAATTAATGCTTCAATGTTGATGAATGAAGACAGCGAATCAACTCTCACTAAATCTGATACTGCATTAACATTTACCTTAGAGGTAAGCTCTTATCTATGCTAAATACCTGTATATTAACTAAACAACTAAAGCTATCTATCAAAAGATCTACAATCGTTTTATTATACCATCAGACTTTCTTATATTATATAAATAGCACTCATAATATGGAAATAGTGCTGTTTGTGTGAAATAAACTCATACGACAATTGATTACATAAATTCTGAAACAGAATTATCAGTCAATATGCTCATACTGGTTAAATAGGCTAACAAAATGACTATAACTATCTACGAGGGCAATAATTTCAATTTTAAATATATATCAACTGCTGTTATATTAGTTCTAGTTCTAATAAACCCGAAATAGTACTGCTTACCTATACGATAAAACAATTATCTATATGACGTCTGAAAATAAAATTATAAAGAAAGCACTACCATCGTAGTTGAATAAATTAACTAAGTAATTCTAATTATTTAATTGCAATCATTTAATTTTAAATGCATACTTGCTACTATTATATTAGTACTAATAAAGTTGGAAATAGTGTTGCTGCTGACCTATACGATAAAACAATTGTTTAAATAGATTCTGAAACTGAATGAGAAATAAACATAACCATCTTAGCTAAATAGATTAACTAAACGACTACCACTATTTACTAATAAATTTGCAATAATTTTGAAAGATTTAGTTACTACTGTTCTAGAAACAGTGAAGCTCACCTATATGATAAAATAACAAAACAATTTGTCTCTATAACTTCTAAAACTGAGTTTCAAATATGTATTAATAATAATTACCATTATTGCCACTTATAAAATTATAAATATATGGAATTAGGCCTCTTTAACCAATTCATTGGTTCATTTTATGACTGTATGTTTTCATTATTATACCTTAGGTCATTATACACGAAGTACAAGGAATTAGCTTTTTACAACCCCATAAAATCGTCTATTGCACCATGGAGGTAGGTATCATATTTACAGTACTATTTTAATGCGGTAAGGGATACATGTTCTCGTACAAACTTTGACCTGAAATAGACTGACATAAAGCTTATTCAATACTAGATTGAAGGTGGAGAAAAACTTCGTACAGATGCTGCCCTTGCAGATAAGCCAAAGTCAGTCACTATTTTGTATTTCCTTTAGTTCATCTACGTTACAGTAGTAGACTATTTTTTTATTGCTACTGCATAAAACTCGTAAATTATACCATCAATAAATACCTGTATCTTTACCTTGACTTTATAACATAACATCATTACATACGCCCATTGTGTAGTAATAACACGTATTCTTCACTACAGATGGCGCACTCAAGGTGATTTTAAGAGTAATCAACCTCTACCCGTTCTAAAAATCAAATTATACACCGAAAATTCTAGTCTCATTAGTTTAGATGATAAAGAATTAGGAAGGGTATGTAAAACTTTTCTCGTCAGTTATAATCATACACAGAATTCCATATTGACCTCTATTATTTTCATGAATCAACGCAGTTGGTACTATATCCTAATTCAAATTGGCTTGAGACGCCTGATAATTATGTCATGACGCCAAAACATCATCAAAGTAATAATGATAAAATAAAAATTAAAATTGGTGTCAAAATGGATAAACCACAAGGAATGAAAAAATGCGGGTAAATCATGTCATTCTTTGAAATATCGAGACTGCAATCGGAGTTAAATCATTTCTATATCCCATACTTCCGTCACAGTTATCTATACTGCATGGGTCAAAGCCATTGGAAAAAGTGGAAGAAGCGTTTTTTCGTTCTAATTCAAGTAAGTTCTTCTATTGATGGGAATTCTTTTCAATTATGATGTGTTACTAATAATCTGCATTGAATAGGTCAGTCAGTATACGTTCGCTTTGTGCAGCTATCATACGAAAAAATCTGATCCTCAAGAGATGATTCAAGTTGATGGTTACACCGTTGATTACACTGATAGTCCACCTGGTCAGCTAAAACATAACTTAATCAACCCAAGATAATACAATTTTAGCACTTGAAACTTCAACTGAACAATAACAGAATGATTCATAATAGACTAATAACCATGCCCTATATATTTTTTCATAGACGAAAACTGCAAAAGTGAAAACAAAGCTGAACTATTCCACTTTAAGGGCGTCAAAGAGGGTGACTGGATCTATTTCGCTTCTGCGGATGAAAATGATAGGCAACTTTGGATTCAAAAGCTCTATCAAGCAACTGGACAAACCCATAAACCTATCCCGCATAATAGTGTTTCTATTTCTCTTAGTTCTGGCAAAAGTATGCAAAAGAATCTTGTATTTTATTTTTTAATAAAGAATTAATCTAATTGCACTTTTAGTGCCTAAGATAATTTACTAGATAAGGTTATATGTTAACAACATAGTGATATATCTTTCCTTTATTATCATCAGCGACAGAACGTAGCAGAGCGCGGAAGCATGGTATGGAAGATTTTGTCCAAGCAAATCCACTCGATTTTGATCATAACCGTCTGTTTGCACAATTGCAATCATTATCGTTGGAAAAGCGTTTAAATGATAATTACACCAGTCTGGTAAGCGATTGTTATGGCATATCCCTATAAGCTATGTTGCACAATCAAATCAACTTTAAATGGATAGCTAGCATTTACGCTTTGCAATAATACAAATTTTAGGGTTGGCTATCGCCTGGACAAAAATTTCTTCTTGATGAATTTAGCTCTCGATATGGTGTTCGAAACTGCTATCGACATCTTTCCTACATCGATGAACTCTTAACCTATGCCGATAAGGGCCAAATGATTGACGCTACTCTGATACAGTACAGCTATATGCATTGCATTTCTCACTTTAAAAACAGTGGGTTAGTATTTTTTAGCACATGATACCTAATTAATTCATAAGCTATTTACTACTAGGTTAAAAAGTAATAATTAAATTGATTGATCCTCATTTCAGTAGTGTTACTATAACAGTCGATGAAAAAGAAATGTATGACGACATAAATTCAAAATTACAAACCTGGCTGACAAAGAATATTACTAACTTTTGGTATGAATTACTAATTGATAAACTTTCAATAATCGTATTTGCATCACTCTTTGAGATTAACTTAAAATCATTGAATCGCATATTACATCGATAAATCGTACTATCTATATTTTTTCTTTTTAGGAATTACTATCCCTTTGGAAAACCAGATGGAGCATTAAAGGCTACCGTACAACTGTTTGAAAAGGTACTTTATCGCACGTAACGCAATCCGAAAGTTATCATCAAAATTATGTAGACAATTTCTTTAACTTGAAACTATCTACTAAAATTCACTATAGCTAAAAATGGACGACGGTCGAAAAACAGAAAATCAACAAAAAGAATTTGCTGCGGAGATGAAAAAGTTAATGGAAATTGCTGCCTTAGAAAATTATACTTCCCTTTCATCATACGTACAAGCATCTGGTATAAATAATTTATTCCTTCAATTGATATCGTTGCAATCAAAACATTTTACATTGACAATATTTCTTCAGCTACCAATGGAAGTGCAACCGATTACGAAAAAAAGTTAGAAGAAGTACTTGTATTAGCAGAGTCCTGCCGAGACCTACTGAGAATGACAGAAGAATACTATGATGATGTCAGAATTATTACCTAATTGTGTTAATAAATCATTCCTTACATATAGTAATATATCTGCTTAATCATATCATAGATATGGAGCAAATTTCCTGGACTATTGAATTATCATTCTGAAGTTTTGTGGTCACTTTTCTCGGTGGACATGGATGATGCAATTAAAGCACAACCGGAAGATACTTGGAACTGTTTTATGCTGTTTCAACTTCTTAACGATTACCTTAAAAGCGAACGTAAGTATAGCTTAGAAAGAGATGGATATTTCTCACAGTGAAAATGTTTTCTTCGGTTTAATTTGAATACTTTTACATATAGCCAATTTGCGAAATGGAAAATTTCACAAGCATCTTAGAGTTCTGTTCGCTCCGAAAGTTATACGATATATTGACTTGATGGAATCGTCTATAGCCTTATCAATTAATGTCAACTTTCAGAAAGAAACATGGATACACGTTGAGTAAGTAAATTGCTCCAGTGAATGAATAGAATTTGATGGATTACTACTTTATGCGTGTTTCTGTATGCGTATGATAATTTTATTCAACTGCTGTTATTAGGGGTGGCAATGCAGCTTCTGAAGACCTACTGTATAAATTGGGCAAACTACAACAGTTTGTAAGCTACCTAAGTTGGCCGGATGAAGTTTTCGGAAAGCATTTAACTCAACGGATAAATCTTATGGCAGCAGATATGATAGGATCGTGCGTTAAAAGGTACAGTATTCATGAAGCCATGCAATTACTATGATGCAAATGACACCTTTACAAGATCTAACACTTGCTACATTGCTATTGATACGTATAGAACTTCTGACTTTTTCGAGACAAAGCTGAAGCGAAAAAGACGAAATATAGACTATCTATTACCTCCAGAGATCTGTGTTGCGATTAACGTGGTCGTATCCTGTCTTAAACAGGTAAAGCCTGAATTAATCAATACGTCTTAACGTAGTGTTATTTGTGCAATATATGAGATCATAATCGTTTATACTGTATTGCTTTGCAATATGCAGTTACCAGAACTATGCGGTGGTGAAGTGGATGGAGGGCAGGTAAGCCTTTCTGTAAATTATTAAGCGATATATAGACAAAATCACTACATGTAGCGCTTTACTTTGAGATAATTTGTTAATATATATCGATTCGTCATCAATGTCAGCATCATTATCATACCGATATCAATACCTATCTTAATGACACGTTGGTCATGTTTAGAAACCAGTTAATCGAAAAGGTAAATTCTTAAATTATTACGTAGCTAATTCAGTAATTCTGTTATATATTTATAATGGATGAACTTTTATTATCCAACAGCTTAATGCAGCTATTGAAGCTGTACTATCTAAGCTTTCCAATTATGACGAAGGAACAATTACCGCATCATTATTTTCGTGGATGGTTAGTAATCACGTTATAATTTCACACTATATTTATTTACTGTGTACCAATGCTCATAATGCACATTATTTTGGCCATGTCAGAAACCTGGTGATGAACTAGCAACCAACTACATAAAAAGCGTTGGCCGTAATTTAAAAATGTTGAGCGATAAAATCATCTATGAGAAATTCATGGGGCCGCTATTCTGCGTAAGTCATCATTGTTATCTTACAGCCACTTGCACTAGGCTACTTCTCAACTTAACACAAGGTGATTATTATCAAAATTAGTGTTGGTATGAGAAAATTTTATACCTGATAAATGAATGGCTTACTGACCGCTTGGATGTTTCCCTGCATCCATACCAAATATCAACAATTTCCTTACTTATGCAGGTATGAGCATGAAGCATAGTACGGTATATGTACTTGCGTTGCGCGTTCAATAACACGATTTCGAAATGGCAATAAATCAATTGGTGCTATTAAACTAAGCCTATACCATTAGAATTTTAAGGCACTAATTAGTTGAAAATTGAATCAATTGCATTTGAACCTTTAGGGTTTGACTGAATATTTTGAAGGTGTTGGCGTACCAGAGTCTATCATGAAGAACCATTTGTATCATTCAATTAGCACCCATATACAGATCGAGCAAGGGTCCAACCGCGATGCCGATAATCAGGGCAATACAGTTATAGATTCATCGACATAAAGGTCTTTAGCGTAGAATGGTATTACTATATAAATTTCTAACTACGCCTTACTTAATCCAATCTCAAGAAATTAATATACGGACCCGACTTTCAATGATAATTAAACTCATACTCTAGATACATGGTCCTAATTACATTTATTCTACCAGCAATGAAATTGTCATGAATTGCAACGTAGTTTCAGGTTTATCAATATATCCAAATTTATATTCGATATTAGTTTAACTTAGAAATTTATTTATCATTTGCTTTACTCGGATTTTTAAACGCAAACTGTGTCGGTTCATTGTAATAGTTATTAACTTTACCTAAGTTGAGATCGTAGGCATTTCGTATTGGTATTTATACTACACCATGACGCAGTAAAATAACAACTGCTGTTAAGTAACCAATTCGTATTGGACAAAGACTGTAAACTTCTCCCGTTCTTGGAAGGGTAACATTACTCTGAGATGAGAGTTTCTGAAACATGGAAGAAGATAATGTATTAATTTTATGGCTATTTAACATACGCCGTATTGTTTTATGTTAATTACTAGCTAATATGCGTAATAATAATGAATGTTAGCCAATTACGGTATTCTTGTAATGCATTATAATGTAGGTAAATTTCTTTTTTTATTACTATTCTGCTCTGTGAACAGTTATACTTTATATTATGGCGTTAAAAATAATACATAATTGTGCATAGTACCATCCATGTATGCGTATATTGCTATAACATGTGAAATTATCGTAATGGTATCATTTTAATTTAGATTGCTAACCATCTAGTTTTAGTAACATTTCTTTATCTACGTGTATAAAGATATCTCTTTACAGCTTTGAATGAAAATAAATTATTTATCACTATACAGTTAGCCACTAAATATAATAAAAGCTTAGTTCTTGGAAGATAATATTTTTGAAATCAGCACTTACATTAAATGTTATTAATAAGCGATAATTTTTCTGAATCCATTTCGTCAATGCATTGACATGTATTTAAGTAATCTATACTCTTAAAACTTATTATAATATCCATTAACTTTAGTTAAATAGAACTCGCTGATATCAACACGTGATTTCGGCCCCGGTTTAAACGCCTATTTAAGGCCCAGATATTATGGTTTGAGTCACAATGATGCCCATTTGTTTTTTATCTTTCCCCTAAACTACATGAAATAACAAAATCGGATGATATATCACCATCATTGTATAACAATCTAATTACGGTAAAACTGTAGTAATAGAATCTTAGTTATGATTATAGAACTAAATTATTCTACTGTCACTGCTTAAACTCTGCGAGAAGGAAACGTAAACTAAACAGTCTATAACTATTGACTTAAACGTTAAATACATAGCAAAGTACCGTAAAAATAGAACTTTATTAGCACAAATACATCCACAACTTTTCACAACTCAGCTCAACTCCTTCTTACTCAAAATGTTTCCGTTTATATATAGGAACCTTCAGGGACTATGGGTGGAGGTAAAATTTTTTCTTTAATAGTCCCTGTAACTGTCTCACTTGTAAGGAACAATAACAATATTATTATTATACCTTACTAGGAAAGACAAGTCGAACTAAGATGTTCCTTACATAGCTTTTCTATCAGTATTCAGTATTGCAATTATTAATATTTGAGTAAATGGAGTGCTAATTTCTGTACTATAAGAGTATATTTTAACTCTGATTAATTGCAAAGTTACCATGACAAAATCAGAAGTAATCAAACAGATAGCAATATCAGCTCTCTTTTAAGTATTCTAAATACGCTAATTTAATATCCATCTGCTGTAGTTTAGTAGCAACGAACAAATTGCGGAATATTTTACCGGAAAAGAGTAAAGGAAAGTTCAATTAGTAATCTTTTATACGTGAATTCTCGGCAAACTGCAGTAAATTCCCCGAGAGATCTAACTGTGTTTAATATCACCAACAATTGTGTTAATTTAAATAGTAACTTTTTCATTGCAATTTCTTATTGTGATTTTTTTACCGTGAATAAACATTAGTGGATTTCTGCATAAAATTGCCTTATAGGATATTTAAATGACGGCAAGCAAGCAATTCTTATATTCTGTTTTATAGTTTCTATTAGTATCTATAGCATAATCCATCTATCTTCACCTAAATTGTATGGGTCTAACTGAAAGCATGGTTGACTTATCCTGAAGTCATTGTAAATTATTCTTCCATTCTGGCTTATATTTTCGAATTACAGTTACAACCTGTCTCTCTCTTCATTTCACTTCCATAATTCTTAACGAAATCATTATTGATTCATCCTGCTCAAATTATTAATAGCTCATCAGTTTTATCTTGTAACATGTGCCAATATCTATAACTCTGTTACCGTCTAAGTACGAAATCCAGTCAATTCGCGAACTGCCTAGTCAATTTATGTTATTAACCGATGCAAATGATTTAAGGCTAATGTTGAGTGTAACAGTAAATGTCAGAATCAGAGAACTTGTAAAAATAAATAAAAATTTTCATCATCAGAACATTATCAATTCAATAAAAACTACTTATTTGATAGTAGTATCTCTAAATGTTTGGCAATTACTTCAGTAATTGCAAGTTACACACGTATTGATTATTTGAATCAGTCTATTATTACTATTATAATCGTCAAAGAAATATAGATTCTCTGTTTTTTTAGTAATATTACTGCATGAATAACGATAATTTCTCTAATTTATAAAGAAAGACGGTTTCTCTGATTTACGTGTTTTGGTATTTTTGCAGTTTGCGAACTGACTAGGCATCTCGCAAATACACTGAACTTCACTTCACACCCAAACGGGTACAGGTCTATCTGAATACAGAATATATCACTGAATTAAATTAATAAATTTAAAAGAGTAATTTAAAATTGTATTGAATAGATTCCAATTGCTATACTGTAAACGTGGGTGAATGCATAATTGTAGTAAAGTAGTGAAAAAGTATGATCGAAAACAATGGCAAGAATTATTGAGCTAGCTGAGCTAAATGTATGGTATTATACTATCTGTAAGTTTTATTTATACAAAATGTATCCGCTGACTATCTCGAAATAGATCTATCCAAATATATCACGAATATATTAAACTGATAAGTTAAAAAAGAGTAATCTAAAAATTATATTGAATAGGTTCCAAACATTACAAAGCACATACGAATGGTGCTCTATTTAGTTCCAGTAAAGTAGTATAAAAGTATGATCGAAAGTAACGGCAAGAATTATTGCACAAGCTGAGCTAAATGTATGATATTACGCTGTCTGCAAATTTTTATTAAGCAATGTGTATCTGTTAACAATCTTGAAATAGATCTATTCGAATATAGAATATATTGCTAAATTGAGCTGATAAATTCAAAAGAGTAATCTAACATTGTAATGCACAGATTCTTATTGCTATGCTGCGCATATGGATGAATGCTTTAGTTGTAATAACGTAGTATAAAAGCATGATCGAAAGCAGTGGCAAGAATTATGGAACTAGCTGAACTAAAAACATAATATTAAGGCACGCTATCCGTAAATTAGTAAATGCTCTTGAATAGCCGATTAACTCAAGTCAATGTATGACTATAAATAATACAGTAAGCTTGAAAATTTAATTTATTTGAATCAATCAATTTAATGTAATCATTAATAATAGTAAATGCGATTGAAAACGACATTTCAATAATATCATCCCTTGAATGCTTATGCAAGCTTTAGTTCTTAAATGAATTAGTCTCAAACTACATACCGTACTCCTATATACGACATTTTTCTTACATTTTAAACTCGTTATACTTAACTCCAAGAGTATCGTAGCTAATTATTAGACATCGGTTAAACTCATACTTATCGCCATATGAAAGCTTTAAGAAGAAATGCCCCCTTTGTACAAGGCAGAGAGTCGTCCTGTCGACATGATAATGCTATATAAAAAAATTACCCACTCGGTTTCCACGCTGTCTACATTTGGTGTGGAAGCGAATAACATCAAAATGCAAGATGTTGTTCGAAGGAAAGAAATGAAGTATTGCTTAATGCAATATCTGTTCAAACTCGATATGGCTACATCTTGAAAGCGAAGTCTCTTAATAAAAGGTTAAGCAATGGCAAGTCTTATTCTAACAACATATCGATCTACTCAAAACACCAATCACTTATGCAAGTCCCAACCTTATTTATCCGTTTTTTCTTTGATATGGTAATAACTTTGCTTTTTACATGTGTATATAATTTGTTTGTTTCCAGTAACTATTTACTTAAGATGAATCACTATTATATATACAGTACAACCATCTTGATATCTACATTTAATGAAAAGTAAAGTGATAGTTAGGCATTCGACCATTCCCGATAAATCGACTGGTAAGACGTTTAAATGTTGTTGAGTAACTACGGTAATTAGTAGGAGCTATTATTTTACATTAAATAATTCAAGTTGCTTAAGAATAACATGTAATTTACTAAATATGGACTAATTAAATATCTCATTTAAAATCATCGACGTATAACATTTAGGAAATGTAATAATTTGGTTATGGGTGTTTGTAAAGCAGATGTAATTCGTGTAGCTCAGTCTAACAATGTCTTCTTGTTTAAATTCTTCCAGATATAATTATCGAGTATCGTAGCGTTCTCTATTAAAAGTAAAGAATAGTAAAGTATTTGTGTTTTCGTGTATGTTTAATCGTCAATGTGTGTCTATTTACAGTAATAATATAACGTTAATTAATTATTACCAATTCAAAACCATTTCATCGACTAATTGCTATTTTAATAAAAGTAAATGATAAAAATTATGACCACGTATCCAGTCTGGCTCTAATAACGGTAACTGGTATAATCTAAAACCATTTTAACTATATCCCGATAACAAGACAGTACTAAAAACGTTTGCGTATGTTAAAATTAAAATAATAAAAGGCAAAATTTAAGTATACGGCATAGCACTGTTATTATGCTGATGATTGATTCTTAAAGTGATAGGAGAATACATAAAAACTGAGACAATACGAAACGATCCTACCGAGTTCGACGACATTTACAAATTAACTAAATGAGTATAAATCAATTTAGGGACTTTTACTCTCTATTCAATTGTACGATATCAATATGATTTAGCTTTACTAAATTACCAAATGCTAAATTTTTTTATTTTCGACTGTGATATCTCGCTCTTCAGTAGGAAATCAAAGATAGTCTAACGTCTATAACGTTTACAGAAAAAGAGTACCAGTTGACGATGCATACAAGAAGAAAATTATCGCTATTTAACTCAGATATAATCATCGTAGTAACAAAGTACAGACAATCTGCCGTAATGCAGGATTAACATTGTATCCACTACTATAAATCATCACTGTTACTTTCGAAGCAAGCATCAAGCATATAAAAATTTTTAAAGATATCGAAGTCTTTCACTTGCCAAGTTGTTAAACTGGTACTTCAATAAATTATCATTTATCTATTTACTGTATGTATTAAATTAGACCATTTTCGTCGCCCAAGTCTATGATATTTTTCAAAAAAACTTAATTCAATTAGATTAATCAGTGCATGATTTAACCAACATAACGATGATAAAAATCGGAGGACAGATTAAACATAAAAGGATGTATAAAATCACATTATTGGAGTGATCTTCATGGACAACAACAGTAGTTTGCGCCGGTTGTACAACTGGTTGAGTAATAGTAATTTGCTGTTGTGGAGGGTAGCCTCCTTGTGGCGGCACAGGATAAGCTTGCTGTGGTGGAATAGCGTATGGTGGCGGTTGCATTTGTCCGAGAGGTATTCCTTGTGGTGGTGGTATTTGGCCAGCCTGTGGTGGCGGGTAAGGATTATATCCAGGTTGCTTCGACATTTTATGATTAATTTTTATTTAAATGTACGATAGTGAGAGTTGAAGAGGAGTAGAGACAACGCTGGATTGATTTTTAACAACTTCTTTCCGCGTAGCGTTAAAATGTTCTAATCTATAAAAAAAGTCCAGCAATTGTATTTTATAGACAGCAATTGTATTTTATAGATGATTATAATTCTTTTATCATTTTAAATAGTAGATATAAATAATACAAAAATATTCAATAAAGGTCGTCAAGGAATCTACCTACGTCGTACTTGCAGTACAATAACTTAACAAAAGTCGATATTATAATAATAATATATTCAAAGTTTAACAATAATGCATTGAACGTAGAACAATCCTGACATGGTTAGTATAGGCGCAATGATCTTGATGCATTGAAACTATATTGTAATATATCGTAGAGAGCCAAATTTTAGCACAGGCGTGTACAGTTTTCTTAGAATAAATACAATTGTAATTGTAATTAATTACCTCCGACTTTTCAGGCAAATATACATAATATACTTTCGATGATTTCAATATAATCTCTAGACCTTGTAATGTAACTTAGCATTATTATTGTAGACTGTTAGCCATGTTTAGTATAATGTGCGGTAGATATTTGGTAGCTATAACTATAGACTGTAGTGGTAGAGACTCTATGCTAGAGTACAGATGACTATGTACAGTAAGCTGTTGAGTTACTAATAAGGTTATAGGTAAAAATAGAACTGTAAATCATATATTAGGAAATGGTTACTTCATTGTACTTTAGCTGGTGTGAATGATGCTACGTAAGTACTGTAGTCGTATCCATATTGGATTAATGATGGTCCGCAGTAGAATAGTCTACTAAGAACAATTTAACTATGTGTAAAATAAGGTAAAAGGTTGCTATGCGGATTGTAGCTGCGAATGCTACGAAGAGTATAAAAGCATGCAACTTTAGATTATTCTGTTAGTTCATTCTAGAAGTCGTTAGTAGTAGTATTCGGCTAGAGTAGAGCTGTGTGTAGTTAATCTTTGTATAAGATTCAATAAAGCCCTTATTTTTCTAAAATTTGGAATCTCGTGATTGGTATATATCACAGACCTATATAATAGTTGAAAGTTATGCTACCTGCTGTAGATAATTAGTGTCGACATTATACGAGTGGAGGTACATTTAGATCGATAAAGTGACAACTTACAAACTTACAAGAGATATACTATAGTATCATAAGCATGATGAGATCCAGTACTGTCTCCTTCTCCTGCAAAATCAAGTGCAAATCTACAATGTTAATATCATAGGATGAAAGCCTTTCTATTATGGATATTTCAAATGTATATGTTATGCCTGTTGTATACCATACAAGAAATTACTAGAGTGTGATACTACTACTGTTTTTTGTAAATATTATCAAATGCTCATTTTAAGAATATGCTATACAAGTATAATAAGTAATGTATTCATCCGTGCACATTCTCTATTAAATAAAATTAGCTTAACGTTCTATCGCTTTGCTGCCAGAGATATCACAATTCATAATGTAAAGATTTACCGGGTATTATAAGTTCTTATTGGTTTGTCATGGTGTATGAGTTTATTATAACACAATATATACCTATTAACGTCTGAATAAATATAAGAAGTAAATAAGTTCCTTGCTTGTGATATTGTATAAAAATATTAATGAATGTTTTAGCATGTAGAATCCAGTGTTTACAGTTCCTATGCATATTTCATTATTACGGCAAACGGTAACTAGTCAAAGTTATATTGGCGCATCTGATATTAAATAGCCCTTCACATATGATAATCACGAAAGTAATTACGTAATATTAAATTAAGATTGCCATTCAACGTATGTTCTTATAGAAGCGAAGTCAATATTTCTAGCTCTTACCCATATTGTAACTCTCGAATTATCCCGGCTAGTCTTTTAATATTTAGTGAAATCCCATATAGTACCGTAAATTTTATGGACTATAGTTCGCGTCTCGCTTAATTAATTAACAATTATCGATTCGATATATGCTATGGACTTTACTGGTACAGTGATGTTAACTAATAGAAATTGATCTTCGTGTTATTGCTTGCTTAATGGTCATTTCACACGATAAATAAATTATGAAATTCAACTGAGACTAAATTAGAAATACTGTGTATATAATTGTGCGGAGATAGCAACTCCGATTTTTTCTTAATCCTACCCTTGAGGAGCTATCAAAGAATTCAACCTATTTGCATAAGTATTGCATAAATAATCCGAGTCTATTACAAGTTCCTATGCAGAATATCCTATATTTTAATTAGTCACGTTCACACGAAGGGATATTGTACTCTGCAAAGGAAATAATTTATAAATGTAAAGGGAATTCAGAGTGCGAGTATTTTAAATTGGACATCCTTTGGTAAACCCCACTTTATAAGTTTACAGTATGTAATACACACAATTGCATGCTTCTGTTAATATTGCATGTGCATGCAATTTTTAATTTCTTGTCTATAAATTTGATCTGCTAATTTACTAATACTGTGTAAATAGCATCTTCTTCATAATTAAATGTAATCGTACTAAATACTATATAAAGTTGTAAAATATTACATTTCTTGCTTACTTTATCCCAGCATCAAACTGTGGTATCATCAACAGCGCATTATTTATTAGTATCTCGTTCATAATTAGTTGTAATCGTACTAAATACTATATTATGCTGTATAATACTGTATTCTTTGCTTACTTTTGTCCGAATATCAAACTGTGCTATCATCGACGGCGCATTATTTATTAAAATTTGTGACATTGGGACTGTAGGTATACAGTAGCAATTCAACCTTCTACTACTTCAGATCAGCTTTATTGTTTGTCGTTAGAAATCTAATTAGTGGATAGTAATTAATCCCTAGTATTAGTTAGCAATACAACAGATATACTAAATATGATTGGCAAAGGCTGCTACATTCATTTTATACACATGGTTAGTACACAGCCATAGAATAATATAAAACGTACTCGTATGCTTCTATCAGGATTACAAACTACTATTGGACATGAAGGTAGAGCTATCAGTACAGACCTACACAATTTTACTTCCGATAGTATTTTCAAATTTTTTCTATATACTCTTACATGAAGATTCTTCTGTCACGAAATTAACTACCGTATCGTATCGTTGAATGATTGATCTATCAGTATCATTTACCTTCATCCACCATGAACCATCCCAAAACTATGTGGTGGAACATTTATCGACTTGATTTATCTATGGAATCAGTCTGCTATCCGGTTATCATGTATTAAATTAAAAGCAATTAATCTTCATTTCAAGTCGTAGCTAACATGTTAATCACTCGTATTGCAGGCATAACGAGCCATGATCTTTAACATATCGATCATACAATTGCTATCCAAGGATGATATCACACATATACTACATGGTAGTTGACCAATAAAATCTTACATTTTCTATCATTTGAAGTAGTACGGAAAACTGGTGTCTTAAAGAGTCTCTCTTCTTTTTTTGAATCATATTCCGTAGTACGAAGTTTACCTTATACAGTACCGTATAGGATGATATTTCGTTTACCCACTAATCCAATGCTTATAATAATTACAATTTTACAGCCAATGAGTACACACTTCAAATCTTAGTTAAATAATTAAAAAGCAACTTGTCTCAAGTTTCAAGTCTGACAGGTCTATCAAATGGTAATACTATCTGTTAAATGAGCACATTATCGTAAACCGTCAGCAAAGCGACAGGAGTTTGCACTAGTACAGTTTATTGATGCGTGTAATAATCATATCCTTCCCTTTAAATATGCAAGGAATCACTAAGAGTAGATACCATAGAATTTATTTTTAAGAATGGATCAAATAATTCAATCGTGTTAAGTATTTCAAGACTATAATAGTAATACGTTACATACGATCATTAACCAATCATACATTATCATTGAATGAAGGTGCACCATAGCAAAAAGACGTATACAGCATAAATTAGAATACAGATAAAACAGAAATTCTTATTAATTCACCCCCTTAAATATTCATTTCATTGTAATTTTACAACTATAGTAGTATTACACATACTATTTTAATATTCGTTCATTGAAATCTAGATGCACCCTCGATAATAGTTTTAGTATTATATCAACCGTTAGACCGCATTCTGTAGATAGTGCAGTCATACTAAAAATATTACGGTACAAATAGGACAGAAGTAGAACCAATAAATTTAAATTCATCGGAGAAAATAGTAAAGAATAATCTGTTGATGCAAAGAAAATAAAGTTGGCCTCTTTAGCGCTGAATATTGACTAGAAAGTAAGATACACACAATGACGATGAAAAGGACCCGCTAGTTCACACCAATCTATCGCCTACATCTATGCGATCAATACAGGAATGGCTATAACGATTAGAACAGTTCTTCTGACACAAAATGTAGTTGTACAGTTGCAATTAGTATATTAACGTATCATGTGTAGAGTAAAATCACCAGTATGCCAATTCTTTAATGTCATCGTTGAATAAAATGGTGTCGCTGTAATAAACGTAATCATACTACTTATACATGACTGTAGCTAGTATTCTGTAGTAAGACACATTTAGTGAGTTCTACGTACAGTACCTTCTACTTGGCCAAGCACAAACAACTGATAGGATAGATCTATATTAATGAAATGAAATAATATCCAAGGCAAGCCATATCTTGCATCGCAAAATCGTTATTATAGCGATGATGATAGCCGTAAAATGTGATCACTTATTATTAAATGGATATCTTGAGAAAGACTAATAACGTCTTTAAAGAATATCGCGTATACAGTACGCTATAGATGTAAGTCAATCCAAAAGTGCGAGAACAAATACTGTCGATACGGCGGCCATCGGCATCATCATTTAGTTCAGTTTTGAGTATACTGTACAGTGGGTTAAATCATGAATTGACAAACACCACTCTACCCATCCAATCATTCAAACACACGAATAACCAGTAAAATATCAACAGAGCCAAACGATAACGAAGTATTGAGATGCAGTACATTGTAAGGGTAGGTGTTACTGATAGATAACAATTTTTTAATTATGATAAGAATAACTGATTATAATTATTTATTTTTAATGAAAACCAAGAGACACGATGTTGCGTCCATTTTCTGTAGTAATGAAAATCTTTCATTGGCTTTCGTACGGATTAAAGTAAAAATGAATAGAATCAAGTGAAATTTATATCTGTTGGATCCAATTTTTTGACTACACTTCATCCCAGTCTCGAATTCTTGACTTCATATATTTTGTAACATTGAAAAGACTACTGATAAAGTCTTGATCATTTGGATCACAACGTATCGGATTTTAGTCAGTGCAAGATTTCACTAGCATGACGATGATAAAAACTGGAGGACAAACCAGACATAATAGAATATATAATATGACGTTATCATCGTTCTTTTCGTGTACAACGATTGTCCGTTGGGCTGGTTGGGCTGCTGGTTGATGAAGGACAACCGAGGAAGATTGAACTGGCGCTGGGTAAGCCTGCTGTGGTGGTTGTCCGAAAGGATAGCCTTGGCCTGATGGTGGCATGTAACCACTTTGCGGTGGCGGAATACCGTATCCTTGCTGTGGCGGAACGCCGTATCCTTGCTGTGGTGGAGGATAAGGTTGTGCCATTGGCTGAATACCTATACCCATACCTGGCTTTCCCGATGGATCTGCATAGGGCGGTGGAGCAGCCACTTGAGGTGGAGGAACAGAATAAGGTTGATATGGTGGTTGTTGAGACATGATGTGGATGAAAGAGAGGATCAATTAATAAAAACGAACTCACTACACGCTCCGAAGACGTTCAAGAGATGCGTCTACTGGGACAATATTCCTAGTGAAAGGTCAAGTAGTGTAAAAAAGCGTCGAGCGGTATCACTTCTAGTTATTCGTCTTAACACTACCTTAGTACTGTAATCACCCCGTGCAATTTATACTCTTGTATAGTGAGTGCACTCTTCAGCTTATTGCATGCAAAATTTTCAAGAAAAAATTCGCTCTACTTTCTATCTAAATGGAAATACAGAACAATCAATTTCATTTCGATAGTAACGGACAGACCAATTGCTTTACGTCTCATTTCGACTGTGCCGTGCCGTACATCTGTGTCGAACTATACTGTACTGTATAATCAATATCAATTTTTTTTTCTGTACTGTACAATATGATTGTTTAGAGCTCTGCTACCAGATTGTTCAGTATGATGTCATCGTTCGGTCTATGGTTATTCAGTACATACGTAATGCGCAACTTGCATGCGCAATGTGTCTTGACCACTACTATACTGTAAAATAAGAGTCTTGTAGAACACCATTGATGATCGATCATCATACAGGCACTTGATACTTGCTAAATCGCTATCGTTTGATTGTCAATCTACGTATAAATCTCTCCTACTGTACATTTAAAACTTACCGTAATAATCAATTACGAGTTTCCCAAAATCGAAATAAAGCCTGTTGCAATAAGTGCACTACTTCAGGATTATGACCATCTGATGTTTCGAACTTTACCATTATGAAAGTGTCAATCATTCAGCTTGTCTGACATGTATACTGAAATTCACCAGCCAATAATTAATTGAAGAACAAAATTTCTACAGTTACTTCTGCTTGCTACAAAAGTTAAACGTCGATCGTATCCCTACCAAACAAGTAAGTTAGTTAAAATAGCTACAAGTATACATTTTATACTTAATAGTTAGGCTTAGTTATACTGGCAGACTGCAATTCTTAGTTGCATGCAGTCGCCAAATTCCCTGGTATCAAATACAGTCACTATCTACTGTATATTTCAATCACATTCCTAAAATTTTGTTTGTCAACCATTGACCAGCAAATAATGCTTTATTAACAATATACTCATGTAATAAACGAATAGTCAAGTACGCCATCAAGATATCGTACACATGACAGTATCAGTAAGGAGATCATACAAAAACATAAATACATATTAAATTTCCATCAGATAACACTTCATGACCGCTCAGATGAGTCATTTAGACTATGTATCAACTATTCGTAGTATCATTCGTCGTAGTGCAATTAGCTGCAGAATCAACGATACTTTCTCACTCATATCATCTTTATTAATTAATAGGCAATATACAGAAATGATAGATGAATATGAGAAATCTGCAGCTATAGCCATCGGTTATGTACAAGCACAAGTAATCACTCTTTACATTAGCAAGGCAAAAATTTTTCTACAACCATACTATGTATCATAATTACTATGCAAATCATGATCATCAGCAACGAAAGGAGGATCATCAATGTTACCATTCCCATTGCTTGATAGAACATTGACACCACGACTATACTTCAATGCCCGTTCAAAAGCATGCATTACGTTCCTTCTCATTGATACTTTGCGACTCTCAGTTAACTTTTCATTGTCAAAATCGCTATCAACGCCCAGTGGATGTAATTTATAATAAGGAAGCCATTGCCTAAAGCAAAAATAGAATTATAATGTAAACCATCATATTTACCATGTCTTAGCATTATTTCATCAACATCTTTTCATACCAAGTTCGCCTAACGTCAAAAAACAAAACCAAGTACACCGCTGCAGAGTCTTCGCCGGTAAGTCTATTTTTTAATACATCAGCAGGAGGGCCTGGAATAGTTATGCCATTATGAACAAAACCACAGTTTGGAGTTGTAGAGTCGATAACCTGATACAAAGAAATTGTATTTAAAGTCAGTTAGCCCTTTCCCCTTTAATTTATATTGTTACATATTCATGGTATAAGTAAACCTACCAAAGCTGGGTAAGAAGGAAATCCTCGACATTTTGCCCAAACCAGGTCAAGGTGACTGTACCGATTCTTGGTAGAATCGTCCATAATTCCGTTTTGCCCGTTTAATTCGACTGTTTCCGAAGCCGAATCTGCAGTATGATTCTGATGATTAACTATAGCAGTATCTTCGATAGATGGTGACTCGTCCTGACGGCTGTTAGCATCAGGAGAATTATTTACAGGAATACTATGTTCACATTCATTCATGCCATTACATACAGCATCACCAACTAATGATCCAAGGGTAGAAGAAGGAGGAGTTTCTATACTTACATCCGGTTTTAAACTTTTCCCTTGCAATTCTTCACCTTGATTACATACATTATTGCCAATCGATTGGTTTAAATGCTTTATGCTAGCATTATCTTCAATCGATTGTCCTGCAATATCATATTTCAATAAATTAGCATTATCATCGGGATGTGCTACTATTTCTGGGCTTAATAGCCCATTTTCTTGCATAATTCCATTGGTAGCGATTCTTTTGCTATCTAGTCGATGATTTTCATCCACTGATTTTCGTTTTCTTCGTTTACAGCTACGATCGAAATCTTCTCGGTCACTATTCACCACTCCCATGTCATTACTAGTTCTTCGCGCACTTGTAACGGTATTTACCATACCTATGTCGTTACTAGTTCTTCGTGAGTCTGTAGCTGTCTTTCTTACAAGGAATTCATCGATTTTAGTCTGCCTCTTAACACCATTATGAAATTGAATACAACTTCCGTTACCATCCGACAACTCTGATTGTATTTTGGCATTACAATTCACTTGTCCTTTTGTACTCTGAAAATAAAAACAAAATTTTTAAAATAAATTTATCAAATCCACAGATACTATCAACACATGCTTTATTTTTACCTCTTTCAGTTTATTTAATTGGCGCCTTGTAGACGCTACTTCTTTTTTGATCTGCTTTATCTTCATAGCTCTAACACCACTATGTTTAATATTTTTAGCACTTCTCATACGTTCGCTCAAATTTGAAAGTCGCTCTTCTAATATCTTCGTCTGCATGTCATCTAGATGATCTTTAGCTGCTTCTAGCTTGTCAAAATCTGTAACTGAAAAATTAAATTTATCAAACCAAATACCTCGCAGTATTAATATTTCATACAATATAATAATACAATCTCACAGTATTTACGGTATAATTGCTCCATTTAATACAGTACCTGCGTCTATAGCTAGATCGAACGGGTTATAGTTCTCCAACTTTAGCTCTTTATGTAATGAACTTAAAGGATCGACAAAATACTCTATTGCACGGCGAACTTCCTTAAATATAGCCTTGCCGGCTTCCCTCACTTTTACACCCCATTTATAGTAAATTGTATCCGGTTGATTATATGCCAAGCAATTATTTATCATCAAGTAAAAATCCGACTCGAAATCCACTATACTTTGGTAATGACCACTTTCCAATCGTTTTTCCATAGTCGATAAATCCATAGGGGATTCAATAAAACTCAGATAGTCTTTTACCTAATTAGCAAAGATCGTAATAGCGTCAAAGATTAATACTCATCTCCCTCATTAAGTAATTTTTACATTAAGAAATTGCTAACCTCTTCTAACGAAACGGGTTCCGCAAATATTTCGTAGCAATCCCTTTCACGTAGCTGATAAAGGCAACTTTTCAATATGCTATATAGAGGACGAATCCGCATATCTGTGACCTTCTGACATAAGCGCATCTAAAGACAGAAAAATGACAAGCACCCATTAAGCCTTAATACACATGCACTATAACTTGATTAAAATTAAAATGGTTTACTAATATGAACTGACATAGTCACGTTTCAGCTTCTCTCTCTTCCGAACTAATTCAATTAGCAATCGTGCGCGCTCTAAATCTTGTCTCAAGTGCCTCCAACCTTGAAGCTGTTCCTTTAAGACAGCAGCTTCATCTGCATTTTTAAACTATTTCACATCAAAGAGAGAGATGATTATTTAAGTATAAGTACTACAACGGAGGAAAATTTGAGAATTTATAATTACCTAATTTCTACTAGAATCGAATCATGATCACTAATTTATAGAATATAACATCGATAGTTACCTGATGAGCAACACGGTGTGTGGGATGACTAGCCTGCAATCTTCTTAATAGTGGAACACCATTACGTGATTGACGCTTTAGCATCCAATAATTGATAATCATTTGAATAAATTGAGCTTTCCGTTGAATGTTAATTTTTGAGCCAAGCTTAGTAATCCTATAATTGTAGTCCATAGAATTAATAATAAATAATCATGATACAACAAAGCTAGTGTAGTTATCGTGTACAAATTTACTTCATTTTTTCCTTACTAACTTGTGCATGGGTAATCTTGGGATGGAAACTACTGGTACTGAGTTTGATCTACGGTCTCCAGTTTTTCTTACATGTTTAATTTTTTGAGTTGAACTTTCAGCATGACTCCCCCCCATAGCAACATGGCCCGGAGGAGAATGAGCATGACAATAAGCTTCCTTTTTAACGGCAACAACAACTCCATTTTCCTTCAATGGCTCCATTTTCAGATACAGCCCAGCTTGTTGTGCACAAGTAACATGAAAAGCCGTATAACAATTAGCTTTATAACACTGGATACATGCTCCACTATTACGCTTTTTACATAAATAACATGGCAACTTCCAACGGGCTGCCGGAATTTTTTCTACAGAGTCTATAGGTTCCAAAAATACTGCGTTAGCGAAGCCAACTTCTGGTATCCAAAGGCCACAAACAACATGGGCCCATCGATTATCATCCGTTTGCTTGAAAGCACCGCCTTTATTAGGGCAAAATATACAATCTACAGGGCGAGAGGGAGAATTCAAGCAACGACGACAAAGCCACTGACCCTCCGGTATATAAGGAACACCATAGCATTCTTGATGTACAGCTAAATTGCACATATCGCAAAATAAAATAGCATTACTGTTTTGGCATTCGCCATCGTTACATATACAACACACAGCATCTTCATCGATGTAGGGATGATTATCGCCATTGACACCAGACGATCGACTTTCGAAGTACGATTCCTTCTCAAGCCGATCCATTAAATACTCGAAAATGTCCTCAGAGATCAAATTAAGGCCATTACTTTTACGTTGTTCATTGATTAAGTCTAGCCAGTAGTGATCTTCGTCATCTAAATCATATTCAATTTCTTCATCCAATTCTTCAGATGTTTTCTCTATGAACCGATAGTACGATTGAGGCAAATTGAAATTGCCCTTACAAACCTTTGGATGTTGGATTAGATCAAAAACAGGCTGGGGTAATTGTTGCAATGATTCTCCACCATAAGCTAAAAAAACCGCAGGCATTTGGTTTTCGTCAACTTTGTTTTCCTTCTCTTGAAGTACTACTCGTAATCGCTGATCTATAGGGATACGATGGAGTTTGCCTTCTTTCTCTACTTGGACCATTTTCTGCGCTTCCGCATACGTCAAGGTATCTCGACGCGAGGAATAATTATTCTTTGAATCCGAAGATTTATTTCTGCTATCTTTACCTTTTTTCAATTTACGTCGGCGACCACCTTTCTTTCGACTAGGCAACTTCTCTCCTGATTTAAGTGATTCGACGCTCTCACAGCCACTAGCAACCTCCAAGCTTGCAGAGTTCTCGAATTTGTCATCAGTATAATCGCTATCATGGTCGACATGTTTCAAATGATAAACCAAACCGCACAAACTCCTATAATGACGCTGACAACTATTATAAGGACAGCGATACGGCGGTGGGGTACCACGCAAAGATCTACAGTAAGCTTTATGATCTAACGTTTCGTCTCTCGTCATTTTATATTACTTGTAAATTTCACGCTAGCGAGTCCAGATCAACATGACTAAAGGGAAACGATAGAAATGGAGAAAAGAAAAATTTTCACTTAATTAATTAAATCATGCCGGAACAGTCCCGGTTCACTTATAATCAAAATCTCTTTGTCCCAAAAAGTCAAATCATCAAGTTAAATATGAAATATTGTACTGTACTTTACAACGAACGTACATACAGTACCTACACTACTGTATTTGTCAATTCGCAATTATCATATGCCGCATGTTAATAAAAAGCAGTCAGATCAACCCGTCTGTATTCAAATGCTTCAAAGTCTTTATAATCATACACCCTTTCAGATAGTGGGTGATAAATTATAAAGCTTACTCTATTAATAATTGGAGAGTAAATAGGGGACTTTGGAGATGTTTAGTAAACGGCTAAAAACTTTGGCATTTAAAGTTATAGTGTTTATTTACAAAAAATAAAAATTTTTTGCCTGGATTATCTAGCCGCAAGGTCCGTAGCCTCCGAACCAGTACTCTTTAGAGCACTGCTCTATGGTGTACAGTATAGCGCTGCACGGATGTTCAGAACTCGGAAGGCCTGGCATTTGTATGGGTCACGGCAGTTTCATCATGTTACACATGTACAGTACATTGTACAGTACAGTACAATCTACAGTAGCTCTGCACAGTACAGTAAGCGCTAAATGTGAACGATCCTTGAACACCGGAACTCGGTAGAAAAATGGAAAAAAAACAGTCAAGATTACATTTAACCTTTAAACCGTATAAAATGTCGCAACGGTTATAATTATGTAGCAGGTGTAAGCAAATCCTCGAGCGTATACAGTAGAGTTCAATCAAAAATCACAGGTGTTAATAATCCTTTAATAAAAATTTTTCCTATGACGACTTTGTTGCACGGAACTGATGAACAGCATCGCTGATTGAAGTACACGTATAAAAATGTCTTGCTATTCATAGAGTTCTAGACATTGTGCTAGTGTGCAGCAGTGTAACTAGAAGTTCATAGTTGCGACATTCAAAGTTAAGATGAACAAAATGAAACCCAGTATGTCGTGGAAATATAAAAATGTTTCTAATTACTGAGAGCGGATTAGAACCCTGTACAGTACTGTACTGACAGAGACTGGTACTGAGTACAGTACAATAAGTACTGTAGCAAATATGTACAGTACTGTACAGTATAGTACAGTACACTGTAAATCACGTTAATTCATGCCCATGCTAGCATCAGTATGAACTCAGTATCAGATCATACAGTCCGCGCGTCCGTACGTATGATACGCAAAGTCTCGTTAATTTCGAATCAGCCATCTTTGCATTCGAGTTCAATAATCGCATCTTGTGATTATAATTAACAGCAAATCAATTTATCGCTGCGCTGAAAATTGTGTAATGCAGTCAAGAAAATTCAATGTTATGTATTATAGTATATTCAAAATCATCCTACTAATAAAGGCCTATAAAAAAACGTCTTAGTTAGCGTGGCGAACAAACGTGTCCGATCTAAAATAGTACAAAGCATAACTACTAAGGCTGTTATTACATGCCGAAATCTTACTCTTAAATTAGTCCGCTTCACGGCAATAACGCGGCAGGAATTAGCTCACGAAGGAGTGCCGGTACGACAACTTAATTTTCGCATTCGCCTCTTTCCAAAAGTCTACCAGGTTGAATAAAAGTAAAGAAAAAGGTACATAGCAATAAATTAGAACGTTTTGAAATGTAACAGCGACGGGATTCTACAACGGTATTATCATGGTATTATGCTATAACACTATTTTACCAGCTAGCACTATTAGCAGATATAACGATAATTGTCTAAAAGTGGAAATTTCAAAGGACGACTTTCATTTTAAGAAGAGCGTAAAAGGTAAAGAAATTCAAGGTTCTAAAAGACTTACAATATTTCAATGACCAGACATAGCGGCAAAGAGTACGACAGTGTAGACTCTGTGTACGGTGACAGCAACTTTAAGCAATCTTTTAAACACGGCACCACTCGAAATTATTCTAGTAATAATGACTACAGCAAATAATAATAGCCAGCACACGGAGTCACACAAAGAGTACCTAGCGGACAGTACAAAGAGCTGTAATAATGGGGACAATGTACGGTACTGAAGCGTTTCAAGCTTTCCACATTTCCTAGTGCAGTACTGTTAGTGTGTTCGTACTACGGTAGTCTACAGTACATTTCCACGGTATAACTTACAGTACAGTAGTACTGTACTGTACAGTGTACTGTACAGTACTCAACTTGGAATTGCATTACTGTACACTGTACAGTACAGTGTACAGTACAGTACAGCGGTTCCTTTCATTGAAAGAATGGCCATACAAAGGCATACTGTACAACTATAGACGATAACTGTACACTGTAGGAAATAGTGCTACAGTGCACTACAGTGTAATGGTACCGCATGTACGGTAAGCGAGTCAGTAAAATGCTGTAGCTGTGTTTATGATTTGCGTTCACGCTTCATTTTGCCGCCAATCCAATTTGGCTAAAAAAAAGTACGACAGTCCTGTACAGTATTATACTCCGAATAAGCCCAAGGCTCTATACTGTATACTATAGAGTGCTGGATGGATACGTCAATTCGTCATCTTTTCTCAAGTCAAGTGCAGTAATGCTGATGTAGATCAAGCACAGCAGTCAAACAGTGTTTTTTTCCCATCATTGAAATACAGCTGCGAGCGTCATTTCTGGTGTTTTAATTGTTTTCGTATTGCTATGAAATCATATGACATGACCATCTGCCTTGAAGCCATTTTACATCATTATTATTCTTGATTATACCTTTGTGGATATTTGAATATCAATGTTCGCCTTACATTTTAGGATTCAATTCAATCTTTATTCACTAGTTAAGTTCAATTACTTGTATCTTTCTTACAGCCATAGTAAATCTCGCATTCTCACAGACTAACTTGATTTGACGTTGTATTAGTTTTAAAGACTGTTACAGGTACAACGATGTTGTAAGTTATTAGACGTACATCAAGTTGTTACATTCATTTCCACTCAACGTTGACGTTGAAAGCTTCATCCCCCCCCCGTCACACACGTTACACGTTATACTGTACAACGATCATCCATCTTTTGTATCCGTTAATTACCTATTGATATGTTGATATGCATCACCTGTCGCCACGATCATCATTGGTGAATTCTTATGCCATGGCGGGCAAATGAATGAATTAAGTAACGATGTTTGATTATACAAATCACTGGAAAATGCAAGAGTAACGCATCATTTTTTAGTGAAAAAATCGTGATAAATCGCTGTTTAAGATTGCAATTTATTTCCTGACGTTAGACTTGATGAGCAAAAGAATTCTGACACATACGGCAGTACTGTACAACGTTTTATTTTCTTTAATTTCTACTTTGTAATCAATCTACACTTTACAGTCAAGGTACGTTAAGAACTGCAGTGAAATGGCTTGTCAATGGCGCTATTCGTCATTAAAAAGATGTGCGTCAGCCACAAGCTAACATTACGACCACAATTGGAGCGGAAGCCCGTTACCAACTATCGAAATAAGATTCGATAGAAAGGAAGCATGCATAAGCCTTAAAATGAGATGAAGCTGAAGGATAAGGCCTCCCGTAATATTAAATCGATTATTGGTATTATTATCGACTTTTACATGGTAATGAGTCCGTCTGAAATAATCTTGGAGTAATTTAATAAAAAATCATGGACTCGTAACTGATTGCAAGTTTCCCCAAGTAAACGGGTTGATCACAAACTAGATTCACTTGTGCGTGTTGGATGTATAGTACTGGATATATTTGTTAAGATTGGAGACTAGAAATACAAATTATTCATATTTACAGTACTTACAGTTAATACCAATAATTACAGTACAATTCTCATTAAGGGCAATGAATTAATTACACATTATTTAAAATACCATCCACAAACCGTCCGCGTTAAACAGTGTTATTACATTGTGCATTCTGGCCGCTCCTAATGTACTACACTCATTGTTGTTAAGAATGAATACTACAGATGCAGCAATGACAGCGAAATGTGCATCTATTGTGAATGGTAACTTATCAAACATCGCAGCTACACCAATTACAGTATGGATTATTTCATATAAGATAGATCAAAACAGTTTCAATTTTATGGTATACGTACATTAGTAGCAATAAATGACGATCGATTTCACCAAAAAATCAACCGCCAACTTGCATCAGCACATGAGTCCTAAGGAAATTTTAAATCTTATTTTTGCTTAGCTACTAAAGTGCTGTCATATTGTAAATAATCTCTGAAATCTTTTTATCACATTGTATGCGACTATAAATCAACCTGAAAGAGTTAAATAAAAGTATCAGTTGTTTACGTATAAACAAGATGTAATCTATTTCAAAGTTGTTAAATTTCTATTGGAATAGAAATATTTTATACTTATAGTATTGCCATATCTTTCGTCGACGCGTATAGTAGTAGTAACCTAAAAGTACTCGTATTTAGAATATTTAAGAGTAGCCTTACTGTAGTTTGAATGGAAATTCACAGTTATTGTTAAACAACAGTAATAATTTATAACAGTTTAGTCTCAATTGTGACCACATGAGATGTTTACATCCGGTACACTACAGTAGTCCAATAGTAACACATAGGAAATGTATCGGAGTACGTATATTAGAATTTCGTGTTATAGAGATGGCGATCAAAAATGTTTATTTGATAAAAAGTACAAGGAATCTGTATTTTAGTTTTATAAAAAGATAATACACTAAAAATCATAGATATTACCAAATTCAGATAAAATGCCCTTGTACTTCTCATTACATTCAAATGTTTAGCCAAAATTTATCAGAAAATATCAATTTATCCGCGGATAAATACAACCGCTACTAAATCCTATAATTATAATTTACTGCATACGAGGTCTTCATTGATTAATAATTGCTTTTCATTTCTGTACAATTACTACGGTGTATGAATTGAGCCATACCATTAAGCAAACACCAACCATAGTATATAACATGGTATAAAGTGCAGTTATCAAGATTGTTATTACCAACAAACAAAGTTGTTTCGATAAGTTACCTTCAATAATAATATAATAATTATGTCATACGATAGTTTGTTTATTAAAGGATATTTTACACCATTCATAAACACCAAAGTAAATACCGCCACCTAAGCTGATCCAAGTGACACGAGGCACTAGCCCTGAAAATAAGCTATTCAAGACTAAAAATTACTTAAATTGAATTTATTTCTGAAACAGTTCTATCCTATTACTATGTTAAAAATACTGATCTTCTAATAAAAGTTACCAAAAAATTAATCATACCCTCTAAATTTCTGCTTTTCCCAAATGTTACGCAGGACCAAAAATGTATTGCCGCTGGCATCAGCGCTTTTTCTCTAACAAATAATTCGGTATCAATTGGATAATCAGAAATCGTTCCAAATTTAAAATTGTAAGACAAGCATAGTACGTATAATCATCTTATATCAACGAATAACCCGGTATAGACATCAATCAATCAATTCTAGCATGTATAACAATCGCCTTCCATATACTCCACCATACCTCAGCTAGCATGACCCTAGTCTTAAGGACATCCAAGGGAGTTGTTAATGCAGCTGCTAAACCACCTTGTGATTATCATAACAATTCCATTCATCAACATGAGTAGCCTACTAGTCCATTAACAGTTTTATCGTAAACATACCAGCTAATGATCCACATGCAGCAGACTGCCACGATTCGATTGGTCTGTCTTGATACTTTGACCATTTTCTCTAAGCGCATAAAACGTAAATTTGATAATGTAATAAAATTGCTAACAAATTTCCATAAAAAAAGGTCAAAACTTTGGTTAGTGATACCTTCAAATATTCCCAGACAGGATATTCTATTACGGCAAACGGAATCTACTTTCACAGGCGAATTTTGTACATGTAAAGACCTTTATATTTATCATACGAGTATGTCGATTAAATTCGAATAAACAATGACTCCTACATCACGGATAATAGTTTTTCCATATCCACGGTAAAATCCTTTTAAACCCTACATTTATAAACATTGATTGGATTAGTGAACATAAATTTAAATAATCTTTCAACCCTGAATTATGCAAGAACTAAAGAATACAATATAAGTATACGAACTTCTGTTCTAGCAGTTTCCTTCCAAAGAACTGCGATATTCCGATTAGTCTCTACTTGAGCACGCTGCTTGATAACTTCGAAAGGATTTCTCACAAAAGATCCGCACTAAAGATTTAAATATAGAGATTCTATTTCTAAGGACTACTACAATATATTGATACTAATAATGTAATATAATTACAGTAAAGTAGAGTAAGCTAGAAGTTGGTCACAAACTTTGGTTAAATTACTACACGATTTATACATACAGTTTCTCCAACACAAGCACATATCACGTGGATGAATGGCCGATATTCTTCAGGAGCTGTAGGCTCCAGAATATTTTTCATCAATTCATACGAGAAAAACATTGCTGCAGCTAGTTAATAGAGAAAGCTGTTAGAAATTTCAGTGTCGAGGTAGACGATGTTTTGATGGTAAACGTAGACCATGATGATGATGTATGCGTGCAGCAATACCGTATGCCTTACAATTTGAAGACTATTGTACCCAATATCATTCCAACAACTCTACAAATTAATCCGCATGAAGTATATATCTCGGATCTCCTTATTTATTTCACTTAAAAGATTTCAAAAAATAAAAATACTAAATACCAGATGGAGCTGAACCAGCAGCCATGGAGAAGAAGCCAGAATACACACCACGAAAACCACCAGAACGAATAAATCCAGCGGACGACTGCAATCGTGTTTTAATCGTATCTAAATAATATAGAACGGTTTCAATGATTCTTTTATCAGCAAATCGTATATAATTCTGTAATACTGTAGCTGTAAATTTCAAATAGCTATTTGAATTAAATAATCTCAATGTAGGTACCAATTGGATACAACGCAATGTCAACTGATAGTCCAGCCGCACCACCAGCCTAAATGATAAAGAAATCCAATATCGGAGTTACGGACTGTGTATTATGTATATAAATATATATAGTCCATCGAATCGTTAGGTTAATTGTCAGAATTATTGCATGACAATTATGCATAGCTACAACAATAGCATTCTCTACAACCAAGTTATACACTTTGTAACTATTCTATCATATGATTTAATAGTTAAATTTACGTATAGTAGACATTATTTTTGTGGTATAGAAAGTAATATTCTAAAGATGATATACCAAAAATGCATGAGTCAGTGGCTGTTTTTGAGGTTTTGGATCCATGCTTGTATATTCGTATTCTGCTAAAGCTATCCATGGACAAAAAAAATGATACAGAAGATTAGTTTATACCTTACATCATTAAATAAGTAGCTGCTACCAACTTAAGAATACAGGTTACTTAATATGTATCAAAAAGCATGTGTGCTGAAAGGACAGGCTATACCCATTCATTTTTAAAGCAACGATTAAAATTCATTTAATATCTATTGTAGGTGCAAGATATGTAATATGAGTGCGTATACGAATATATTGGCAACTGAACATACGTATACGCATATGAATGTTTATGGAATCAATTCTAAAACAATGGCTATTAAGTTGTTACCGAAAACATATCAATTTTCAAAAATTCGGTAATATGACAACACATAAATTACACTAATAGTTTGACTTATAAAATGTTCAGGTACAAGAAATGATTTGGATTACAATTTGGTGTTGCCGTTCCAAGATTCGACCGGCATACTGTATAGTGTATAGTGAGTATATACTGTCTACACAATATCAAATTGCA
>NW_002060946.1:1736366-2039653 GCF_000150275.1 Trichoplax adhaerens
AGTAGATGTTTGCAAATATGAAATGAATTGTATCTTGCTTCCAGTTATATACTGTAATTATCGTAAATTGGTGATATCCACATCGTTGTACGAGTATATCATTACTTTACTGTCAATCAGATTATAATTAGAGTCAATAAATAGGACGATATGGAAATGATCCCATGAATGAATAACAAAATCAAATTGGCTATGCCATAACATCCGTACTATCGTATTCAATATTGTTTAATGTCTGCAAATATGAAATGAATTTCATCTACTACGTGTTAATAAAAGAGGTAAGTTAGCAAGGCAAAGGGCACATCAAATATTTGCTCGAAGAAATGAATCTCAACGTGTACAATATAATAATACTACCATTACTTGGTAACAAAATATCAAGGCATTTTGGTGCTATTATACATACGTATGCTACTTCAATCACCATCAACTTTAAGTTATTTAGCTGCGAGTGGAAAAGTTTCGTTGACATCAAATATAGATAGCAAAATATCAGTGATGCTGCTATTTCTCTGCAGGAATCGCCATCTTGATTAAAAACAAGAAAGCAGTAAATAGGCTATAGCTTCTGTAGGCTGAGAGTACTGTACTGTATGCTGACGGATAATTAATTATAAAAGTATAGAATTAAACACCTACTAAATGTTCAATTTAATACAAGTTAGCATCGATTGAAAATACAATTATTAATTATCCATTCTATTACTGTATTTTATACCCAGAAAGAGTAGGACACTAGTTGAAAGCCTTGAATCACAAGTAGTCGGAGTCAAGACGAGGATTTATGCATAACATGCAATAATCACACTGTTTGAAGTGAGATTTTAATGTTAGCACCGTGTCCAATCTACGGTGCTGTATCGCAATCTGTGAATAAAGGATGTCACGTATGGTGATGACTTCGTCCGACAGTGGACTAAAAATGACTTGGCGCGCGATACTGCCACCAGTAGTAGCCCATTCATTAATTGCCGACCTATCGAATTGCATAGCGACTGGAGATTGCTCAACTTACTGAATACTATACTGTTCCAGCTGTCCGTGACCTGTCTATCCGTCTACTGCAATCTGATACAGTCAGTATTGTAAATTACCGTAGTATTACTGTACTGTACTGTACTGTATACTACAGTACTGTACAGTACAGTACATTTTACAGTGTACCGTACACTACTGTACAGTACTGTACTGTAGATTGCCAAGCACGGAACTAGCTAGCTTGCTCAGGCTTTCTTTTTGCATAACTGCAACTGCAAGAAAGTGTTATTTTAAATTAGTTTTATGCTTTGGCCTTACTATATTGCGAGCATACTGCACAGTGAAAGACCGGGCCTTGAGTAGATTTTTAACATGTTCAAATATGAGTACCCTGCACTATCCACTACAGTGTACCGTAGAGACCCTTAATTAGAGAGCCTCTAAGAGTCTCTAGTGTACAGTATTGCATTGCAAAGGTGACGGTTAGCTGAAGTAAACTTTATTGCAAACATAGAGATTTCTCGATGAGTGTTCGGTGGAAGAATAAAGCAAGAGCTAGTTCTACCTTGTTGAGGTGAAAGACCGGACCTTAAGTAGACGTAATTTCATCTTTTTTAACGGGCTCAAATACGCACTATACCCTAGTGGACACTGTACTGTATGCAACAGAGAGCTGAAAAACGACGAGATTGAGATTGATAGCTTGACTCAGCTCGAATCGAAAAGGTGTATAATTTCCTTGAAACCCAACCCAACTCTAACCCCTCCTTCGTCAAAAAAGTTTCCAGCACTCGCACGGCCCGAACCAACCCCGATTCTTCTTCTATAAGGTTGTAATATCGTAATGTTTTGATAACAGTGAGATTGTACTATCCACGGATCTTCTACTTCTAGAAGTAACCTTAGTAAGAAATTTGTTTTATCACGTATTGACGTATGAAGGTTAGTATTTAGCTATCCGGCATGCATTCCCTTTCCACTTGCGATAATTTCTGCTCTTCTGCAGAGATCAATTCATTATTATATCACGGTAAAAAGTACTACTTGTGAGTGGCGATGGTATTTAAACTGATATTATAAATAATTATTATTTAATATTAGAGTTGAACTACTGTTGCATCCTACGAAATTGAACTCCTTGAAAGTACCATTTGAGAGGCGCAATATGTTAACCTATAAAATAGAATCGTAGATGAAGTGCTTCATTATATTACAAAAGAATTGCCTAGAATGATTAATGAATTAAACATTTTCAATTTTGTTTTCGATTTAACACTAAACGTACTCTTGCGACAGTAATTACATCACTTCAAATTATAAGAAAGCATTTAAAGAAATAAATAAGCTTTTAATTTTATGCACGTTCATAAGTCATCACAACCATTAAAAATCTCTTTCAGTTCTTGCAAGTACTCATCGGCTCGTATAGTATATGAAATTTATTAATTTATAATTAATATATCATTGTAGCGGCAATTAACGATCGATAATCTCTTAGTAAAAATCACGGATTTTATAATATTTTGCTGATCTAACGAACTATGAAATGGTCTAACCTGAAAGTATATAAACAAAATTGTATTTCAAACGTCGAATCGCAATTACAATAAGTTACAAGTAGATTAATAATAACTTGATTTAACAATCGCCATTAGTCTAATCTGCAAATTAATTTTATCCTGATCATTAAACGCATAGCTCTCATTGTTTATAACATATTGCATCATCATTGACTACATCAATTTCGATTTTGAAATTATTCCTAACTAGGAACTAATAAACTATAGTATCTTCTCTGTGACGCAATTACATGTGAGTAGCGCACATCTCTATCAATCATGCGCGTGTAAGCGTTATAGAATTTTGTATTTTATGCAAGGAAATGCATGAAACCTGAATGTAAATATAAAGATTTGCTACACCATTCTATATTCCTTGATTGTATAAGACAATATTCTAACAATGCTCCATGACATACCCTAAATGAATTGATCTGCTAATTGTTTTCCCGCGATTACAATTTGTTGACGATGATTTAGCCCCATGAAGAATACTTTAAACACTGCACTCAATTTGTAAATTTTTTTTAATTAATGGTGAATAACGCCTATAAAACTAAACTTGATATGCGCAATTACATTTTAAATGCTAGTACTCGCTGCTTACATCGAAATCTACTTAAAAACGAATAAAAGAAATCAATCGCTAATAGTCTGCGCTTCCTTCCAATTATCAACGTTATGAGATGTTATTTTCGGTTTTAAAAAATCTTACTATCAATGAAAATATCATTGAGCAAGCTAATGATTTGTTCACAATCTCGATATAGTATAATTAACACCTCGTCCATTTCTATCATTGTTATTTTCTTTGAAATATTATCGTGAATTGAAATTACAGTTCACATTTTTAGGATGCATCATGCAATATTGGTTAAGGCTCCAAAACTGCGTCAAATCATTACCGATGGTGGATATAAATTTAATAAGTTATGAAAGAATGACACAATCGAAAAATAATTGGAATTCTCCAATAACAAAGTTAGGTTTGCTGTTAATAACTATGCTAGACTGTACCATGTGATAATTTCAATTTGTAAAAAAGTTTTACCGTCATACTATTTCGACGATCTAATTCACGTTTTGTGACTGTCATAAATGCAATTAAAGCTATTCAAATAAAATTTTCGAATGGAGGCTGGCCATAAGACTTTTATTATCATTATGCAAAATAATAACGGTAAAGTTGAATTAATGCCAGTATGGATCATCATTTGAATATCTGCGCTCACTCCAATAACTTTAGAACGGTCAAAAATTATAAGCCAATACATTAATGCTCTTTGAAATAGGTTAGCCAATCACTTTTAAAAATTGTCCGATGGATCAATCAAACAAAGCCAACGTACTTTATCAATGAGACTATGCAATATGTGGTAGAGTGTCAAACAATATAGTTCGAAATTTTAACCATTATTAACTTTACATCTGCTATGGCACAGTATCGAATATAGTACATCTAGGAAATAAAATTATTTTGTTTCGATATCTTAATCAATAGCCAATTCTAAGGCAAATAAACCTTTTAAATTTGCCACTACTCAATCAAAGATTAGAAAAAATCCGATTTTAATTGATTTTAATCACATAGCTCTGCTACAAGATCAGATATACATATAGAATTATTCCTAAAGCTCGTAGAATAGCCTTCGATTTCAGTGCTTAATATTCTGACGTCGTAAAGGCAAATACGCCTGTAGATCGTAAAAAAAATAGAGACAAAGGTGTTTGTTACAGTAGCGAAAACGGCTGGATATCATAAAGGTTTGAAGTGCAAATTACTTACTATTTAAATTTACTGTTATACAAATAATTTCGTTTAGTGATATACGAAGATATGGATTGGAATGGAACCGATATAAATTTATCCAGCTTTCTTTTTAAAGAGAAATATACTATTACTACCACCATAAACCAATAAGGCATAGCTTCTATTAGCGTGATTTCTCTTTCCTAATATCATCTTAATCGATTTTTTTGATTTATTCCAACCAAATAGAATTACACCACAGATGGGATATTTATTTGTTGATATCGATACATTAACATGCTCTGCTCTCTATGCATATTTTTCTTTGCGTATGAACTTAGCCTTTAGTCTCCTCCCATCGACTACCAAATTTAAAATTGAGTATGAGAAGTATCGTTACTAATGCGATTAATACTTTCTATCACACTAACTGAATATATAAAAATTGTACAATGACCTCAACTAGCTGTTAGTATTGTTGATGAAACTTAATAACAATTTCTTGTACAATAGTACATAAAACAATTCAAAAATAATGAATTGTTATAAAATAAATAATACTTGGCAATGATAGCGGATGAATACTTTGTTCCTATTCTTATTTTCTGTTTTAGGATCATGCTAATTTTGGAATATCGAACAGCAGACACAATATATTAATAAGAGTCAACAATATAGACAAAGATTATGCTAATGATGCTTGTAAAATGAAAAATTAGAAGTTATTACCTTATTAATAACAGTTGCACAGTGATAATTTTTATCACTTACCTTACTAAATCTCTAGATTTAGTATATATCGTGCAAACTAGCTAAAACCTAGATGTGTATACTATACGGCTTCTTCCACTCTTCCTAATTTACAACACTTTAGTAAAAATACAATTCTTTAATGACAATAAAAGACTTTTAGGCCCGTCATAATATCTTGTAGGTAAGCTCATAGAAGAATTACGCACCTGCTATTTTATATAAACTTTCTATATATCTCCTTGAAATCACTTGAAGAGCTGGTAAAGAAAGTTTACTTACTAGTAAATAGTAGTTAAAACAATCATCAGGAATGGATTCATCTGCAGTATTTGAAATTCCTAAGGGACTGACAAATGCTTTACAAGAATTTACCGTTAGTTTGTTATGCGAAAAGCCAAGTAATATTTACGACTTTGCAGCAAGTTATTTTACCAAACTGTCTAAGGAGAGGAAGAAATCATTAAACGATGAGATCAGTGATTCAGATGATAGTGAGTATATTACGAATTTTTCCTTTATTCTTTCATCTTCGATATGATCATATAGTTTTACCAATTTCTTACTCACACCTTGTACGTAAACGTTATAATTATGCGTTGATATTCGAATTATTTATTTCTCTCACTAATGACGTTTTTTCTTCACTGAAATATTGTAACATAACATAAAATACAGTGTAACCAATCATCCTTAATCAAATTTTCTCGATTCTTTTTACCCGATATTAATTAAAAAATTTATATCAAATGACATCTCCAGTATTGACGATTTTATTCATTCATGGATTTTATTATTTATCATATCAATTTCGAATTTAAATCAACTGACAGTACCACAATTACTTTGATCACCAATTTTTTTATAAGGGATCATTGATCTACCGTAGTTCAAGTAATAAATAAAACCTCAACAATATTAAAAACAATTACAATAATGAGTTTGATGAGGTAATTCATTCTAGTTTCTCTAAGAAATAAATACCCAAGTCTAGTCTACCAATGTATTGATAAGTATACGTAAATCAGATTTTAAAAATGAATGTGGTAAAAGCTTGTAGCAAGAGTGCACATACAAATTTGTTCTCAATAGTGAGATACAGAATTTTAATGCTTGTTAGAGGTGTGAGAATCTAAAATCACTTTCTTCCATTTGATTAAGACTAACTTTCATATAGCCAGTTTCTTAAGGTTTATCCATAATTATTGGAGACAAAATACTATGACAATTACAGGTCATTATTTCTCTCACTAAATGGTTATTCCAGGCTCTTAAAGCCATTACTACTGATCAAGTTGTAAATTAACAGCCAAAAAATTAATTTATCCAATATTAAATTAAATGAAATAATAATACCCATCACTCTCTATCGAAGTTTTTAACTTCGAAGTCATCTATAATAAATTTGAACATCGCGATTCAAGCAAAAGATTGACAATGTTTCAGTTAGGCTATTTCAAATCCTTCTCATCTTGATACTCTTACGAATATTGATATCGAAGATATAGTCATAACTTGCTACAATTAGTCAAGATCATTTTATGAAGAAACGCGCATATACATCAGGAAATGAAATACACCCAATTAAAATAAACATTATTACCGTATTAAGAAATACGCTATCCACTTTCCCACTATTTTTATCGATTTAAAAGGACAAGAAATGAAGATACTGTATTTTCTTATCGTTTCTGTAGAGTAGAGAAAAAAGCCATATAACAAACAAACAGACGAGACTATCAAAGAATATCGACACCAATTATGTAATCATTTTCAATCGATTAGTTTTTGTATTTCTAATGGTTAAACTGAGAAAAGATCTTAGACATGGCTAGCCTTAATCATTGCGAAATTAAAGGCATTTCGGAAGTACCGGTAATTAGCTTTAAATTGATCATATCAATATATAATGGTCGCCAGGCTACTGCTACTCATCACTACCAGCAATAAACATATCTATTCCGCTTAGAATAAACTTTAAGGGTACATCACTTGTAAAGCGCTAGTATTAAATTTAACTTTGAAAATAGGAACGATAGTTATTATACATAAAACAGGGAACTTATTTATTTTATTAATGCTAAAGCAATTAAGATACAGATCGAGTAGAGGAGGAAAAATGTAAAAATTAGAATAAAATTAAGCCAAGGACTGCGACAAATTAATAAACTAACAGAGTATTGCTTATCCAGTGCCAGTTTGTGTTTGTATAGAAACTGGCTTTTGAATAAATAGTACGCTGTTTAATTACCGTTGTGAACTAAATCTCACCTGTAATTTCTATTTAATTTTCTTATTAAACTATCTGTAAACCAAATTTTTTTATGAAACAGGAGCTTTGTTATCGTTTATCAAAAAATCGATTTAGTAACTGTTACTGGGAATGTAATTATTTCCTCACGATATTTTAAAATTGATTCTATATTTTAAGTAATCCATAATCAATTCGTGAAAATTTTATATCTCCTACACCAACAACTTTTCAATTGTATCTATGGATGAAGACGTTATTGTGATTATAGCAAATATTATTGACGATATCTCTAAAAATATATAATATGTAGAAATCGATATCACCCAATTAAAAGGACGTTGGCGAGAAATTTGTATATTTTATAATTTGATGTTTCAACATACTATTGTTCCATTACTTGTTAGTATGATGTTTAAGACGATATTTGACAAGGATTCTCTTTCTTAAATACTTTCATTTTATAATAAGGCGATACAGAAACAGACCGTCATTATTATTTCATTTATTTATTTCATACTTATTGGTAACTATGTTATGAAATTTTATTTGTTATACAATGTAATTCATTCCATTTCCTGTTAATGTACAATCCAATCGATAAATTAAGTAGCAAGTTACGAGAAACAGATATATTTCGTGTTTGCTACATTTGCATTAAAGTGAAATGGTACCATATTGAATGTGAGCAAATAAAATGCCCATGTAATACTGCGTATAGTAAATAAATAAACATGAATTATTTAGTTTACTAACTTAAGAGAAATTTAGTTTAGACATTATTAATTAAAAGAAAGACATCTAGCAAGGAATCAGTACTTGCATTATACACGTACATAATATTCCAATACGTGACTGTAATTAGGAAGCGTATCGTAACTTATCAGCTATTCTATGTGATAGCTTGCGAAATAACTGAATAAGATTATCGGGCTAGCTTTGAATATTTATTCTAAAATAACAGAAAATGACTGTACACAAAATTTAGATACTATGGTACTAATGAGTTAGTTTGAAGAAGAAAATTTGTTCAAATAAGTGTAAATTAATCTCTAAAATTTTACAATAAAGAAAAGGACACAGACAAGTATTATACTATGAAAAATTTGATTATATTTGTCTGTCTATAAAGTAATTGTAATGAAACAGTTGAAACCATATACATTTATACTGCTTAAACTACTGTATGCATCGTACCATATGTATAGGTCTATGATATATAAGACCATAAAAACACCGCTTGGGATTCTAAATAATGCACTATATGATAATTAGTAAATAGTTTCGCTGGTCCTTGATACTGACTATTTTGCTTAATTACCTCTTCCACTAACACAAAGGTTGAGTTTCTATCATTGGCATAGGAATGTCATTCAGGATCATAGATAAACCCTACAATTAATTAATAGATAGTTCTGCTGGGCTTTGCTATCAATTATTTTAATCTATTAAATCATTTACATTCAGATCTAGTAAGATAAAGCCTCACGTAGGTAACTATTGTAATGTAAAGTTTTTTGTCGCTTAAAAACTTTTAGTTGTATTAAATGTGTGTAGTAAAGCTAATTTTCAACGTTCACAATAAATCCGACTAACTGAATTGTTAAAATCGCATTAAGCTTTACTCAATAACACCCTAAAACTGTGACAGTATAATAACCTACCAGCAAGAAAAACTACTGATTTACTCGATGTAGCTCATATACTTTACTGCAAACCTATTAAATTACGTAATTAAATCATCATTAGCCGTAATATATGAAGCACTCTTTCAAGAGTTAGCGAATATGTAGTATTAATCGTTTTGATAATAAATAGCAATTTAATGATAATGTTAAACTTATAACATTACGATTTGCAGTGCCAACAACTAATCTTATTGAAATTACAAAATCATGTGTAATGCTTAAACGAATCTTGTTTAATTTTTGTTCGGCCAGCCTTGGGTTCATTATGGCTAATAAGCCAAAAACTTATATCTTACACTATATTATAGCTACTTAAACTTCACCTAATTAGTTCAGACATTATCCTATGAAAGTTTCCGCGATAGCACTTTGTATATCCTTCCGTTAGTTGATATCACTAATTAAATATACTGGCAGTAAAGAAACATTTTTATAAGGTGCAGTATAGAATAGCATTTTATCCAACGACTTCCTCCAGAAATATATTATTCGATATTCTGCCATAATCACCGTCATTGCCTTTCAATATTTCATCCTTTTTGAATATTTTATTAACCTCCCTTCCTCTTGACGCCCTATCGAACCAGAGTAATTCCCAGTATACAAGCATTTTCATATTAATCCAGTTCCAACGTTCAAATTAAGGAAATTAATCCCAGAATTTCCTATATATTGTTATAGTACCTAAGTCTCATTTATAACTTTTTTCTTCCTAAGGTGAAAATGAACAACGATATCGAAGAAGAAAATCAGGTGCAACAACTATAGCAATTAAAATTCTTTGAATAGTGATGTAGGCGCTATCAATTTTAAATAGTAATACTTTAAGATCAACTGATTTATGACAATTAAGCATAAAATCGAAACTTATGTGGCCAAAATCTGCAGTCATCAAAATATTTTAAAATCTTACGATTATTAATACTTTCAGTATCTGCTGAGTCCTATGCTCCAGACCCGTTTGAAGATGATGGAATAAGTGGAGTAAGCAATTCATCTTAAATATTGCGTATCAGAATTATATACGTACAACTCCGTTTTATAGAAGAATATCGCATTTCGTATTCCTGCATAAATTTTTTCGATTTCAGACTGTTTTATAAAATTTTTCAAAAAAATTACCGAAAATTAAGCTCTCTTTATTTTATACCTATCAGGTTTATCATTTCAAAACGGAGGAGCAAAGAAAGCGATTGGATGCTTCCGTTAAGACGTCTTTCCTATTTAACAATCTTGATGAGGTAATAGGTTTTCAAAATTGGAACACAAAAATAGAAATCATGATCATCTATAATATAATTGATAGCATGGTAATATGATATATAATTAGCCCTATTGGAAGTTCACTCTCATCTAGACCTAGTTATGGCGTAGTTTTATAGCACACACGTTAACTAACTACCTACGGAAATATCTTGTATGTCAATTTCGTAATGTACTGCCACTGTACAATCATCGTCATCTGTTATAGCTAGATATCAATTACAAGAATAATGTCACATTTTGACATTTACTATAATGTTCATCTAATTAATTTATCATGATTATGCAAGGCTAAAGAACCGCTTCTCAACCTGTTTCGATTTTAATTATCATAGGAAAAAAATGCTGAAGTTCTAGATGCTATGTTTGAGAGAAAGGTATCGCAAATTAGAGCATCTATCTATTTTTTAGCTCCGATACTATACGCTATTTAGCCGGTTATTACTCATTAATTAAATACTCATAATTCTTTTTTACCTTACCTGTTCATTTTAAAATAATATGATATTTATCTTGAATAAACTATATTTCAGCGATAAATTAACCTGTAGATTTCCATTTATTGCAGTAACACTCGTAAGCGGTTCAGACCTTTGGATTTTCAACTTTTGCTTTGTTTATTATTTTTAATTAGGTCGAACCTGAAGAACATGTCATTGATCAAGGAGATAGTGGTGATAACTTCTACGTTATCGATAGGTAAATCCTATTTCTATAAATCAACCTAAAATAATTTTGTATGTTACGATATAAACTGTATTCATTAACAAAATGCATAAGACAAACACCCTAACTATTATGGCATTAATATTTAAAACAATCTTAGTGGTGTCTATGAAGTCGTTGTTACTTTGAATAATGTCGCAAAAACGGTAAGTAAAAATTAAAAATTGAAGCAGCTACATGTATAAGTTGAAAATAGAATCACTTGCAAAGCAATATCCGTAATTAATGCGGCGTATTGGCATTTCATTCAATACATTAAAGTAATCGAAGCAGTTTCGAAGTTATCTATCTTAACTATATTAACCGTTATAAATCATCTATTACTAGTGAGAGAATTCATTTGTTATTTTGTCAACTTTACATTAGGTAGCAACTTATCAAGGTTCTGGCAGCTTTGGTGAATTGGCTTTAATGTATAATACACCGAGGTAAGATTCTAAGTGATGAATTTATGCAACTACAATCACTAATTTTGATATTTGTAGGAAAGTATTAAAATGAAATTGAAATACTACCAAACTAAATCAATATTTCAATTTGACATTGGATTAATAGAGCTGCTACTATTATTGCCAAAAGTGAGGGATCTTTATGGGCTCTGGTAACATTCTCCAACTAGTATTTTATGTAGCTAATTATCAGGCCTTAAGGCAATTCTCTTACAACCATAATCGTCTCACTTTAAAGATGGCATAAAATAAATCCTTTCACTCTACTCATACTTTTATCAATAGGATCGCACTACCTTTAGAAGAATCTTGATGACTGCTTCGGCCAAGAAGGTAACGTAGCTGTGCTTATATTATGAGTAATAAGACATATTGGATAGTAAAGCTATCGAACAAGCAGATTCGAAGTTCAAAGTAGAATATATTATCTTCAAAGAATTTCCATCCATCTGAATTCTTTAGAGAAAAGTATACGAAGAAATCTTAGGGTCCGTCAGCATTCTGAAAAGCTTAGAAAAGCATGAAAGAATGAGTTTAGCTGATGCTCTTGAAACGAGACGAATCAAGGATGGCCAAGCAATTATCAAACAGGTAACGCATAGTAGACAATTCTTATCATATCCTATAACGGCCACTAATAATTTTAAAACCCAATGGATAGGGAGATGATGCGGATGCCTTCTATTTTGTCGAAAAGGGAGAGTGCCAAGTTGTGATAGAGGTATAATAGGTTAATTTATTTTAATCATCGTAATTTATGTTACTGTACCCCATTTATAGTCGTACTGAAAAGAACTGAAAGATTTTCCATGCAAGTGTAGACAACAGTTGGCTTCAGCAATTAGTTCTTATGATTGCTAAATGATATGACATAGTTTGCTAATAATTTCTTCCTTTGCTCACTTCATCAAGAAAAATGGAGTAGAAACTGAAGTAACTCGCTTAAAAGTCGGCGATTATTTCGGAGGTAATTTCTATTAAAGCATACATTTGTCGTTAGCAATTTTATTCAGGATTTCACTATTACGGCTAACAACCATTTAACTCCATTTTAGAATTAGCCTTAATTACTCATAGTAAGCGTGCTGCATCGGTTTATGCCTTAGGAGATGTAAGCATAGCAGGTTTGTATTTTAAGTGCCTACAAGCTCCGAAATGTCTTTATTGATTCCATGTTTTATAAATTCTATAGCGCTTATGTGCGTGTGTAGAGGATTACCTCAGACTAATACGCAATTCTACCTCCTTACAGCTTTGGATGTTGCAGCATTCGAGCGCCTGTTAGGTCCATGCATGGGAATAATGAAACGAAATTCTCGCCGTTATGAAAAACCAAAATAACTATAATGTCAATAATCGTTAATATTCGTTACTTTATCTTTTATTTTAGTTCTTCTTAATAAGCGCAATAAATAAAAGAAAATGATTAATATAACGTCTTCAAGTCGGTATACTTACAATAGCCTAGGTTAAACCTAACTTTAAAAATTTTTAAGCTGCTATTTTACACCATTTATATATAAACAGCTACAGTGATATGGCTTTGATGTAACTTCGCTTATTTTAAAAGTTAAAAATAATCTTAATTATGCTAAACACTTTCTCTCACACAGTTATTTACTAGCCTACACTGTGATATAAATTCTGATCAAGTAAGTTATGTAAGCTCTAATTGAGTAGTCCTAATTGAGATTTGCTCCAATTTGCTAAATTAAAGTTGCTTTTACCTTAGCGTATCGATAAATATTAGGTGTTTAGACTTCTGATAACTCTAGTATTAGTGCCCTTAATATATTGACTAATGTAGGTATAACATCTTGATCTAGTACACTTGTATTAGATATTTACGCGACGACATTAACTTCTGGAATACTAACTCTGTAAAAATGATCACTATTAAATTAAATCATTTAATCATATTGTTTACTGAAATATACTATTAATCTTAGCTAGCTTACTAGTTAAGTGCTGGTATCTCGTGATTTCCATAAAAAATTATTACGTGCCGTTTATCAGTCAATAAGACAATATATCAATAGTATTGTAGATTTTAGAATTTGATCAATCCAGTACACTTCTATTAGATATTTACATGACGAAATTAATTTCTGAAATACTAACTCTGCAAATGGTCGCTTTCAAATTATACCATATAGTTATATTACTTACTGATATGAACTATTAATCTTAGCCAGGCTACTGGCCAAATGCTGGTATCCGTAATTCCACAAAAATTCATTATGTGTTATCTATCAGTTCATAAGGCGATATAATCTACTACTGTAATCTTAGCAAACAATCAATTACTATTATCTAATGGCTTTCACAAAAATTGATTAGTCGGTTATTTATTACTCTGTATAAATATATAAGCTACTAATCTTAGTTAAGTTAATACTAGCCTTGCTAGATTGGTTATCAAGTATTGCCATACTATGATTTGTTTTGGGTAGTGATTAGGTACCAGGTAGCTATTTATTATTTCACAAGAAGATATAAGCTACCGTTTTAATCTAAGATTTAGTAATCTTAAATAAGTTGATAATCAAAGGCGATCGTCTAATAGTTTCATATAGAATTGATTAGGCAGTTATTATTACTTTATGTGAAGCATAAGCTACTAACTCTCCGCTCAGTTAGTAATCAAATACTATTATTTAATCGTGTCTCATAAAAATATTTATTAGGTACTACTGCGTTTATGACTAAATTTAACTGTATAAGTTAACCTTTTAGTTAGGCCGGTAAAACGTCTCCTCATTTGATCACTTTACAGGAATGCTATCGGATCAAATAGATAGTGGAATTAAAACTGCAATAAATGTTGCCGAATTCTAATAATCCTTGTGCTAACCAAAATTAAACAAGATGATTTCTTGTACTTATTATCAAGATTAATTGAAATTTATTCCACTGAATTATTTAAATTAGCGCAACATAACTGATAGGATATCACTATACTGTCGCTATATAGAACGATTTAAACGATATTCCTAGAGGATAATTTTTGATTACATTTTCATTTTTGATCGTGATAAAGCATCATCTACTGTATTTATCATACCCTATTTGTTTTTGAAGTACTACCATCTTCTTAGGAATAATAGCGGCTGAATTCTTGAAGCAAAATAATGTGCCATTATAGTTACTGGCAATCATTCTGGTATTTCTATTCGATCTCATTATTTATTCAGGATATCCTAAATTATAACCAATTTATCATTTTTATCACATGGATAACCCTGACATTTAGTATTAATGAAATTGCCTAATAATTAGCCATCGTATGATGATGATTGACAACACAGGTGTAGGCGCATTCATGCAGACTCTCTTAATATACCTAATATCAGCATTGCCTTCGAGATCTATGTCATAAATCGTTGCTAGGTAACATTAATCCATTTAGGCGAACAAAATGAAAGCTAGAAATATTTCAATAGCTATGAACAACAGAAGAATTCCAATTATAGAATTTACATTGAAAGCCGCAGGGACAAAAAATGTGATACCAGACGGCATAGAATCATTAATAGTATACAGTAGTAACCCTACTAGTCTCTATATCAAGCAAAATTTCCAGGTCAAATGATTGAATTTTATTCAAACCAGGGAAACAGATAGAACAAAGATAATAACAACAACAGTAAATACAAAATTTCAAGATGGAGTACGACGTCTCCTCTGAAGCAGCAGAAATGCTTCAAAATTTCGCATTATGCGTTCTTCGTAATCGTCCTGGTGATTTATACTCCTTTGCGGCTGAATATTTTACAAAGTTATCGGAAAATATGAAGGAACAGAAGAAATTACGAGAGAAAGAAGCAGAATTAGGTAAATTACTAATCATTTTGAATAATCCAAATGTCAGTCTCCTTTACGTTTATATTTTTTCTATATGAAATACTGGTATTTTCAACTCTTTTCGTTTAAATGAAATTCTATCAGTTCAATATTAACTTTAAAAGATAGAAGGAGAATTATTTAGTATCGAAATTAAATCATAACCAAGAACTGAATATTATAATCACTATATAGCGCTTCTAGTTTCAAATGATAGCTTCAAGCAGCAATAATTCGATAACTTTTCATACTTTTTACCTCTTACTGACTAGATAAAAGCTGCTTATCTGTTGTCAAGCTTACTATTAATAATAATCCATTTACAAAATTAAGTAAAGTTTCCATAAAATTATTGCACAACACAACGTCATTTCGTTGCTAGCCGGTTGGAATAGAATTTCTACGGAAAACATAACTGTAAAAAAATGATCAACTACTCAAAGTAATCACGTATCTTAAGTTTAGTAAGAACAAAAATCATTTAGTCTCGCTCTACATCACGACGATGTTCTAGTTATGTCGATCAATCATTTCTATTCAAACTACATATCTAAGTTGGTATCTGTTGGCATTCCTAACAAGTTTTATTATTGCTATAGCTTTGATAGTAAAATGATCATCGGTACAGTATCTTATCCAGCTTTTATTGCACGATTTAATTTTGTTGACCTGATTATGCTTTATTTTATATCTAACTATGATGAAGATGATTTCCAGCTATACACCACGTGTAATTCACAGTATTATTATTATTCCTGTCTTTCTCTAAACGCTAAAATACAGCAGACCATTAGACTCAATACTATACAACACTTTAACACAAGAGTAAAGCTGTCATCTCGTCTAGTGCTGTGCTGTTATACTTTTTTAGCTATACCTTTGATTCTGTTTTAATAAAGTTATAATAGCTATAAAATATTACATCAAGCTAGAGAATTCCTATAGATTGACAGAAAATATGACCCACCGCTAGATCTTCTCAATGTTGGTTTAGTACACTTTTGATATCGAAATTAGCGTAGATCTATTGAAACTGTATCAACTAGACTTACTTAATAAACTCTTTTACTCTTTGTGCTTTCCATAAACTGAGCCAGCAATTCTCATTTATTTTAATCATCAATTTCTAGTAGTATGCGCGTAAAAGGAATTTGTCGACATATAGTAGGTGAATTTGTAATTCATTTACTACAATACGCAGCTTTACTAGCCCAGAATTATAATCATTATAGCGTTATTTTTAAGGCTATAAAACTGATATGATGGAAAGATCTTGATTATAAATTAAAATAGCATATCACTGCTTCATAGACACGTATATATTATCTACTAAAATACCACAGTGCTACGTGATCAAATAAGTTTAATATATAGTAGATGAATTTGTAATTCATCTACTAGAATAAGGAGCTTTACTAGCCCAGAATTATGATCATTATAGCGTCATTTGTAAGGCCATTGAGACGGATATGATGGAAAGACCTTGATTATAAGATATATCTGTCATCATAGACACATATATATTATCCTCTAAAATATCACAATGCTATGCCATCAAATAGGGTTAATATCTACAGTAGATGAATTTATTATTAATCACTAGAATACGCCGCTTTACTGGTCCAGAATGATAATAATATGTGGAATTTGTCGACATGTAGTGCATGAATTTGTGATTCATTTACTAGAACACGAAACTTTACTAACCCCAAAATATAATCATTATAGGGTTATTTTTAGGCTATAAAAACTGATATGATGGAAAGATCATGATTATAAATTAAAATAAGATATATCTGTCTTCATAAAAACGTGTATATTATCCATTAAAATGCCACATGCTATATTATCAAATAGGGTTAATACAAATACGATTAGATCTCAACCATTAACTAGTCGTCGACATCATCGACATTAAATTAGCGACGAATATCAAAATCTTTTTTCTATTTTACTCCATAACATGAAATGATCTATACTATTAGTACAGATAATGTACCGCTATGCAATTACGAATTTTAAATAAAGTACCGGAACTAAGAAATTGCTTCCGGCGTTGATATGTTAGTAACGTTCAACGTAAAAATAACGTTTCTCAACTAGTTTATATGGGTTGCTATGGCTGCAATCAACTTTAGTATTTGTTATGTTTTAGTCGCTCTTTTCACTATATGGTTATTAAGATAGCGTGATAGGCACAGAATAGTAGCGTACTTTTATGTGAATTAATTAGAGTATGAAATGAACAGAAAACCAAATTTCTGTTCTTCTTCTGATCACTATAAGATCGTTTTAGTGCAATACCATTATATTACACTTGAATTCACCGTACTTATTATTAAAGTTCACCATTACTTAAGGCTATTTTAAATCAATAAATGCTTTCTCGCATTTTACTTATGATTCATCAACAAAATAAAGTGAGATTAGTGATAGCTTGATGCTGATAAAATATTGTGTACGCAATGATATGAGCTATAACATCATTTTTTGACTCCAATTTACATTGAATGAGTTTATGGAATACCCGAACTATTTCATTAATAATACGCTATATAATTAATTAAATATCACGAAGGCCCACAGCAGCACGATTTTGTGTATACAATCAAGTTTTTATTTAAATCAAGAATTGTATACTCACTAGCAACACTACTTGTATTTCCTGATAATAGCAACAACAGTAATTTACAGTGATCGTGTGGCCATAGGATACTTGTGAACTCTCAAATTTGCCGCACATTCATTATCCGGTAGTAGAATTAAACATTAAATGTCGATCTAACTTCATAAAACTGATACTGTTACCGCAAACGATATTATAAGACGCATAATTTTTTTATATTACTTAAGTAAGAAGTACCGGCAGTTAGGCTACAGATAGAATATCGTGGAATACATGATCAGCTGTATTAATGAAAGTAATGATAACAGATAATGGCGAGAAAATTTTTTATATGCTTGATATCAGAACTATCTAACATCGTAATCAATGTTATTAGCGATCTTTAATATACCGCATCAAGCATCATTAAATTTTGGAGTTCATATATGCGAGTATATATGACAAATTCATGATAACATGCGATATATTTGCTGATGACAGATGTACACCATAAATTCTATCTTTATTGACGATACTATCATTTTCAGTTTTAAATCTCGATGAATCTCGAATCAATTTTTTCTCCACTGTATACGTTTCACTTTAAGAGCATGCTTGAATAACCCTTTAATTTTATCGAGTAATAAACTTTACACTTTATTCTCATTTTAAATTGATAAATAATTAATACAACCGTCATTTTACATTTCATGGTAGTTACATCATTTCATGTATATATTCACTTATCCAATTTGTAACCATTTGACTCGATGTATTTCTACATATCCAGGTTCTGAATAACTTAATGATCTATTTTAGAAATGTATATAATAAACATTTCTATTTATTTTGGTATATATAATAGTGCCAGAATCTTATTCTTATTCTATGCTTTGCCTAAAGAACAAACATTTTGAATTCATTTTACCTAGAATTGGACAAGGATGAAAATTCAAGTGCTTCCAAAGAATCAGGAAGTGTTTATTCCACAACATAGCTCAACTATCAATCGAATTTTTTATACAACTTATAGAATAAATGGCGAATATGTACATACACTTATATAAACAAAATACATGACATAATTACCATACTTGATATCATCAATGCATCGTAATTAATACTTTAGTTTGATTAACACGATTTGTTATGCTTATGCTAGTCGATGGGGTTTGATATATATATATATATATGTATGTACCATAAGCTTTTAAATGCTAATACTATAATCTACCATGGAATAGCATTATTTCTAAACTTTAAGTTGCTTATGTATGTTCCTCAGACTATTTAGCTTTAAAACTATACTGAAATACAGTCGAATCCTAAAGACCGGTAGAAGAAATTTTTCAGTTTCGATTGCGTTCAGATATTTTATCTGAAGATCAATACAGAACCTCACAGATATTTGTAATCCGAAGTGAACTACCGCACTCTAGCAATTTATTCCTGATAACACTAGGCTGTACTGTTAGTTAGTAGCTGAATAACTTAAAGCATAAGTATAATAAATGAAGCTTGTAACGTTATATATACATAAATTACATTCGTGTTTCTTAAAATAAAGGAAGCAAAGTAATATCGAAATCTTATTTTGTATGGTAAATAATGGAATGGTTAAAATAATTTATTAGAAGGGTCAAGTTGGAGAACTGAAATAACATTTTAGCATACTTTGGCAATATAACATCGCATCAGTTGAACCCTGTTAAGAGTAGACATGTGTGAAATAATAAGATTAAAATTGAAGACTTTCTTTCTGTGGCGGAAAATTTCACACGAGTGCAGTAGTATTCAAGTTCTTAATTGAATCTTTTAGATTAATTTATACTGTATACTTCTAAGAACAATATCCTACTTCCGTAAAAATACGAGTATAGTAGTATTCAAGTTCTTAGTTCAATTTCTTGATTGATTTGTAGTGCGTATTTCGCAAAGCAATATCCCACTTTCATGAAAATAAGAGTTTAGCAGTACTTAAGTTTTTAGCTGAATCTTTTAGATTGATTGTAGAGCATATTTCTGATAATAATATCTCACTTCCGTGAAAATATGAGTACATAAGTATGCAAGCTCTTAGTTAAATTTTTTAATTAATTTTGTAGTGCTAAGCCTATTTCTAATAGCAATATCTTACTTCCGTGAAGATAGAGTATTATCCAAGCTTTTATTTGAATCTTTTAGATTAATTTGTCCTACGTATTTCTAGTAACAACATCTCTCTTCGTAAAAATACGATTATAGTAGTATTCAAGTTCTTAGCTGAATCTTTTCGATTAATTTGTAATGCGTAATTCTAATAACAATTTCGGGGATATTAGAATTTGATGAATAGTCCATGAATTAATCGGGTAAAGTAAATTCCTAACGGAAAGTCATATATACTAGCATCCTTAATGAGAAGCTACGCATGAAATGAAATGATAATTTGCGCAGAGAGAGTTATCATGTTCCACTATTTAAAATGATTTAAAAATAACGTATCTAGAGAAATAAAATATGGAATTATTGAATACGAATTTCTTAACGGAAAAAATCTGATATGAAGTATGAGTGAATAAGGGATATGGTAGCAAGTATAATTTATTCATAAAATACCAGGATATAAAGATTTGATTACTGATCTTACAGCAATCATTTTTTAATACTATTCAACTTCTGGACCATCAATTCCGATAAACAACTTAGCGGATTGATAAATCTCTTCTGACCAGAGATCATCTTTAGGATAGAACTCTGTTTAGTTCGTAGAAGACAATACAGTATCTTAAGTTATTTTGCAATTATTATAAATTGGATAGAATACTGTAGGCTCTTTAATTCGATATTATCTATTTGATGGCAATATGCATGTTTTGATGAACAATTACGCAAACATTTATTTAAAGCCATATGAAATCGATGCTATAGCATTAAACGATAAAAGCATCCATAGTACGTATGAAAAGACTTAATAGCTATGTGGCGATATAGAAATAATAATCATAATTTCAACTACATATTTATTAGAGGATATTTATTTTCTGGTATCTTAATGTATGTAACATATACATTGAGTCATTAGATAAGATTTGATAAATATTGATATTAGAGCTTGATGGTTTATACTCCAAGATACCTTACTGTATCACTACATTCGATATCTTTGACGATATTCTGACTAATATTTTGTATAATCTAGTTTAGAAATAGTAGAGTAATGACGTCTAAAAGGAAAGCGATAGAACCTTCTCGCGAATCTGCCCACTATCAAAGTGAAGATAGTTGAAATTATTTCATTTCTTATTTCGTCGCATGCGAACTTCTACCTGTAGGACTATCCGTCATTTAAGGCTATGGACTAAATCAATTTTAGTCTAAATACCGAGTTATCTAAATACCTTTTGGACAGGGGAAAAACTGAGTGGTCTTAATTTTACAGCTTGATTAATTTGCAGTATTATCAGGATTAATACGTTGCCGGCTTATCCTTAATTAATCTTATTCTTATTACTGATAACTAAGTTATATCATCTTTGATGGTGATTTGGGTTAATAATCCTTTATGTACAGATTACACAGATATATACTGTACTATTTAAAAACACCATCCAATTCTAGTTCGATGAAAAGCCATTTCAAGAAATAACTTGTATTCTTTAGGTATCTATTTCTCCTAAGGTTGGCATGATATTATTTTACTCTATGGCACTTCCATTCTTATTTATACACTTTATTTTACTTAAATAGCATTTTAAGTACCTTAAGATCGTTATCCATGATCAAAAATTCTTCAAATACTGTAAAACTACACGATGATAGCAAAGGGAATTGTTCTTAATCATGTCCATTAAAAGGATATTGATATATCACATTAGCACGTATCATGTCTATGTAACTATCTCATCAATTTATCAATATAGAACATTAACATGAGTTTGCTAAAATGGCTAACCTAATATTTCGGTCTCTCTATGGAGTAAGAAAAATAACAATATGTACGCGTCCTATTGGCTTCATTTCATTTTTGTTCATATCGTTTATGGTCCAATAACCATGATGATATGATAGGCTAATCTATGATTATTCATTTAGAAAGTCAATGAATTTTTTTTCTACTTATGCAAGTTTAAGAAACTGAGTAGAATAAATTGAAAAAGGAATAACTAGGTCTTGTAGAAACTGCAATCTTCTAGAACGGATAGAAGTCATTTATGTATAGGGAAATTAGACTATGCTACTAATGAATAACATAGTTTTAACTATACGCAATCCTATCGAATGGCAATCATTCAAAAATAGAGTAATTCTACCCTATCACGATAGATATTATCATGATGACACAGGCAATAAACAATTTAAAGAAGGATTAAATAGCAAAAAGAACTATTTCTTTTATTGATTGGCTTAGTAGAATTGATGACGATGAAAAGATGCCATAAATAGTTTTGCTATTGTCCATTTGAAGAAAGTCTTTCACTTTCAAGACTATAACTATTCAAATTTTAATTGACTCAAATACCGGTTAAACAATATCAGTCTATATTGTCTTAAGAAGGTATTCATCAACTCTTTTTTTTCTTCCCTTTGGCTATTCCTTCTAGTTGCTGCAATATCGATCTCTTTTTTTCTCCATTGCTTTTATCTATTCGTCCACAATTTCATCTACGTGACGTGAATCCGTCTGTTATAAATAGTTTGGAAACCATTTTTTTGCTTCCAATTAGAAGTTTACAAGACTCCTTTTTCTTCTTTTAGAATAATTATCTTATCAAGGTAATCTTACTGCTTGATTTCTACTTCATTTGATATCTTGAATGCAAGTTTACCTATAGTAAAATAAAGCCATCTAACTCATCATGTTTTGAATATTAATTTGGCCGGAGAAATTAACCATTCGATTATTACGCCATCAAGACGATCCGAGAACGACAGCACCGTTGACTTTTTTAATAACAAGAAAGACTCGATCCGTTTTAAATTTGAATATTGTCCGATTTTCTACACTTTCAACTTCATCATTGAAAGAAGAACTAGCCAAAATTGATCTACTAGACATTCAATGACAAACAGTCGATTTAAAGAAATAGTGTAGTGTTTAGATCCTCCGTTTCTTTGACAACGGACCGCCTAGTTTCCTGGATGACCATTTCCATTTTGACTAGTCGTTACCGAGAGTAATCATAACAACAGCAACGTCCACTTTCACCAGACATTCAATATTTTCATCCATTTTTTAAGGCTGATCGCGTGCTATTAGCCCCATTGATAGTTGTTATCCACTGGAAATACTGGTGTTATTACATTGTAGAAGAGCATTTATAGCAAGTGATAGAGGATTGGCTTGCTTGGTCTAATTCGCTTTCAAATCTCCACGGCAACAAAACATTTCACGTTCGGCTCAGAAAGTGAATATTGGCAAACAATTCCTTGACATAAGACGACGACTTTTATTTTCTTTTCGATCCAGCTTTCATGTATTAAATTGATTATTACTTTATCGTCTTCGTTTTACCTTTCGAATCTCCACGACAACCCATTATTTCACGTTCGGTTCAGAAAGTGAATATTGGCAATCAATTCCTTGGCATAAGACGACACAAGTTAGTCGACGACTTTTATTTCTTTCCGATCTATTTTACATCCACTAAATTGACCACTACTTTATTATCTTGGTTTTACTTCCTCTATTTCCATCCAATCAGAAATACAAATTCGGGAAAAAAGTATCCTAGCCCAAGAAAATTTATGTGCGCTCATCTATAGACAATATCAAGTGTCGCTATAAAACAAGGAGTCCTTTGAAGACTTTCTTCTTCAAATCAGTTTAGCCAGTTAATAGATAAGAAATTGACGATTCCATTAAACTATTAACTAAACTTTTGATCATTGAAAGCAACATTTACTTCAATTCAAGATGACCGCTAACGATTTTGAAATTCCCAAAGGGTTAACAATGGCATTACAGGAATTCACTGTCAGTTTAATTAAAGAGAGGCCAAACAACATATACGATTATGCAGCAAGTTATTTTACTAGATTATTGAAAGAAAAGGAACGTTTGCTGAATGATGAAGGCGACTATGATGAAGGTAAGGCCATTTGGGATGATATCCATGCTACTTGCTTGACTGGAATACAGTAAGCGGAGGATTGCTTGTTCTTTTTCTTACTGTTATCCTACCCAACCGTAAAGAATTATATCAGCATGGATAGGTTGTTGTAACTGGAAATGAAGTTTAGGGTCTAGTCTTCTCCCTGTAATCTTTGTATCGTCTTTAAACGTTAGATTTCACTAAATATATTCGGTGGATGATAGGTTCTAATTTTTCCTGGATAAAAACACTCAAATCGCCACTATTGGCGATAGACTTTGTTATTATTTTTGTAAAATATTAGCCAATAGATCCACTTCACTTTGAGCTATTTTTCTTTCTCAGTCGGGGATAAATAGCGTAGATAAATTAATAATATCACGGGGATCTTAAGTTAAAAGCAATAGGCCTCTTTTCTTCCATGCTAGAAGATTAACTACGGTACTCAGACGCTACCAGCGAGCTAAAGTCAGTCTTAAATGAAAGTAAATTATCGATCTATTGATTAACCAGTAGTTCATAATTACTATATAGATTTCTTAGTTTCTTCTATCCATTAGTTTGCCTTATTCGTATCATATTCGTAATAGCGTTCTATTAGCACTAGTGTAGGACTATCCAATTCATTAATTAGTTTACGTATAGCATAGCAATATAGCATATTCCAATAGCATATTCATTCGGTGATGATATTTTTGTTGATTTTTTAATTATAATTTGCTATTGATGGAGAAGGCAAGTAAATTTCCAAAGGCACTGATAGTTTTCAGGGCTTTTAAACCTTATAACTTTAACCATAATGTACTGCGATGATCTCACTGAAATGATAGCTACTGAATATTTTAGCGATATTAACGGTTTAGAGAAACTTCTAGAGTAATATAAAGTTATTATGCTATTGTATGTTGGGAATGTTAATGCTATATGCTAGCCTAGTACCATTTTTACTCGGGAAATGGATAATTCTTCTTGTATGTGTTTGATCGTGAATAATTTACAAGCAGTAGCGCTATAGAAGATAAAAATGAGATTGAACGGTAAATAATGTCAAATCGATTCATTTTATTCCGTGCAATTGATGCTTGAAGGCTAAATATCAAGGGATCCCATACATTTTTGAACGGAATAGACTGTAGTTAAGCTAGAAAGCCAAGTAATATTTTATAAGAGACTTTAAGGAAAGTCAACCTTTAACTCGTCTCCTATAATTTTACTAAATAGCCAGAAATCGTTTAAACTATCTTCTATTTCACGGTATTAAATCTATATAGCTAGAAAGTAGTCTCAGAGATAATTTTCATATTTTTATTGCCTCTATTATTTAACAATTGTAGATGAAGAAATCGCAAAATTACGATATGCCAAGCGCCAATCCGGTAAGTAAAATTTCAAGTTGTTCAACTACCTTATGGTACCAAAGTTTTAAACCTGTACTTAAAATATATCTTATGCCACTAATTTGCAGTTGTGACGCTTGATTTAGTCTTTCTTAGTCTAATATAATCTCATTTTGATTTTAATGCGGAATAGAGAATATACGAGATACTAATTTCGATTCTATTTACGCTACCTAGTTTGTGCTGAATCATATCAACCTGAAGAGGATGAAGAAGGAGAAAACGCAGAAAAGGTTAGCCATTACATTCATTTCTATATAGAATAGACTGTAATACTTGAAGAAAAATGAATTTATATTTGATTTATTCTTCCTTCTGAATAGATTGTACTTCCTAAAACCGAAGAACAACGTAAACGATTGGAAGCATCTGTCAAGAGCTCTTTCTTATTTAAAGCACTGGATGAGGTCAGTTTTTAACTAGTTATGCACATTGGATTTTGATATAAATGATAGTGGTAATGACTCACTTTTAAATCTATACTGTGATCAAATGTTTTTGAATATCATCTTTTCAAAGATTTCCATTGCTAACCTCTTCATTAGTATGAACTCAATTTGGTTAATACTACACGCTATTGAAATAAATTAGCCTAGAGACCTTAAAGAAGTAGATAATCAAAGTGTTATTAATCATAACCCAGCTAATATCGAATAATTATAATCGTATTCTGCTTCAATATTATCGCAAAATACATTAGCTAAAATTCACAGACTTGTTTCTTACACAAGAGTGGAGCTATTGATAAGATCTTATGGAAGTAGACAGAATTAGTGCTTAATGATGGACTGGTTAAGATTGAGTAGTAGCACATTTTGCTCAAGTATCATCGCAAATGAGTTAAAAAATTCCAGACTGGCTCCATAAAAGTTACATTGCTGACAAAAATCTTATAGAAGTGGATAGTAATATTAGACATAATCTAGTTTTGCGTCGTGCAGTCCTATTCCGCTATAGTGCCATCGCGAAGAAATTAAAAACTTCGGGATATAGCTGGCACTGAGCAATTGCATTTTACTATAGTATCATCGCAAATAAGCTACAATTTTCGAGACTAGTTGTATCTAAGAATTTTGTTATTGATAGCTCTATAGTAGTCATTCTTGACTTCAATAGAGCCGCAGTTATCTATCCTTATTAGCAATTTATAGCCGTATTAATTATATTTACGTAAATGATCATCAACAATAATGAACTTTCTAGGATCAAACTATAGAAGTGTTGGACGCAATGTTTGAACGAAAGGTAATAGTGAAAGCTAAAACTATCTAAATAACATTATTAGTCAGTGACGAATAATAGTAGATTACTGATAATTTGTGTATATAGAATTGAATAGAAATTATTCTTCATTTCCCTTCAGTGCTACGTATTCTTTCTTCTCGAATAGCCCAATTAACTTGATGAATGTATTTTAAATTTGTAAAAAATGAATAGTCATCGATATACGTCCCTTTTCTATTTGTTTATAGCATAGTCATATTTTTGAAAAGCCTTAATACAGCACAAATAGCTTCAAGAGTAATGCAATTATTTTGGCATAACAATTTAAAAGTATTTTCATAATTAAAATAATATGAGAATATTTCTAAATAGTTAGAGAATGTAATGTTGATTTAGATTAGTATAGTCTTTAGTAGAATATCAAACATAATACTAGAGTAGTTAAATATCTTCCCTAGACTAAAGTAGGCAATAAATTTTGACGATTCTGGTTGATTATCGCAATAAGTGATGATAGTTTACATATATGCTGTTAACTTATATCGTCTCTTTAGTTAAGCTATCTCACATCACTAATATTAATATAAATATAATCGGCGGGTAAAGTCAATTAAAATCGATCTAATCATTGCTTTGATAGGTGAAAGTAAATGAAGATGTTATTGTTCAAGGAGATGATGGCGATAACTTTTATGTAATTGACCAGTAAGTTTTCTACTTAAATGAATGCTGTATATTAGTATCAAAAACTACTTGGCAAGAGTCTTTTACTATCACTTGCTTTTAAAAATACAAAACACTCATCATCCGTACTAACTTTCTTGTTTCTAGGGGCACTTACGATATCATCGTCGATATTAATGGAACTCCCAAAACGGTAAAAGATAATCCTTTTGAGTGTATTATGACTAATGGAATAATAATTTCGATTTCTTCATAACTAATTGATTGGATTCAGATTTTACAATAGCATTTAAGGATGTGTATAACTATGCATTATTCGTTAAACTTGCTTTATAACCATCGATATCGCTACCAAAGCATTTATTTTGATACTTTGACTTTATCAAACCACCATTAGTCGTATTTTTACTTTAAAATTCGTGTAGTGAATCCTAACGTTTACTCTATCTCGACATTTATTATGCTTATAACTGGCCTACAGTGCTAAATTTGTAATTGAGTATATTTAAATATTTTTTATACATAAATCTATAAAATTATACACTAATTTCTATTATTAAAGTATCTGTATAGTGCATGCTTGCATTAGAGCTAATTTTAAGTATTAAAGTACAAGAACTGTCTTGTTAGGTTGCGATTGAAAATACTTAAATATTTTCATACCTCGAATTATGTAAATGAACATCAGAGTCTGTTGCCAAAGCATCTATTTTGCTATTTATTAGTGTTAATTTCTGCTACTGTGGTAAAGCTTAAAATACGTTATTAACTGACCTTTAAGATTTATGAACATATTTAGGTATATTTTTTGATGCGGTACAAGTGATTTGTTAATCAGTATTTGAGTAATCGGGCTTATACTTTAAATCCATGCATACAATTGAAGGCCAATTTTTGCTATTAGTACTCTTATTATAGCACTCAAGGAACCGTGTAATTAATTAGAGTTTATCTATATCTTATTCTTGAAATTCATGCAGTTAAGCATTTGTTATTAGTGCTAAAGTCTTTATTAGTTATAAGAGACTCAGTTGCTTATATGATCAGCGTCTAAGCATACTTTCATTCTTAAAATTTATTTACTTGGCATCAATTTTTGCTATTAAAGCGTTTATTGAGATATTTATAACCCTGTTGATGAACATAATAGGTAGCAACATATACTGATTCAGGAAGTTTTGGTGAATTAGCTTTGATGTACAATACTCCTAGGTAACGATTAAGCTATATGAAGCAGCTGAAATAGCTACTTACAATTTACGGCATTTTTCTAACTATCATATCAAATTTTGAATTGTACTGATTCTTTTTAAGTATATATATAGTGAATAAATCTTATAAATTTAAAGTTTTATAATCTATAAGATACTTTGAATAATACTAATAATTAATGAATATCTTTTCACTTTTAGAGCCGCTACGATTACAGCAAGAACTGAAGGAGTACTTTGGGCTTTGGTAAGTCTGATAGTAAAGCTCTACGCGTACTTTTATTTCTGTAGCATTATTTTTTAATTACTAAGCTACCCAAAACCATGAATCTGAAAGGTGTTAGGGTCTATTGCGCATATGGAATTCATTTAGCTATCTGCACTGGGATAGCTAGTAGTTACGACAAATAATTCTTCCAAGGCTAACTTGTATGTGTTTCTTCAAACAGGATCGAAAAACATTCAGAAGAATTTTATTATCCGCTTCATCTAAAAAGGTATACTATTCATGAAATATCGGAACAAGACTTGCTCTTAAAATAAAGAACTCAGCATGATTTGATGAGGCTTTGGCCTATCTAAATTATCTTAAATATGCATTGTTTGGCTTAACGTTAATTATTTGTGCTAAAGCAAGATATACCATACTCCAAAATGAAATAATTTACATCTACAGTATTGCGCAAAAAATAGGAATAATTAACTCAGCCTTTCACCTGTCTAAAACTATTTTAATTACACATTGCTTGCCTTAGCGTAAAGTAAAGGTAGAATAAGGCATATCTAAAGATAGAGTATTTTAGATTTTTTGTAAAGAAATTATGAGAGATTTCATGGTACCTGTCTAGGATTCATTTTGTATATATTTTACTTATTTTAGCGTAAAATGTATGAGGAATTGATCGGTTCGGTCGAGATGCTGTCTGAATTGGAAGCTTATGAGAGAACGAATTTAGCAGATGCTTTAGAATCGAAGAAATTTAAAGATAACGATGTTATTATTAAACAGGTAAGGTAACAAACTGTTAAAGGTAGTAGAATTTATAGATGTGAAGAAATTACAACGACGATATTTAATTTAACTTATAGGGAGACGATGCTGATGCATTTTACTTTGTTGAGAAGGGCCAGTGTCGAGTTATTATCCAGGTAAGATTGACTAATTTAAAGTATTTTTCTAGATGGCTTGATTGCGCTCACTCTACTGTTTGGTGTACCGAATAGATAAAACTAATCTTTTATTTAAACTCAAAAATTTTAGAAAGGTAGCGAGGAAAAGGAAGTAGCACGACTAGGGAAAGGCGATTATTTTGGAGGTACAAAAGTTTTTGAAAATGGAATCCTAAGGTTTATTTATAAGCTTATATATATTTTTCCTTATTGTAGAATTAGCACTTGTAACGCATAGTAAAAGAGCAGCTTCTGTTTACGCAGTAGGAGACACTAGTATCGCAGGTAAGTCTTTGTTAACCGATAGATCTGAGACTGATATAATTTACAGTCTTGACATGATGAAATGGTGCAATTAATGATTCGTTTCACATTACTTGAATTAGCCCTCGAAGTTGGAGCTTTTGAACGCTTATTAGGTCCATGCATGGAAATTTTGAAAAGAAATATGACTAAATATCAAGATGTAGCAGACAAACTTCATAATTAATAATATTAATAGCAACTAAAAACTTCATGACTTTACTTAAAATCATATTCAATGCAAATATTTTTACTAACCATTCAATTTTCACCATCAAGTGAACTACTTTTATCATTATAAGTTAAGTAAGCTTTATTGCTGTGTGAACATTTATAAGTCACAATCGATATTAGAATATGATATACATAGTAATTAAAGACATCGTACAGTATTGTACGACAGCACTTCTTCTTAAAGACAACAATTTTTTAAATACAATAATAATACACAATACCGTAAATACAAGTTAAAGAAGGTAGCTACAAGGCTCACTTGCTGCTATCAATGTAACTATGTACTTAAAGAATTTATAATGAATTACTTAATAAAGGCATAATTATTATTAAATATTAAAAAGATTTACTAGGGATTTCAATGAGTAATCAGAAATTTATGATATGTCGTAACAATCATGTTATAATAGTATTATGATAACGCAGAAAATGATCTTGAAATTTACTGAAGTTACAATTTTTCAGGAACTCAATTACAGGAACGACATAAATGCATTCAGAATGCCAATAACTACTAGTATGTAATCATTTCATATAAATCAGCAGCACATCACAGATTCACATATGCAGGTATTGATTAATGACTGCGCTTAAAGCACAATAAGAAATATTCACCAAACATCAACAACAATTGCTGTTACATTAATTTCTAGTCCAAATCAGTTTGCAAGTTCTCACTGGACTCTATTGACGGAATATGGTGTGTACTTACAGCATCAACGCCGAAAGTAAATTTCTCTTCCTTACAGCCTATATCAAAATTCAATAGACGAAAACAATAGTATAGATAAGCAATAATAACTCAATAAGTTACCGGGCTATTTTATTTATAAAAGTTGTTGAAGCGCAGCTATTCAAACAAAGCGTGAGGTCTTGCCTACCGTAAGCAGTTGGAGATAGCTTGAAAACGGTATGCAAAGGTACTTCTAGCCACGGAAGTGCAGCTGATATTTACAGTGTTAAATCATAAAAGATAGTTAAGTCGTCAATACTACATCATTACTGCACAATTATTTCACTAAGCTATTTAGATTATTTGATATCATACTTAGTTCGTGATCCAAGAAGTATGCCAACAGACATCTCATAACACCCTATTAAATAGTAACAATCATTACAAATTAATGTATTTATGTTATAAGTCAAAAAGTTCGGAAATAAGCTAAATTTGGTATCGGATTCGATTAACTGAATTAAGGGAGGTATGAAGAAATTACAAGCCAGTTGTTATCGTTTATATCATACGAGCCTAAATTTTAATAGTTACTCACTTGATGACAAATTACTAATATGTCGCGTTTTCTTTCCAATTCCTAGCATATTTTAAAAATTAATTTAAGCGATTTCAAGATAAAATTGAAGTATAATAAAATTTGTCTTATAGTTACCATTATTACTGGCTCCAAACGATTAACTAGGTCTTCATACGACTAAATATAAAATAAGTAATATATAAAAAAGTTAAAAACGTATTTTAATCAAGGTAGCATACCATTATGCATTAATCAATTAGAATAGTAGAAATTCATTACTTCTCCACGAGGATATCGATAATAGAATTTACTCTCAGATCTAGCTTTATACTCTTCAGGAAATTTCTCTTTTATTTCATTGTATGTCAATTCATCACATATGCCCTTAAAAAGAAAGTGGTTATATATGTTAATAGACTATAAAGCTACGGCTCACTTTATTAAAATTAGGCCTACCGCATCGATTTCATTTAATGCCTTCCATTTTTCTGTGACTACATTAGAAACAGCAGCACTCACATACTCTGCTGATTGAACTGTTCTCCTTAACTGACTAGTCCAGACCTAGTTTTTGTGTCACATTATTGGTTAAAATTTTCTCAGTAATGATGATATATAGATCATTTTCATTTAAAAGAACCTTTAATTCTGGAATATTTTCACCGCTCATGAATTCAGCCAATTTTTCAGCAAACTGAATAAAAACCAAGGTAAAATTTATTTAGAATTTATGTATTTGCTAGTAGGAGGTATGCTTTAGAATGATGTAACACAAAATGAAAATTATATAATACTTGAACTCCACGATCAGATAGTTGCGGGTCACCACCAATTCTATTTTCTTGATTATATTCGGTTTCCCCATGCTGTTAAAAATAGTATTTGAGATATTTCGATCAAAGTAGAAGTGATAGACTCTTCATATTCGTATTTATAATGTTCTATGTGAGAAAAATGTTAATGTACCCTGACAAGGTATATCGTTCTGGGAATAATGTTCATGTTCATTAAATAGTACACTGATTTACTCTGGACGAAACCTATCAATTCCAGATTTTGTGTTATCGTGATATATATTCGGAAATATTAGATTATAGATATAACGTAGTGACTAGATAAAGTTTAATAAACCTTCAACTTTATTGATCTGGTATTGCTCTCCGACGTTCATGATCTTTATGAAGGATAATTTACTTATTTATAGAGAAAAAAAAGAATTTAATGATTGGAAAAAATAGCATATTATATTGAGACAATATTCCTTAAAATTTCTACCGATCATAATCCACACTTAATGGTTGATAAGCCAAGCGGTAATTCTCGATACGTGCTTTAAAATCTTTGATAGCGTCTTCAGCGTTCATATCTTTATAGTCAGGGCATCCAACTTTAACCTCCTGTAAAATAAGGTGAAATAAAATGAAGTTGTACCACCATTGAATGGATGTATCCAGTAGTACAGTCTCAATTAAAACTTTACTGCAAGATCATCACGGTTTAAAAAAATTTGCGGAAATAATTCACGATATTGTACATGCTAGCCAAATTACTAATCACGTGTACTAAAAGCTGTTTATAATCTTGTTCTTCGAAAAAGCATTAGATGATTACCGTTATATTCTGCATTTCTATCTCAGGATTTTCAAGGCAACTTTCAATAAAGAATACCTGCAAATAGTAAAAATGCATACAAAATGCTGTAATACGATCATCTAACAGATATTGCTATTTTCATAGCTACGCGTAACAACATTTCTACCTTGTGTCCGTTTTTGTCACAATGATCATAAATGAATTTACGCCGAGCTCTTGTTGTATTGGTTGCATCAAAAACCTTCAGAAAGATCAAATCCATAAGTATTTCTGGCGATCGTTAGCAGATCGACTTTCATCGATTTTTTATGATTTCAATTGACACGTTGTGATAATTGAATAATCGTTATTATAGGATATAGTAAATCATACAACGAATTACAATGCAATTGTGTAAATTGGATAAAAACTATGATGCAAATACGTACAGCTACTTCACCAGAGCCCGACTTTAAAAATTCCGTCATGTCTTCTAAAGCCAATGCACAGCATTTGCTAGTATAGAACATAATTTAGAGCGTAAGAATGGGGAAAGGGCTGCAAAGTGTTATCAGCACTATCGATAGATAGGGAATAGCTCCAACAAAAGTAGACAACAAAACAAGTTCAAAACTATAATTATTACTATTCTATTTGTATCATAGCTGGCTTATTATTTACAGGCGGGAGGCAACAGCTTCCTTGTTGTCAGGATGATAGAACGAAGGTGGCTTAGTGGCACCAAAATTTTTTCTTCGATATTCACCCAGGTTGAAAACTAAATGGCATGAAAAGGTTTGAATATTATAACTTACGTGTATAGCACATCATGATACTGTAAATAACTATCAATTAGCTAGGAATACATATGGCCGACTTGAATGATGATGATAGTTGCTAACAAAAACAATTTTTATCGTAAGGAGTTTATCATGGCTACAGCATAAAAAGAAACCAATACTTATTATGGGTCAAGAGAAGAGTAGGCTATCTCATCGTTGATGACAACGCCTCTCTAATTACTAGTTTATACCACATGGCACAATTGGGTTATCGCTTAGAATAGAATATTCTATGCGACTGAGTAAAATAATTGCAAGACAGATGCTATATTTTTTATTCCTGTAGACAACTCATCTTGTATCACTTTACTAGGGCCCGATTTCGACCGACTATTAATTTTGTATGCATGGATCGTGAAAAAGACTGCTACTGCAATGATACGTACTTCCGAGATATACATTATTTTCAGATATTTGAATAATTGAATTATTAATTGCATAATTATAAAGGTAAAATTTAGAACAGATTCTTCTTCAAGGCTAATTGTATTCTACCATTGGAACACTTCTTTAGCATCTATTGATGGTCATCAGGCTTAGTGCAGTGCCGATATGCTACGATGGACTCGTTTTAAGAGCAACATACGGTATGCTTCATCATTACGATCCATCTGCTGTAAGTATTGTGCGTTGATACTGGTAAAGACAAAAATGGGCATCGAACCCTAATGTAGATGTTTACTTCTGGTGTATATAAATAGATACATAATCAAAGGAATAAGAACGAAATATAGTGAGATAGTAGAACGGTAGTTTAGTAGTCATGTCTCTCTTCTTGAACTAAAATGATATTACTGCCATGACAGCATGGGCTACTAACTATAATGTAATCAATTTTTTTTTTTTTTTCTCGGCTGATTTTACTGTAACATTCGACTAGCTTGTGGCAAGTGATAAAATAGGAAATCAAAAAAGGAAAAAAAAAGTAGTAACATTACTCTACTGTACAAGTATTTCATCATCACAGTAAATGATTGCTTTACAAGTAATGTTACCTTTGGTTTTATAGCCAATCCAGTTTAGATAATGTGTTAATTTTCGAGCAATAAAAGTTTTCCCACGGGCTGGCAGCCCCACCATAACAATAACAGTGGGAACGTTACATAGCTTTGGACAAGGAGCTAAAAATGTAATTTCATCATTAATGTATCCATTAGCGGAAATGGATGAATTTACAGATTGACTTGATCGCATATTGTATGAATAAATTGTCTTTCTAGTATGTCAAAGTTGGCAACAACTTTATGATACAAGGATAGAAGAGGAGGAAAAGGAAAAGAAAAGAATGGACAAAATACTAGTATCATTCAAGCAACTCCACCATCGATTTGATAATCTGTCATGAATGAGCATAAGTAAATTGCAGATTGCTATCTTGGATGATTACTTTAGGCATAAATGATGGTAGTGAAGTTGTCCTACGTGGTTATATGGGAATGCAGATTGGGGAGTTGTTATTTTGGTAGCAGAGCAGTAAGCAATGTTGGATAGACTGGCAAAGGGCATACATTAATGACATGTGATACAATTTAACAATACTGATGGCTAAAAATACTGTGCAAAGAGCGTGAAATCCGCCCGATTGTTGCTTGCTATCACGTTGTCAGCTCGCGCCTTAAATAAATAATGAATTATTATCGGAAGTTCTTAATATAATAAAGAGGGAGGAGAAATAAGAGAGATCCAAAATTACAGTCGATAGGCAAGAATCTTCCCATGGATGTTATTGTTCCAAGTAGAATAAATCCATGATTGTATATACATCTGTCTACGCAGCATATACCTAGTCGAAGTCATGTAGAATGTCATTATTACTATTTTATTTTTGGATGGATCGATCTCTACTTTGGCCTACCATTCTAATGTGTTTGCATCGTAAGCTTCAAGCTGGCAACAGTGTATTGATTCTATTCAGGTTTACAACAGATTCGTATGCAGAATCGGAATATTGTACAATATGCAAACTTTCTCTTGAATACAAATAAATAAATAAAAACACTTGCAATAACGATGAAAAGATAGATATAGCAATGACGTCGAGTGTTTGGGATAAAATTTGGGGGGGGGGCAATCCAATAGAGCATAGGAAGAATGTTAAAGGGAATCCCTTTCAACTACAGCCTATTTCAATTTGATCTCTACCGTGTTGTCGTGATAGAAAAGTAGAAAGTAGAGTCTTATTTCTATGTCAATAAGGAATGGACGAGAGTATGTTCATTAAATTGAAGTTTGAATGATCCGATGATGGAGTAAGATCTAGTAAGATAATTGATCGACCTATACTGTAAGCGCTCCAGTACCATCGGCTGGATTGAGTAAATATATTTTATTTATGATGCCTACTTTTCATCCTTGCTGGAGCTATCTAAAAGTCTATCAATCTTTAATGTACTTTGCGTGCTGTGTATACAGTATGTGTAGTAAGGGAGACTACGGATATGGCCGACGTACCTACAAGGAAAAATTGGGAAATTTATTTGGCGATCGGTAAAACAGCTTCAACCAAGGCATAAAAGAATTGTAAGCAAACTAAGCTACGTGATGATTTTGGCAGTTCTCATTAAATAATTATGAAGTGGTATACACGGTACGACACGGTATGCAAAAACTTAAACAGCAGCTGTATCATGCCTAAGGAGGGCAGCCAACTCTTTGCAGGGACTCAGCATAGAAGTAGTACATCCTAAAGAATGCTAATCATTTACAGCGGTATATATTTATTTGGTAGCATGTACTGAAGCCACTTTAAGGATACCAACATCACAGGATTCATGAGTTGATGGCGTAGATGGCCGACAACGAAAAACTTACTCTGCAAAATTTCTGCAGCATACCGCTGTAAATGATTAACATTCTGCTTTAAGGATACCAAGATCACAGGATTTATGAGTTGATGGCGTAGAATGGCCGACAACGAAAAGCTTACTCTGCAAAATTTCTGCAGCATACCGCTGTATATGATTAACATTCTGCTTTAAGGATACCAAGATCACAGGATTTATGAGTTGATGGCGTAGAATGGCCGAGAACGAAAAGCTTACTCTGCAAAGTTTCTGCAGCATAACTGTTCTTATTTCTCCTTCTCCGATTCCATCGATAGTAATTTGGCAAAATGGAATTACATGCAGTGCTATAGTAGATCAAGTATCAACTTGCAAGCAAGATTTTCCATTACAATATTTTGTAGTATGATTGGACACATGTGACCTGAGAAACTTTCACAAGCATGAATATTTTAATAGTGTGGAGTAATTCCAAGGTTCTATGTTATGAATCCAATTAGTGTACTGTATGTATACGAATATATATATACACAGTATCAATATCAAAATGAAAATACTGGACATCAGTTACTTTAATTTTTAGAAATTGAAATTCCAACAGTTAATCTTAACGAGCTGTATTGAGAAATAAGTAGGATAAAATGATATAACAACAAATAGCATCTTGACATTTTCAAGATGACATACTGAATCTATTTTAATATACTGCATACTCGTATAAGTGGTATCGCTATCTTGACTGTTAAAGTAATTAGGGACTTTGTCCATATTGCAGTATCTCGTCGGGTATTGATGATTCTTCTACAAAAGTAATGACTGTTGTTTGACTGAAAACTCCATCGAATTATACTAACACATTTCGTCATCAATGTCAACAATCAGCACTATATTGTCCGACATAGTTAAAGGATAATCCCATACTATTCGGCAGTACTACGATCAAAGGGCACAGTATATCAACAATTTTACTACAGGTAGCAGGATAACAGATTAAGCCATTATGTATATAAAAAGGTTCTATCATTCAATTCTCTTACGTGTATGGGAAAATTCTTCAGATTCTTCCTGAGGTGTAGCCGAATCATCGAATAGTGACGACATGATCTAACCATACATAGGACAAATAGTTAAATGATATGTATGTACAAGATACTTTATTAATTAGCCATGCTATCAGACACTATGAATACACCCCTCTGTGTACAATCTATCGCATTGAATAATTATGATATCAATACCTATCGTTGATTGAAATTAGGATTGTATATACGTGGATAAAAAGGATACTTGAAAGGGGACTCCAAATGTCAGCAAGGATATTGACGATCTAAATAGTGTTGATCAAAGTCGTCAAAGTTGAATTTCATTGTGTATGAAGTTAATCTACTCCTCTCTACAATTAGATGATTACAAATCATTGAAGTTATGTTAAGTTCTTAGTCTATCAGCATCACTGTCTTGTACATTGGTATAACTGGTAAGCTTATGATGGATAATGATTCTTGTTTTATCTTTAACCTCACTATTTAGCAGAAACGTAGCATGAATAAATAAGGGGATGAAAAAAAAGTTCACAGTCAAAATGAACGGTTGTTGTTGGTTATACTATGGAATCGCTGATGCCTACTGTACAGTATGGATATTTGGATAGTCAATGTACGATTTTAAAGTATTGACAACTAGGTTTCGACTACAAGACATGATTATCCACTGATCGATTGGAATACCCGACACTAGGCGTCCAATAGTCCACACCAATCTTGATCATCCAGGTCGTTGGTTATCCCTTTGTAAAGATGGAAATGTCTTGAGATCCAACTCGTTGTACTTTTTACAATACCGTGGAAAATGTACCCAGTAGAATCTACTCTATCGATTGAGCTAATCCTCTACAAGGATGGCTCGATTGGAAGATCCATTCCATCAGGCTTGGTAGTCGGTGTATATTGATTATTTACTAATATCGTGCATCATCGACTGTTTACGATAAGTCAATTAATTTACTACTCGTCTATTTGATGAACTGCAGTCATGGTTTTACACTTAAGACACAAGATTGAACTTAACTGCAATGAGAATGTTGTTAGCTTAGGCAGTACCAGGCTAGCCAGTTCGATCGTTCAAGAATGAATTAATAGAAGATTGTCGATGGAAGAATTCCAAGCTTAGCAGGAAAAGGATTCAACGCCTAACTCGCTTTTAGGTCGTTGTTGTTTACTTAATAATATTGCGTTTTGAGCCAGCAGCGGAACCAAGTGGACCCATCCTGGCCGTGAGTGACTAACTCCTATACCGTCGGTTCAATGTGTGCAAAAAGATTGTCGTATAGAGCGTGGTCGTAGCTCAAGTCGTGACCCTAGAATTGAATGTATTTTGACTCGTCTTAGCAATCGGATTGTGGATGATAGTATGAAAGAGAGACGGAGGTCAAGAGATGACATTTGATTTGCACGGCATCGAACACCCAGCGGGTACGGTGGCACTTTTATTCCGTCTACTGTAGTATTGTTGAAGAGAGAGTAGGGCGGTCGTACCGGGTACCCGGTTTCGTACCATCAAGATCGACATGGCTACCCGGGTACCCGATTTGTATACTCATCAATACATCGACATGGCTACCCGGGTACCCGAATATTTTACCCGAGTTTGGAAACCCGGGTGCAATCCCTAGGCCGCTGTACCCTTGTTGGAGAGGAAAGGGGAAAACAACCGTTCGTTGGCCAAAATGAGAGTCCCGACATTTGTTATTGGTCATTTTACTATATAGAAACTCTAGTTGATGTCGAATCCCTCTATCTACTTCACGTCTAGAGACTGGAGCAGCCATCGACTTGATGGAAGCCTGGTCTGGCCGCTTACTCTCTTTTACACAGAGTGTACAGTGTACAGTCTCCTATCCGGAATTGCTCAACTATGTACTGTACACTGTACTCTTCCTCGTCGATAGTGGTAACGGAGCGGTACAACTACTGTCCAGTGTATCGTGTAGAGAGTCCGAGACCTACGTATAGTATAGTGAGTTGAGTAGTCCATGGGGTACAACCGTGGACTAATGGACTCTTGTCATTTCCAGTAGTCTGTCCGACTGGAGTCACTGGGGTGACAGGCTGTTACGTTACGTGGTGCAACAGCGCATCACACTGAAATAGTAATGAATGACCGTTACGGTACGGTACTGGTACGTCAGCGCTGGCCCCACACGTCAGTTCAAGGACCCGTTCTAGCCTGGGCCACTCGCATCGTTGTTGGCAGCCATTGCCCTGGCAGTCTTTCCATTCCACCTTCTCGCCATTTCTGGCTATTTCTGGCTATTTCTGGCCATTTCTCACCATTTCTCACCATTGATAGGAGTTGGACGATCCAATTGGATTAAGGCAGCCCTTGAAACGCTGATGAACATTAATTCATCACTATCAGTCAAGATTGAAAACCATTTGCAAACAACTTGCAACAAAGTCAATTGTATTGACGCTTGACTCCGTTGAACTCTTTTGCAATCTTGCCTGCAATCCAGTTGTTGTTGATTGATCCAAGATGGATATCAAGCAGCAAGATGATACAAGTAATCAAGAGGATGCTTCTCTTCCATCTTCAGAGAGCAATCCTACCATCATCTTGGATGAAAATGATTATTTCGATCGTAAGTGAAAGAAATGAACACGATGCGTAGAAAGCAGGGATAGATTGATCCACGATGATGTTTTTGTTGCTCTAATTTTCATCCTACTTTCATCTTCACACAACAACAAGTGCAAAACTTCATCTTAATTTATCCATTTTCAACGTATTAGACCAGTAGACTGTGCATCAATAAACTATTCCAATCCAATGCAACAATTTGCAATAGACCAGCATACCCTTTCAGTTGATGGGTTATACAGGGTACGAGTCGTATCTTTGTCTCTTGTCAAGAGCTACACATACGATAGGAATAAACTACAGTTGAAGAAGAAGAACGATGTGCCACAAGGAGTTGTCAAGTATAATCTAATTCTTGCAAAGTTGCCAATAGATCGATGGAGAAAGACTTCTTTCTCATCTCTCCAAGCTTAATGCATACTCCCTTTCGAAGGACTCCTTGCAAACCCTAAAGGTTACAAACCTAGCAATAGGAATAAACTACAGTTGAAGAAGAACGATGGGTCACAAAGAGCCGTCATAAGCTAGATGTAACTAATTCTTGCAAAGTTGCCAATAGATCGATGGAGAAAGACTTCTTTCTCATGTCTCCAAGCGTAATGTATACTCTCTTTCGAAGGACTCCTTGCAAACCCTAAAGGTTACAAACCTAGCAATAGGAATTAACTACTGTACAGTTGAAAAAGAACGATGGGTCACAAAGAGCCGCCATAAGCTAGATGTAACTAATTCTTGCAAAGTTGCCAATAGATCGATGGAGAAAGACTTCTTTCTCATCTCTCCAAGCGTAATGCATACTCCCTTTCGAAGGACTCATTGCATACCCTAAAAAAGGTTCAATAAACAAGAACGACCTCGTCCAACAACAGCAGACGATGATTCAGTAAAATCAATAAATTGACGTCAGCATTTCCAAATGGTTGTTTGCTTTTCTCCATATTTCATTTGCATGGATCGATCATTAATAATTAAATAAGTCAAAGGACATCAACGACCATCTTACCATCGATTGCTATCGCATTTAGCCTGTAGACAGTTTGAGCTCGATGCATTCTCTGTCAAGGCTATACTGCAGCGACGAGATGCTTTACTGTTTGGTCTATTCAATATCCAATAATGGAGTAGAGTTTATGGAAAGCATAAGCTACTGCTATTGAATTCAACAAGTCCCATGACAATACAACACTATGGAAATGGCGACGTCATTTGAAAAGACTTTTCAACAATCTACCTCTAGGATATTCTACTCATGTAATCGCCAGCCTTGAACCAATACTATACTGTTTTATTCTCTTGTGTCAAGATAGTCGACTCATAATCGTCATTGATTATCAATAATATGAAGAGTTATTATAATAAAACGACTTGGGATAGAATTGAAATGGAAATACTAACTTGAAAAACAATTCTTTACTGTTGTATCTTGACTATACCGTTCGACCTTACAGATTGCTTCTTTTCGTAGTCTTCCATCGGATCATGGACTTTGTATTGCTGCTTAGAAAATTCAATCAACTCTGTTTTTAGAGTTAGTAATGATGACTATATGACGACCAGCCGATAGTCAAACTGTCATTCGTTAATTTAGAATTGAATCTTGAGAAAAGCGTCTTTATTTGCCTCCCTCGACGATATCACTCCACGATTGCCACTGCCCTCTGTAGCAAGAAAGTGTTACTACTCATCGAGCAAGGACTAAACCAATCTGTCAAAATATTCATTATCACCAACGACGACTTGTGAAATTAGCTGCTGCCTACATACTGCAGCGTTCTTTACAGGACAATAAATAATGGCAAATCAATTTCCACGTTAGTTCACTGATAGATATTAAGCTATAAATATGAACTAATTAACATCCTGAAAATTCTTTCATCATGAGCGTGATTACTCCATTACAACAACTGCTTTTGCCGGCCCAATATCTGCACTCCAACAGTACAATAAGATTAATATTTGATTGATCGACAGTCATGGGTAAATTTCCATCTCATTCTTTTGAAGGCAATGTGTATATATAGACAACGTAGTTGAAGAAAATGCCCTTTTAAAATTGATCATTATGAATGAAAAACGTCGCTATCCATCATTTTGCGCAAAGGATGACATTTTTTTTTTTTCCTCAATGGGCGTACAACCATTTCATTACATTACTAGATATCAGGATAGACGGTAGTACTTGTTTTCGATATCAACTTTTTTTTATTTTGTAAAAGGATTTTTTTCAATTAGAGTTTATTGAATTCATCATATACTGTACGACTATATCGCTCTTTTTATTGGCATCTTCTAGTGTTCATGTCTATTTCGCTTCCCCTCAATTTCATCATTTCTAATACAAAGTACCGTTGTAGTAGCGTAGTTTGTGGATTGTAGATTGTATACAGCAATAGTTTTGTCACTTTGAAATGAGCTTAGTTCATCGCATTTTAAAAGCCACTAACTTCAAAAACAAGCTGGAAACGCGTATTCCTTTATACGAGTCTAAAGTTTGAGATACCCCCCTGAATGAGTACTTCCATCATGACAAAAATCCAATCAAGTACTACAGTATTGAATCTTAAATTGATTGAATATCCGCTATAAAATCAATTACATTATTTACCGCAATTATTACAATCATTAGCTCCTAATTCGTTTTGATTTTAAAAATGAATACTAATTGACGATTAAATCAATTTTTTGGGGCGGTAATTTCCAACGCCGTGTTATTAGCAACATGTCCAAGCTTATGTAATAAGCCGACTGTTATCGTCATGATGGGTCTTCCTGCTCGCGGCAAAACTTACCTCGCACGAAAATTAGCACGTTACTTTAATTGGATCAATATTTCTACCAAAGGTAAGTTAGCGTCGTACAACTTTCTTCCTCATAAAGTCTTCATATTACTGTATTACTAGTGAATGCCATTTCAATCAATATTGACATTTTTATACTAGACGTGGGTAGCGAGCTTTCTAAATTACTATACAGAATACTATAATATTGAGTTAGTGTTTTACTGTCGATTTCAGATTGTTAAGATAGCCTCTCTCGATGGCAATATTGAATGCACAACTACAATATATAGTCAATCTCTGCAAACTATTCAGTAAAACATTAGTAATTGCTATAGTATCCTACATACGGTGACGATGGTACTTGAACTGCTATCTTACAGCGAAAAGTAGCGAAATTACACTAACTACTGTACTTCCTGTGAACGCTTTCGATCCAACTATTCAGTAAAATATTAGTAATTCTCCATTGCTATAGTATTCTACGTAGATACAGTAACGATAGTAATTGAATTGCTATCTTGCCGCCAAAAGTGACGAAATTGCAGTAACTACTTCCTGTTAACGCTTTCGATCTAGTTGACTGCTTGATTATCCTCAATGACCGTTAATATACAACTGCTAGTAAACATACATGCTCGCCCACTAGGAGAAATGGTATTGGAAAGAGATCAACACAACAACTATCATAGCCGGTTATTACTGCACTACTTTACTAAAATTCTTCTTTTTTTTTTTAATTCGTTTTTCAAAGTCTTTTGCATTGGTGAGTATAGACGCCAACAGTATGGCCCTGGCAAACGTTTCGATTATTATGATCCTAGAAATAAGGAAGCAAAACAACAACTAAAGTAGGTATTCAATAATTATTCCTCTGGTTTATTGAGCAATTCAAACAGTTGCTTGTTCAACCGTTTGATTAAACAATATATCGACAACCCTTAACTTATCATTTATTTGTGACTGGCGATCTTGACGTCAATTGTATACAATACTTGTATAGTTCTAATATAAGTTTTCATAGAAGCAGTAAGTTGTAAATGATTACTTTATAAAATGATCAATAAAGCATGGATATTATAGAATCACTATGATAACCTTTTACTTTACAAAACTCTACTAATATCCTATGCTATAGTTAATTATTATCAGATAATACTAATTCTGATGGACGCGTAAAACGAAAATTTGTATTGAATAGATAAATTATTTATAGTCATCACTAGATAATTAACTCCGAATGATAATAATTTCAAAATAATCCTCTTAATCTATTCGCTTAGATGTTGTCTAAAAGTTGCTCTCGATGATATAGTTGAATTTTTAACTAAAGATGGCGAAGTGGCAGTAAGTTTGCGCTTGATACATCCATTCTTGCCAATATTGATTACTATAAATGATGGTCCAACCTTCATCATGAGTTACATACTTAATACTATTACTCTTGTATCTTATGGCTGCAATAATATCGCAATGATGTAATTATCTTATCACTGTTATACAACAATAATTAGGTACTGGATGGCTGCAATACAACTATGGGTCAGCGAAAAATGATTCTGGATTCATGCCAACACCAGTTCTTTAAAGTATGTTCAAATTGGGTGCACTATACCATAACGTATACACATTTCCTACCGCTGTTATACCAAAAACGTTACTGTAGCATATGGATTCAACTTACACATCGAAACCATGTATAATTTATAAATTTAGGTTTTTTGGATTGAATCAATTGTTGATGATCCTGAAGTTGAGCGTCATTATATCAAGGTATAAGCCGTTTATCATCATTGTTGTTAGACACTAAAGTGTCTATGTAACCGTTTTGTACTCTATGTTACACATAGTAAAAATGAATCAGCAAGTTTTAAGTTTGTCCGATATAACCATAACTGTATTCACAATATTTAGGAAGTGAAGTCGGATTCTCCTGATTATGTTGGAATGGATAGCGAACAATTTTTAGACGACTTTTATAAAAGAATAGAAAATTATAAGAAAACCTATGCTACCTTAAATGGCGAAAATGATAAGTAATGGCATTAACAACTGTAATTATCTATTTACTTATTGTATATATACATAATATACTATATTCATATTTCGTATAACTTCAACTTGTAGATGCTTATCCTATATAAAAGTGTTCAACTTGAGCAAAAAATTTCTGGTTCATAAGATATCTGGTATTTTTTAACCGACTAGTATATAATCTAGATTGAAAAATTTCAACTCCAGAAGGTTGTAACTAACCTGATCGTCTATTTCTAGGTCATATTCAAAGTCGTTCTGTATATTTTCTAATGAATACTCACATGGGCCATAGGGAAATATATTTAACCCGGGTAACACAGTAGAACTGCCATCATCATTGCATCAATGCAGTAATTGCAATAGTACTTCTAATTCTATGATTAAACTCTTTTTCGCAGCATGGCGAGAGCATGTACAATTTAGAAGGAAAAATTGGTGGTGATGCGGATCTATCTGAACGTGGCCTTTTAGTACGTATAATATTATGACTCTGTTTTACGCAAATCATTACTGACATATTTTAACTTCTTGATTTTCAGTAATTTACTCATAAAATACATATCACATAACAAGTTATCTCTGAATTGTTTTATCTATCCTCTAGTATGCTGAAAAGTTGGGAGAATTTATGAAGAATCAAAATGTATCGGGTCTTCAGGTTTCACTGCAGCATTAATTTTATTGAATCATGCTTTATATTCGCAGTTATTGACATATATTTTACATACCGATCTCATGAATAGATTTGGACTAGTCAACTAAAGCGAACTTACCAAACAGCTACATATATAGAAGAAGCTACAGTAGAAAAATGGAAAGCATTAAATGAAATTGATGCTGTAAATATAAATATGGTATACGAATTGAAAATTGAACGTAGTTTAAAACAAGATTATTACTTCTTTTATTTCTAGGGAGTTTGTGATGGATTGACATATAAAGAAATTGAGGAACGGTACCCACGTGATTTTGCATTGCGTGATGAAGATAAATATCACTATAGGTACCCTCGTGGTGAGGTAAGTACTCATATCAATTTTCAATGGAATTAGCGATGTTATAATAACAAACTGATTCATTGCGCTTCCATATTGAACTATGCTATTTACAGTCTTACGAGGATTTGGTCAACCGTCTAGAACCAGTTATCATGGTATGCTAGGCTGTTTTTAAATCACGGCTAAGCCTGAAGTGATATAAAGTATGTAAATCAATTTGATTCAGCTTAATCCTATAATTCTCTTTTGAATAACCCTCTAGGAATTAGAAAGGGCAAACAATGTTCTTGTTGTTTGTCATCAAGTGAGTTTCTTGTTATTCCTTTCTTTTATCGTGAATATAAACAATTTTTTGATAGTGATGAATTTCTATTATTAATCGATGTGGTCTTGATACTGTGTTATTAGGGTGTTATGAGATGTTTACTTTCATACTATCTGGAGAAGTCACCCCGTATGTAGATTATTTGGCACAAGTAATATATCTCTGAACAAATTTCGTTATTCGTATTCTTTTCTTATTCTATTAGGTGAGCTACCTTATTTGAAGATACCATTACACCATGTAATGAAACTTACGCCCGTTGCTTACGGTAGGTTTAGGTTTAATAATAAATTTCAGAAATCGATTCGTCATTTATGTAAGTCGAGATGAGATATCTTGCAGTATTTGGCATAATATAAGATTATTGACTGAGACCGTAACAAAGGATTATTTTTATCCTTAAACTCTTTAGGATGTAAGCAGGAATGTTTTTCGTTAAACATACAAGCTGTAGATACGCATAGAGAAAGACCTGCTGTTAGTAGAATAGTCTAATTTTATAGAAATTCTTTGAACTCAGATTTTCAACTAAAATACTTGCAATACTTCCATCTTGAATTACAGAGTGCGAGAGTTAGAAGTTTATCATCGGCAGTGAAAAAGAAAACGGAAAGCAAAACTGGCAAAACTATTGAAAGCCCTCCAGATGTAGGGGCGTTGCTTGAAAGTAGCTTAAATGTTTCAAATGCGACAACGTAAATCTTATCTTACCAGATCTTTGACTAGCAGTAAAGACTATAATTAAATATCTTAAAAGTTATATTGATATCTATATTGCTAATTATCAATATTAATTTACAAAGACAGTGATTTCAAATAAATTTTGTATTGCCTTTCTCATATTCATATTTATGAGGATGCTTTATACAGTATATGCTGAATTAATTTAACAAAAAGATGATGTATTATCTGTGCATTTGATTTCAATAATTCTACTTCCTATAAGATTGTAATTACTATAGAAGGCTACATATTTGAAAATTGATATTTTGAATAAAGTTTTTAATGGATAATGGTGCATGACTGAATGTATCAGCTAGAAAATGTATTATATTAGCAATAGTTCGTTTAAACCTGTTTACGAAAGCTAGTGCAGCTTGATAACGTAAATAAGCTGATAACTACCCAAGCATTGTCAATTAGTGGCTATAATATAGTAAAATAAAGTAATACTATAGATTTATAGACAATTACAGAGTATTTTAATTACTTTTAGCCGATAATGATTATCATATTAGTAGAAGTAACAGCAACAATTTTACGATTATAACGTTAGCTAGCATCCAATATTAGTTTTATTCGAACGCAAATTTCATAATCAAATAAGAAGCATTCATAGAGCTTATGATGGTGTATTATTGTTTATTGTTATACGTAAGTAATTTTTGTCGCCAATACGCATAGAACGTCAGTGAAGTATACTCTATTGTATGCATTCTACGCTGATAAGTAAAAGCTACCATTATTACTTTTCTACAAATCATGAATAATATTATACTGTACGTTGCAGCTCTAGATCATAACAAGCTCAAAAATTTCGCATACGTATACGTACTTCTAACAAATGAATACTTAAGCGTTACATCGATGGTTTATTCAATACAAAAATATGTTATGAAAGACAAAAGACATATATATATATCTTATTTACAACTTATAAGTATCGTGAAACAAATCTAAAGGCTTAGAAATATAAATTTGAATACAATAAAGCGTTTAGAACTCTTGGAAAGATAACAGCAAAAGAGTGGATAAATATAATAAAAGAAATATTTGTGTCTTAATATTCTATAGCAAATACAAAGTACCATAATCTTAATACTAAACATTATTACTAAACAGATTATCAAATTACTACGAAATGATTAATCATTTTGATATAAGCTAACAATTATGGCTGCATACTTGATTCTATGTGGCGGCCTTACACTTTTGATTGAAGTGAGCGATGTATATTTCTCGCGCGATTAGCTAAGTTAGCCCATGCCTCTGGGCGACGTCTGAAGTAAATGATAGATCCAATAATAACCACAAGTCCAGCTACAATGGCAATAACGATTCCGGCGATGGCTGCAGTGGCTGGCTGGGTCCTTGCTACGTAAAGTCCACCTTCGCGTTGACTAAATCTAGCAATATTATTCTCAATAGTAACATTGGGTACTCTTGTCCATGATTGAGCATTAATATAACTTGAGTGATAGATATGAATCTCTGATGAAATCTGAGAATCAAGCTTCAAAGTCACATCAAAAGATTTTGATGAAAAATTGGTGAAAGGATAAACGACCAAAAAATCGCTTGCGTAGCCATCTCCAACATTTACTGTACCATGAGCTTGCTTTATACGCTGTTCTCCATCATTACGATTCCACATTTCAAGTCGAATATTAACAAGCGACTCTAATGCACCCTGTTGGATCCATAACCCTTGTTGATTGCTTTAATGACATACGTACATAAATACATATATATGTTATTACGTCTTCTCAAGTCATACACATATATATATATATAATATATATAACTCGTAAATATATGTGTAAATCAGTGTAATTGAGCTATTATTCTTCCTTAAGTTAATTGCAGTATAACATACCTTCCGCTAACCGTCAAATTCCCACCGTTCCAACCAATTTTCTTTTCAGATATAACATAATCTATCACGACAATCCGGCCCTTTTGGCTGCGATTAGAAAAATTATTATTTCTTGTCGACATGTAGTAGTACACACCATTAGATGTAACTTTTCGCGGTCCTAAGTCAAAATAAGTGCCTGCATCATCCAATTCGGACATTTCACCACCAAATTGATCTAGCAGTGAGAGTAAAGTGTAAGCATTAAGCTCAATATCATAACTTAAAAACCGTTAGAATCAACAGTAGAAATTAGAACTGCTATTTTAACGGAGTTACTAAGTACTGCAACTATAATCATAGTACATAAAAACTGAAACATGAATTAAAGTACTGATGCATTTCTCAATGAAACACTAGAGCCTAAACTTACTTGGTGATAAGAGGGCTAAGTTTACCAAATCTTGTGCTGAAAATCCTGTGAAATTGGACCTTGCTAACATACTGGGATAGTTATTGCCCCAGTGACCAAATTGACTAGATCTAGTACTACCTTCTGGATAGTTTTTATTCCTTAACATGACGATGTTAGACCTATCTGTACCAGCCCTTCCTTGACCGTCGTTATTATTAGGATTAGTATTGGAACCAGTCCATCTATATTCAATATCAATATTAACATATTAGGCATTAACAGCCTAAACATAATCTTTTATTGATAGTAAAAATTAAAAAAATTATTATCACAAACTTACTGGACATGAACGTAGCTATTCTTAGACACCATTAATGTATTGGGCACAAAATCATACTCCACAGCAGGATAAACTTGAACAATATTACCACGCTTTCCTCGAACATTTAAATTATGTATCAACTTATCTTCCAATTCTTTCGGTCTTTTGCGAATAGCAAATCGATGAGAACTAACAAAAGGTACACAGATAAGATTATGCAATCTATAGCAATGTTGGCTAATCATGGAAAATAATACTAATGTAGTGAAGAAATAGCTAATATATTAACTTACCGATCTTGAAAAGTTCGTCCAAACTGATTAGTATTAATGGCTAACTGCAATTTAAAGCCGCTATTGCCAATCTTTTTAAATACTCGAACGTTAGGATTTTGTTCATAAACATAACCTCGGTTTTCTCCTTCTGTCTGGTTCAAGTTAAATCTACTGTGAACATCTAACCACGTTGGCTCATTCACTTTAACGCTATTTAAGGTAGAATTAATATCACCACTCCAGCCGTCAAATTCTTTGGTGGAAATGTTATATCTAGGGTAGTTAATATTTTACAGGTAACCAAGTTAAGAAACTTTGATTACTTTTACATTATTATAGAACGTATTATACACAGCAGAGATATTTTTGCTTTACCTCATTCGTAATACGCAATTTTCATGAAAATCATTTGGAATGGTCCAATTATACATCATTGGATAGCCACCTTTTGTGTTACCCAAATGGTTATCTCTACTCCAATCAGCTTCACGACAGTCTGGAGCTGGGATACCATGAGATGGATACTCCGACCATTTACCCCGCGTACCGTTTGGATCATTGCTTGGATAGACTAAGTTCTACAAATATTAAGGGAGATCATATGTTCAAGTTGTTAGTCAGTAACGAAATGCCTTTTTTATTTCCTTAAATTATTTGGCTTACTTCACAATCTTTCTTATTATTTGGTATAAAATCTTTGGAATTTCGCATGATATGAAAGCGATAGTAAGCATTTGGCACAACACACTGCCACCGTGACTTAACGTTGTGACTTTCTGCTTTGTAGTAAGGGCATCTAGTTGGCTCGGAAGTAAGGATGGCAATATCCTAAAGGAGGTATCCACCATCCCAATAGAATAACAATTCTAACTTTAATAATATATCAGGAATAAATTCAGCAATCTTGAAATACAAAATGAAATTACCTTCCATTGTGTGTGATGCCAGTAAGGGTAATAATCTCTTTCTTCAGGGCATTCATAGCCTCGTCGAGTACCAGCAGGATTCTGTCTAGTATAGATTGCACCGTTGCCTTTTAACTTCTATAAATTCAATTGATTAGGAAATTTACAAAGAATTTCAGTAACAAGTCATTTATTAAAGAGAAATGATTTTAACATTGATTAATGATACTCTACGATCAATGATATAAATCGCTAACAATATCTGCACAATGGTTACAATTACGTTTTGTTCTTTTGATTTTCATTACCTGATCAGCAGTAAATAAGCCTTTGTTACGAGTTCGATGTTCGCAGAGTTTGTAACTGTCGTAAGTTTCATGCATCCCATATCTGTATTACATGGACGAAATAATGTACGTAAATAAAGTGTTATCTACTCTAGAAGCGTACTTATGAATTCGACTAAAATCGAAGTATTATGCGGCCCACTGATCCTTTGTGTATTAAAAGTAATCATATACTACTATATATAGCGTAATCTATCGTTATATGGACGTATGAAATAAAAAGTGTACTACATCAACAAAAATTTTTAGATGGGTTAGCATGCTACATTGGACTACGTCTAATTACTCAAGTTACATAGTTAGTCGATTACCTGATGTCACGATTGCAATCATAGTTACTACACCCTGTTGGTGATTTCGGAATGGTCCTATTAAATTACCGACACAATTTACAATTTTAATGATGGCTGAAGGGCATCAATGGCTATGCAGTATTCGATCAATTTTTCCTATTAATACCTGGTAGTAACACCATCACGGATTAAATCATGACACATGTACTGCAAGATCAAATTGCAGTGGTTATTAGGATTGTTGCACGAATGTTGGTTCGTCCTATGTGATATTTAGTTATAGGTAACGAAATAGTTACATGTTAACAACCTAATAAAAAAATGCGTTGAATGCAAGATAGCGCATAGCATAGATAGCTAGTAATGAATCAACAATGACGACTATTAGATTTAATTGATTGACTGAAATGTTGAGGTAAAAACAGTATGTACAAACTTACCATTCAATATTCAAGACCGTACCAGCATAATAATACAAGTTTCCAACATTGTATCCACCGCGATTATTGTTTTCAGAATTAAAGAGCCTAAAGAGAGAGAGATTAATGTTTTATATTAAAATGATAGCGTAACAAAATGCTACTGTACTTGTTTTATTGGATGTATTCAGAACTACGGGTTTACTGTATGTTTGGTTAACTAAGTATCGCCGTCCAATTACTGTACATCCAAAAAATAATGATGATAATAACAACGGCGTCGATATCATCAAGCTACCGATAGATATTACAGTATTTGCAAGTAGCATGAATAGCTAATACTACAATCTTTCTATCCTATCGTACGCTGCTAAAACTGCAAAAAGTACAGTTAGTGTTGAAAAATTTACCTTGCGCATAGTATAGTATTACGGCACTAAGAAACGTAATTGGGTAGTAGAAACTAGATACTAACAATTGTAAAGAAATGCCATACTTTATACTCTACACTATTGCCTGTAGTATTTTTATTTGTCACGAGTTAATCTGATGTTCTGGCAGCGAAAAGACGCCATCATCATAATACTATTTCAATCGATCTAATAACAACACAGCCAGAAATCACGCTATTAATGTATCGTTGATGGTCACCAATTGCCAAAGACGCATCACTACTGTAAGCATTAGTATAGACTTGTGATTTATTAAAGTTACGTTACTAGCGAGTTCTAAATGATTCTTCGCACATCACTGTATGCAGTTAACCCATTGAGTATCATTAAAACTGACCTGTTGGCATTGGCACGAGGTCTAGTAGCTTCGTCCAGACGATTATTACTTCCTCTAAATAAAAGGATATATTCATCAAGAATTAGAAATTAAGCGTTGAATTATGTACAAAATTGAGATCCAAAATGGGAATCTAGCTTAGGAGAAAAGTCCCCCCAAAATACATTTTATAACGTTAATCTGGGTATTTACTCGTATAGAAAGATCAATGTCAGTCAACTGCAGCGAAAGTGATGTGTATCACGTTCAGTTGGCATGGGTTGGAGTATTTTGTTATTAACCTTTTTAATATCATTGCAAATATCTCCATTGCCTGGTCATGTAATGTAGACGATAAGTGTATTAGTATAATTACTCTTTTACAGTTATTAACATACTAGTGGAATGATATCATATCACTTGGTATTTTTCAATATTGTGTACTGTATTTGCCCTGTGTGATAAAGACTGATTCTCTTTCTACATTGAATATCGTGCGAAAATTATATACATACAGTATATAGTTAATCGGTAGTACTGCAGCATTGACTACATCATCGATCAAGAAAATCCCATAGGACAAATCATTTATTCATTATAGTATTAATCTACTGAGGCTAAAAGCGTTGTTAAGGGCGATTGATACTATCATCTTGATCATACAGTTGTGAAAATACAGTAGTGCAACGGTGGATTGATAGTCATTTGGTAACTATCGTCCTAGATAAGTTGAGTGTAATTAGGGACTAAGGGTAATTACTGAAAGTGTAATAATATCGACAATGAAGAGATGTGAAGTAGCAAGTATTGGTAAATTAGTCATAGGCTAATAGTTGCGACTTGTAGTAGGTTGACAATACCATCGATATTCAAGCTCTAGTCGTCCATGATAGTACTACCGTTATTATGGTTCTAAACTAAAGTAGATCAGCAGTAGATAAATATAATGATAATGGATAAAGTAAGGGTAATTCACGGCCATTACTCAAGCTCTAGTTGTCCATGACAGTATTACAGTCATAAGATAAAGTATACTCGTATAATTAATCTCGATAAATTGAATAATACTGCTGTTGACGGCGATCGAATACGATCACAGTGCAAGTAAGTAAGTAACGATTGGTTGATATTTTCTTCTAGTACTGTAGTACCACTTGATATCATAAGATAAAGTCAAGTAGATATTGGACTTGTCCTTGTTCCACTTACTTTATCTATTCCTTACAGTACAGTATCCTATGGCTAAGTGGAAGACAAAGTGTTGCTGAGGGCAACCGAATACGATCCTATCGATGACATTGATATATCCAGTAGTGGTACTGATCATGATTGATCGACATTATTTCTACTCGTTGGTGATGATAAGATTAGTTAGTAGATATAGAGTCGATCAATAACGGACAGTTAAGGGCAATCATTCGAATACACTAATAGAGCAGGTGGCAAGTACTACAGAATTCCTTATTGCCCCGATAAAATAAAAATTGTAACTGTTGTTTATGGGCGATCGATTACTGTATTTGATAACAAGTGGTAAATTGTCGAATGTTAGTCTAAAGTTATTGTTTGCTTTTCTACCTTGGATTATGGAGGTATACATCGCCATGGACAAAAAGGATAGCATGAAGAATGAATAGCAAGATCGCTATGAATTTCACCATCTTTAGTAATCCCACCGTATTCTATTTACGCGTACTGTAGTTGGCCAACGAAAACTATTTCCACCAATTCCACTGAGTGTAAGATTTTTTTTCAATTTTGGACACTCTTGTTTCTTGATATTGATTCAAGATTGAAAGATTAGTTTTTGTAATGAAGTTTGCTGTATAATGCTTGAACTCTTTGGTAATTATAGATGGAATTGAACGGATTCAAAATGATCATGTAGAAATTATAATGGACGATGAAAGGTAATTTTTGTTATTATTGGAGAAAAACGGTGATCTCCAAAAGCGAAGCGGAAATGTTGGCTTTAAAGCAAATAGTTCCCTGATAATGAATCGTTGGGTGGGTCACTGGTGCAAATCAACGTTGAGCAAATCAATCAAGTAAAGCAGTGAATGATGAAGAAATGCAATCCAAGTCAATCAATCAACGAAAGCGGTGGTATCCAAAAGCCAAGACCAAGCCGAAGCAGGAAGCAAGCGGAAATGTTGGTTTTAAAGTAAAATAGTTCCCTGATAATTCAATCGTTGGGTGGGTCACTGGTGCAAATCAACGTTGAACAAATCAATTAAGTAAAGCAGTGAAGGATGAAGAAATGCAATCCAAGTCAATCAATCAACGAAAGCGGTGGTATCCAAAAGCCGAAGCAGCAAGCAAGCGGAAATGTTGGCCCCTTAAAGTAAATAGTTCCTTGATAATGAATCGTTGGGTGGGTCACTAGTGCTAATCAACATGGACAAATCAATCAAGCAAAGCAGTGAACGGCAATAAGAATGGAGTAAATGATGGAAGAAATGCAATCCAAGTCAATCAATGGACGAAAGTGGTGATTTCCAAAGGCGAAGACCAAGTCAAGAAGGAAGCGAGCGTCAAGGTTGGGCCAAGGCTTTGAAGCCTTCAAGTCAATACTTGCCTTAATATATACAGTATGATTGATCGTTGGGTGGGTGACCGGTGCACGTCAACGTTGCTTGATTTAATTGACCTTATAAGGTAATTTATCAGCGTCAACACCGACTGGCTACAACATCCCGGACGCATCATCATCACTGCCAGCACGACACTGCACTACTGTAGACATTACAGTGTACAGTACAAGTGTACAGTCTACTGTAGACTGTAAACTCAGTGTACAGTACAGCACTGTACAGTGTACTGTACTGTAGAGACTGCCCGAGTGCCATACAGTTCTAAAGGTTGGCCAAGGCTTTCAAGGCTTCAAGCCAATACTTCCCTTATTATGTACAGTATGATTGATCGTTGGGTGGGTGACCGGTGCACGTCAACGTTGCTTGATTAAATTGAACCTTATTAGGTAATCGTCAGCGTCAACACCGACTGGCTACAGCTACACCTGTCGAAGGTTCAGGACGCATCACCATCACTTGCAGGTGAGTCGACATTACAGTCTACAGTACAGTTTACTGTAGACTGTAGACTGTAAACTCAGTGTACTGTAGAGGTTAGAGACTGCCCGAGTGCTGTACTGTACAGTGCTAGACCAGATCGCATTCTGACCCGGTCCCAGTCCCACTCCCGCTCCAATGATTTTGTACCAGACTGGAGCCTATGAATCGATCTCGGAATCATTTTCCTCTTCTGATCGCAAGCTTGTCTAAAATTAGCTATGAAGTCATGGCATGGATCAAGTTGCAAATTACAGGCAAGAAGGCAAGCAATAACATCATTCATCTCCTGCTATCCTAGTTGGAATAACAACGATGGATTCGGCACAAGTAGACAAACTCCATTGGGCGTACAAGTTCATCACACGATTGTCAACCATAGCTCATTACAAAAGGGATTTTTCATTTTTCCAATGGCCATTTTTCTTTCCTAGTCACCAAGCTGCACGTACCATTCACTTGAAAATCAAGGGTGGAGCTTGCCTATTGACTTAACATTCAACAAGAAAGCCTTCTATTATCCCTTTCACATGAATTTGTGTTGACAAAAATGCCATTAATTGACCTAATTCTCTATTCTCAAATATAGAATGGAGAACCCAATCCAAATTGATTCTTGGATTGGATAAATACGCTTATGCAAATGACTTGGACAGAAATAGTCTATAGCAATGGCTGGAGAAATTTCCGCCACTCTACTGTAGTATCCAATCCATAGTGGAGTTCCAGTAGCTCTTGGACTGTATGACGGCTCAATCCAAGCGCACTGCATCGATGACGTCACCATGGTATCATGAGGAGCAACTTGCCTCTCCCATTACCTTCAGGCTTCAGTACTGGACGACTTGCTGCTATATAGGTTCGATGGTTTGGCCATCACAACGATTCTTCTTCTTCCATCCATAGCTGCTTTCCTTGCTCTACTTTTGCACTTCATTATACCGACGACGTATTGATTGTATTCTTCACTCTTGATTCTTCTTCTATGTCAAGCTTGAAAGTGTTTGTTGCCATTTTCGATACGCCTTGATTCAATCCTAACCAAACTCCTAGTCACCGACCGACCATACGCTAAACCGTCAACAATGGCCAAAATGCCTACAACCACCTTGTTATTGCTTCTTGCCTTAACTTCAAATTGTTTCGCTGATATCTATCTCCATAATCCCCGTGGTAGTAATAATCGCCTCAATGAGAAATCAGCGAATCGACGAAATGCAAATCGATGCTTTGACTCTCAAGTAAGTAAACATATTCTCTTCAAATAGTGATTCAAGGCCAGATGATGTTCCACTTTCCTTCATACCTTACTGTAGGATCTATACCATCGACAATGATAATGATAACTAGGGAAAAGACACACGCTCTTACGTACAATATACTACACAACAAGGTTGATCCACTCTATCCAAACTATTCACCTATTGAAATAGTTTACAACCTAGAGTTCCTACACTCCATTTCTATCTTTAACTACAATCTTTCATGACAAAGCCAAAATAATTGGATAGTGTCTTTTCCAACACTCTCGTCGCTATGCTTTTAGTCTTGCCAGCAAAATGAATTCATCTAAACTATTCAACAACGATCTTTCCATTGGTGCCTTCTTCTACATTTCTCTTTACCCCTTTCCCATTTTACAAGGACATCATCAGTATCAACTGTAAACAAACCGATATTAGTTGCTAGTGTCTTTATTAAGTACTGAGTCAATTTTCAACTCAGCAATTCTATCCAACAATGAGTAGAAGAAGAAGAGCTTCTTCTTGTAGTTATCCAAGCTTCTCTTATCAGTACCCCAATGATATTGCCAAGAATGTGCTTCTAATAATAATCGTAAACTGTCAGTCGACTCAGATATGATCGTTACAAATCTCGCAAGCGTTACTTTGCGTCTTGACCATGATAATAAAACAAGATGCGTAATGATAATCATTGCCTAAATGAGCCGTCTTAATAAACTATATTGTTGTTGATCTTCTTTCGTATCTTAGAACAACAATCGTGGAGGTTACAACGTTGGCGACAAAACTAATCAAGCCTTTACTGCTGAGACGGGACAACATCGTATGGTAAGAAAGTTTAAATTACTTTACCTTATCTTACAGCAGTTCCTTCTGCATGAAAGAAATTCTAGTGATAAATAATTACTTGAAAATAAGATCCAATGGTGCTGATAATGTCCTATGTTAAAATAACGTAGAAAGTGCTTGAAGGAAGGAAGAGATTTTCATAAAACCATCTTACCATTTACTAGTTGATGACTGCCTAGTCATGATCAGGGTATCCATATTTGTAGCTATCTTTGCTACACAAGGTCAATAGTACGTTGTACAGTATCCGCAAAGGACAGCTGTAAACAATCTCTGATAATATTCTAGTTCATCAAGCACCTACTACAGTACTATAAAGCGATCAGATAGAGACTATTCTCAAACATATCATGGTCAATTCAAAACTACCCCAATAGTATATCCATAAAAGCACTTGATCGCTTAAAATCCTTTTCAATTAGTGATTATCAATTTTTAACGGTATTTCTATCCACAGTTTTAATTCCGGATTTCCCACTACCAAGTAACTTGATGATCAATGTTGTATTTTTCACGATGGGAAAATTAATATCGATAACTATACTTGTGTGATTGTTATCTCTCTTTGAAATATTTTTCCCATTGGAAATTAAGACTTGTTATTACTTCAATATATTAGCGATATTTTCAGAGCGGTCCCACTAGTGGTCGCGGAAAATCCACTCTATTATTGGAATGGACTAATCAACATGGCTGTGGTGGTAATGAAGATACTGATCCACATAAGGTCAATTGTAATCTAGTTATGCAGTATATGTGCCAACCGCAACAAGGAGGACCTGCTGATGACCGGGATAAACTCCGCAATGGCGCTAACACACTTCGACAAGATTATTCACCATTAAATAATGCTCGGGTAAATCTACTAGATGTTGCGCTCCAAATTGAGCGTTATTTTATCAATCTTTTAATCAAGTAATCATATTATTCATATTTCTGTCTTCCTAATTTATGTGTCTAATAACTTCAGGAACTAAGAACAGAAACTCAACAGCAAAAGCAGAATAGGAAAAATGGAAACGTAAAATCTGATCGAGCATTGCAGGAATCATGGGAATGGTATGATAAATGTCGCATCCGACAACGAAATCAAGGTATGTATTATTATTTGGTGTGTATAGTACTGTAATAGTTATTTATGGATATATAGTACAATATAATTTTAGCAGATCGTCCAATAAAAGATAATCTGTCCTATTGACTGTCTTCATTTTCCTTCTAGGGTTATTTACGGCTGATCAGAGATTAAGGACAAACAATGGCTTAGGCTATAGCGCTGCAATATATACTAGACAAAATCCAAACGGTAACCGCTACGGTTATGAATGCCCAGAAGAACGTGACTACTATCCATATTGGCATCCAACTGATTGGAAAGATATTGCTATCATGCCTTTTAATACATCATTATGTAATTGGTATCAAAGTGAAAGTTTCAACGTTAAAAAGCAGTTTGAGTGTATTGAAAATTATCCTAACAGCAACAATGTAAGACATCGATCACGGTGGAATAATGAAGCTGATTGTCAATCTAATGGAGGACAGTGGATCGGCTTTACTAATTACCTTGAATACGCACCACAATTGACGACCGAAACTGCATGCAATGCCGCTAATGGCAATGCTGCTAGTCCACGATATATTTGGGGTATTCCACATGATGCCCTTGCAACTCGATTGCAATCACGATGTCTTGTTGCTTTACCTGCTCCGGATTGTGTTACAGCACCATGGACGCGTGATAATCATCTCGGAAATACACGTGTAGGCCAAGCTTCTCGATACTTATGGACATTGCCTCACTTTCCATCAGGAAAAGAACATAATTGTATCATAAGAATTCGATATAATATCTCCACTGACGATTATGATCCTTTCAAAACAAATTCAAGCCATAATGAAAATAGGTAAGATAAACTAGTAGAGAGTTAGATTCATTCAAAATCTCATTGAAGGCTAGAACGACGATTTTATCTAAAAATCCCCATTTTAAGACTAGTAAGTGAATGACTTTATTATAGAGTATTGGGTATTCAATCGCCTGTTCAACAAAACCCTAATATCGACATTGGAGCCGGCAACTCACCCCTACGCTTGGCGATTAACACAGCGCAATATGGCCGTACGTTTCAAGATCGTTCCCACGTTATAAAATTAATGCCCCGTCCAGCTGGACTCGAGTCTTCAACTATCCATAACATCAACGTACGCGGCAAGCGTGGTAATATCGTGCAAACATATCCAGCTGTTGAATATGATTTTATACCAAACGATATAAAAATTAAAGCTAATGATTTAATCCATTTTCAATGGGCAGGTAAGATATCTGATGATTATTTTAAGAATGAAAAAATCGGATATTCTTGCCTACAAAATGTTTGCTTAGTTTACGGATAATAGAGGAACTTGCGCAAATGTGTCAGAAACTATAACTAACATACAGTTTTAGATTGTAATTTTCATTCCCGAATAACATCCTTATCTAATGAGGAAGCTAGCGCGCTCAGTGTATGTGTAATGTATACTTGCACAAATGTTGTGTAAGACTGTACTCAAGCGATGTAAATTGTACGAAGGACTTTGTATCCGATCGCATCATATTTATCGTTATATGTTTGTGCTCTTGTATCAGTTTATCTCCTATACTGTAGGTGTGTAGTAAATATGAAAGTCGTATATTAGAAGTAATTAGGAGACCTGTAGTTACCTCATCTTGCTTGTCAGTATGCATCTACTTTACTTTAGCAAAAATACACTACCTAAAATGATGTATACTTGCTCTTCTATTGATTATCTTAGGCTCTAACACCCACAATAATGGCAATCCAGCGGGCGACGGACAAGCTGGCGATGCCGGTGAAGGCACACGAGGTAGGAAAACGTATTGGTGCAAAACTTTTTATAGTTATGTAATCATATTATAAATCACCTTCTGATAGCACTTGCCCTATTATACTATATAATTATGATGGTGATTCTATTTATTCTATTATTTTCGTTTGATGCTAAATAAACCGACACAAATTTTCAACCTGTCATAACAATTTCAGGAACGGACAGGAATAATATTGCCCAAATTCGAGATAAAATGGAAAATTTCCCTGTTCCCTTTGAAAACAGTACTTTATGGAAGAATGCTGAGTTAATATGGTCTGGTGTAGGACAACCGTCTTCTTCATCTAGTGAAGATATCGCTGTCACTATGGCAAGTGCAGGTTACTATTTATGTATGAGAAACGCAAAATGTCAAAGCCAATCGGTTGAATCTAAAGCTGAACTGAATAATCTATTAAATAACGCTCCTGCTTCTTTTCCTGGAGCTCTATTGAGATTTAAAAGTCGTGGCACTTTTTATTACATTTGCTCTCGAAATAATAATTTTTCTAATCGTAGCCAGAAAGGAACTATTATAGTACAGTAATGAATAGATTAGCGTGAATATTTCTAGCATATCGAAAAATGTAGTAAAATCTTTTTTAATCATACTAAAAGTCGAAGAATCTGTTAGTTGATCTAGCAATAGCATATGGAAAGTCTAGGCTTTTACGTAGTTAATTATACGAATTCTTACTAATTTGGTAATATCATATAATATCGGTGCAATCTAGTTAAACTTTTATAAATAGAAAGCACATGTTTTATTTTTTTATACCTTCTTAACCAATAGATGTCTGTTTTAAAAGAATTCTTATATATCTAATACGAGTACATATTATTACTAACTGTAATAACTATTAAGTTAAAATATTCAACGATATTATTCCAGCCCATCTTGGCTGAAAGTAATCACCTAATTAACTGCAACATTGCTTTTGTCTATTTGTACATAATATTATTCCACGGACTCATCTATTAGATAATATCACTTGAATTAATTTAACGTCTGTAGAAGATTTATTCATGCATGTTTGCCTTAAAATATAACCTACTTATTTCTGACATGATACGTAATAAATAAATATTGGAAGTAGTTTCATTATAATGCCTACAATATAATTTTATTTATTGAGTTTGGAAGCGAATGCACTTTTGCGGATTGCGGTTTATAAATAGTATTTGTTGCTCTAGCATTTATTATCGTATAAGATTGCACGTTTAAATTAAATGCATCATAAGTTAGAGAATTACAATATTAAATAGAGTGCGAGTAAATTTAGAGTTTGTATCTACAGTAGAATGCTGATACGTTTTCGTTGGCTTAAATGAACAAATGCACTAGAAGGTTTAAGTATAAATTACCAAATTCCATATATTAAATTCTCCACTGACAGTATTGCACCCTTAAAGAAATAAAGTTGAATGCTGGTCTACTAGAAATTTGCAAAACTACATATTTAGAGTTGTTAGTCTAACCAACCTACGTCGTAATTATCGTGGCATGACAAAATCCTGTCTTGCTTTATTTTATTCAAGGAGTGGCATTGAAATGTAAAGTTTCTCATTCAAAAATTCTCATCTATCATCGATTTCTGAAACAAGTCTAATATTAACACATTCACGATATCACTTGTCTTCCTCTATATAATCTTATACACCGAAATTTCCTGAAACTTCATATCCTTTCAACATTCGTATCCGATATTGTCGGAAATACATTATGTGATATAATTAATTTATGAATCTAAGTAAATATGATATTTGCGAAGCCCCCAAAAAGGATGATAACAAGTTTAACAGCAGTGATCATTAATAAAACGCATTTTGCTTTTTCTAAATCGCTCTTACGAGAAATTTCTTACGTAACAATATCCACATATGACATTGTCTCTTGTCAGTTAACAATTTCTAGACCATAGTGCATCGATGAGAAACAACTCCACAACACTTTGTGGCCTAATTTAAAAGTTCTACTTGCAATAGATCAACGTTAGTGACCAGTACGTCTATACCTCGCATCATTACTAATATTGGCTATAAATTTCCACCCTATTTTTCATGTAGAAATTATTTCTCTTTAGCACCATGCCCGAAAATAATTACGTCGCATAATCATATTGAATTATATTTATTCAATTATGTCTTAAAAAAGGATTTAACGTAAACCTTAAATGATTGTTCTAGGTATCTAGAATGTATTCTGGCATAATTTAATTTAATTAGCAAAACGATTATATTTAAATGGCCAAGATCCTTCGTTTATAAGAAACATCCAACTTGCGTTACCATTGATGAACAATTTCGTATTATAATTGATCTCTAATTAATACAATAGAGAGATCCTAATGTTATAGCTTTATATGCATGGGATACATCCCACTTCTGCTAGTATTTAACAATTAAAAACTAATTTATATCCAAGCTAACAAGAGAATATTGTCTGTTTTCCTGATGTAAGTTTAACTTAGTTGGATATAATTGAAAGGCTTTACTTTACCTTCTATTGAAAAATACTAATATACATATAGATCTTTTCTACCGGTAATTAAGCTTAATATCATGCGTGTATTGTGTAGTAGGTGTTTTCCGGGAGATATTGATCGATTCTAATCTGAAGTGGATTATAAATATAGACCTTCGTCATGATCGCTACAATAGATAGATCCTGATGCCACAGCTTTATGTCCATGGGACACATCCCACTTCTACTATTAGTTAATAATTGAAAACAAATTTATATTCGAGTTAATAAGAGAATATTGCCTATTTTTCCTAATATGAGTTTAACTTAGTTGAATATAATTGAAAGGCTCTACTTTATCTTCTATTGGAAAGCACTAATATACCCGTAGATCTTTCCTACCGGTAATTATGCTTAAAATAATGTCATGCGTATATTGTAGGTGTTCTCAGGGAGATATCGATCGATTCCAGTCTGTAGAGGATTATCGATATTGAACTCCTTCTCTATGATCGCTCTGATTATAAAATATCACTAGTTGTTATTAATAATATATAACTACTTCATTTGATGAATTCAACTTATAGGTCGACGGAACTCTCGCTAACGTAGCTAGACTAGAACAATATTAATCTGCCTATGGTTTAGCTCTATTTTCATAACTCTACTCCTTCAGATTAAAATATTTTTAACCTATTTATCAAAGCTACTTCTAGCTACTATAGCAAGACTGTTGATAACCTTTTAATTATCTTCATTTTTTGCTACTCCAATTTAAGATACAGATGTCATTTATATAGGAAAATCTTTTTTATTATCTATGGTACTATTATTATTGCTTTATTATTTAATACTTTGAAATATTCCCTTAACGTATAATATTCAAATATCTAGTTTAGCGATTCCGATTTTAAAATAATGTAACCATATTCAGAACCTCCTTCAGTTATTGGAGATTCATCATTACTAATCTTAATTACTGTTCAATCTTACAGCTTCAACCTTAACTAAATACCTATTTAATTTAGGACCTAGCTTACGACATATTTATTAAGGATGACTAGAGTAATTACTAGTTCATATAGTCATAATTATAAGAAACTATTATATTATGGATGCCGCTTGAAATTTTAATCTTTTACGCTTTATTTTATCGTAACAGAATATTGTGAATCAACATATTATATACGCGTATATTACTCGATTTTGGTATAGCCAAATAATTAACATTCTTTAACGACTTTTAACATATTCTACATAGCCATAATAGGTCTTGAGCGATATTATTTTAACTATTTTAATGTTTTTATTATCTAGGGATATAAACTAAGTAAGAGTCTATTACTCATCCGCTGAGTATTATAAATTCAAATTAGTAGAATCTATTATTTTGTATCCTGTACAATAGTAAATTTTAACATAGGCTACAAATTTACAGTTATGGCTAGGTTAATAGTCTAGTATTGTTACTTTAGCAATTTAAAAGTATAAGTAAATGATATATCCTGTACTAGAGTACAGTGTTGTATATCATTTCGCTATGTAGGTTGTAAAAGATAGAATATTAACTGTTTACTTTCTTGAATACGGATTGTTTACGCCTTCCTCTAAATTGAACCATTATATCTAGATATAAAACGATAGATGTTGCAAAGCAAATTTATAAACACTGCTATTACAGTAAAATCCGGCTATTTATATAGAATACTAACAATCATTTAAGAACCTATTAATCCAATTATAATTAAATTTTTTACTATTGTAATGGCTTGCAGAAGAGCGATTACTCTAAATTGTATCCTATATTTTCTAGCTCAAACAGCGCTTTATTCTTACCAGGAGGCAATAATCTTTTTGAACCAATTTTAAATCGCTTTCATGCCAAATAAACATAGGAAATACAAATACTTGATATACCTATGTAGCCCTTCAACTCATAGCTTCAGAGCCATAGGATCTACGCAGTATACGTGCAATTGCATATCAAATCTGCGATATATTCATAAACTTTAACTATTTATAATAAAAAGATTAAATTTAATATTACTTTTCAGTTAGAGCAATTAAGATCAATACAATTTCAAATTTATTTCACTGCTATAAAAAATGTGATAATATATGTGTATAAATAATAAATATTTCACCTATTTCATGTATGTGAAGACCTAACAACTGATCAAATACATTTCCTTAACGCTTTTTAAAATTATCCAATCATTGATGCCCATGATATTGCTGAATTTAGTCTACCATAGGATGTCTTCTCTGAAGTAAGATTTATATTATTATGCATTAAGTTTGAAAAAATTCTGCTAAAAAATCAAGTACTTATTTCTGTTTTACGGAATACATAATATGAGGGTTATTATAATCATAACATTATTTCCTTAATTGATCATTTACAATATATTCTTGTTCAATATAGTCAAGCTACTATTACCGACTCTAAAGACTCTATAATCTGGTGTGGTGTATTAGTCAATATTTAGCAGATGAAGATACTCAATTAACTAACAGATGTAAAATTCTATGAATAGACTTAATTAGAATGACTTTAAATTGAAGGTATCGGTTACATCAAACCTGAGATAATGAAATTAATGACTATTGAAACTGATACGAGCATGCCAGCCATTAAGTTGAGTTATTTTATCTAAATTTTATCAATCATGTTATCAAGATCAATAGATCAAAAAGAGATAGTTGAAAGATAACCATTATACACGTATATGAGGGTATAGAATAGAAATAAAGTAATTGTCATTACTATCAAATACCTCTATAAGTATTCTTTGAAGGATGGCGTATTATGTAGTGTAGATAAATGTTAGCTACACAGGCTAATATTCTATATTCTTGATAAAATGAATACGCAAATTTTATAGATTTGATAAAAATTTTGATATAGAGTACAAGGACATTTCAAATGATAACCGAATTTATTAAATTAAATCATTTTGACAGGAAGAACCTCTAGAATAAGAGAAAATTACAATTTTCTTCTACAAGGTACCGTCATTAATCTCATCTTCACATCTTTATGTACTAGAAATAATTTAAACTCTGATTTAGATTAAGAAGAAAATTCAATCCAAATTAAAAATGGAGCATGGGAATACAATAACTAACGAATTCTTTGAAAGAGTATACGATAACCTTTCAATCTATAAACCTAATTGGATGGAGACTGATCAATTGTTATCAATCGGCTACATGTCTAACTGGTTTCGGATAGTTCAGAAAACTTTTCTATTTAGATAACTAGCCGTCAAAATAGTGGATTAAAGTGTTTGTAAAACACATTTTAGATTTCGAAGTAAAAATTCAAATTTCGATACACAGACTGTAATGCTGTGTCTAATCCTTTTATTGAATTAAAGATACTATTGCTTTTGTACAGGATATCCCTATGATCATTATGTGAGTCCATAGGTATGGTATTACAAGCTATGAATATGCTCTTTAGAGTAATTTCTTCTATCATCTCTAACGACAAGATAATCTTCATATTAAAGACATTAGAATCTTATGACAAATTATTGGATCATCATAGCGAAAAACAGAAATTCTTAATAGTTATTCAATACATTAATCGTTTCCTATTGTAATAGTTACAGAGAGAATAGAAACGGTGGCTACTTTAGCTCTTAAAGTAGATTAGCTGAAAATCTGATGAAATAATAATTTTTATCCTCTGTTTGTATAAGCTTCTCTATTGAATATCTCTAAAATACATGTAAAATAGTTCATTTTCTATATACCACCCATCACAATCCTGGCAATAATACTTTAATTAGGGCCATTCTTGAAGGACTAGCTATGTTAGAGATATTATTCATGACATAAAGGCTACATATATCAAGGTCAGCAAAACCTTTCCAACCTTCTACATTACAATCGCTAAAGGATTAGCAATGTTAGAAATATTATTTACGACGCAAAGGTTATGTGTGTTAAGGCTAGTTAAACCTTTCCAACTTTCTACGTTGCAATTCTCGAGGGATTAGTAATGTTAGAGATATTATCTACGACATAGAGGTCATATGTTAAGGTCTGTAAAACCTTTTTCAACTTTCTACATTACATAATTTATAGAGGCATTCAATAATAATAGCATTCAAACTGACTGTACCGTCAATATTTACTAATAAAAAAAACTATAATACATGATTAAACTATCCGTTAACGCCAAAAAAATCAATATCTATTCCAATCATGAATCAAATTAGAACTAGTTATCTATCCTAGATTACTGCATAACAGTATAGATTTTTTATATTTTTTTGCAACACTATCAATTAACGCAAAAATATTAACATCTAATCCAATTATAAGTCCAATTAGAACTAGTTATCTATCATAGTATGTCATATAAAAGCTTCAATTTTATATTTTTGCGATACTTGAATAGAATTTCAACCTGATAGAATCATTTAAATACTTGCGTAGCTCTTGGTTTATTCCTCTTTCCATGCTTTCTACTCTTGAGACTGCTGAATAATTTTATGATACCATCACGATATAGCTCGTTGGTTATGGCATACAGAAATGGATTAAGAGAGGAATTAGTTATAATTAGTATTTTAAAAGCTTTAGAAATATTTGGATCGAGCTGAATAACCTCAAACTGAAAGAGTGTAAAGTATAACTCATTCGGTAGCCAGCATACAATTAAAGCCATGGATGCAGTAAATGCAGTAATGGTTGCACGTCGGCGAGTTATCGATTTATTAACATTATCGTTTTGGCCAATTTTCGTTAGGAAAAATAATCGCCGAGCAATATCAATATAGCATAGGACAATAACGGTGACGGGTATAAATAAGCGTATAGTTTCCATAATTATAAAGAAGATATTTCGGGTTGCTTTATCATCAAAAACAGATCCCCACTGACATGGTGGTATAAAAGCAGGATTAAATGTCTCGTTTAGTATATTCTCTATGGTTAATATTAACTGTCCGATGATAATGCAAGCTACCATAATTCGACAATTTTTAACTGAGAATAATACTTTATAACGCCATGGTTGAGCAATAGCGAACCAACGTTCTAAAGTGATGGTTAAAACGAGGTAGATGGAGATAAAACCAAGTGAGAATAGGAAATATTCTGAATCAATTAGCTTGCAATATAGGACACCTGCTGTACCATTAGGATAAGGAAATGCCTCTGCCGGGATAACAAATCCAGGTGTAATAATTGCAAAAAGACCAGTGAGCATATCAATAATAGCTAAGCAAAATATTAAAGTATGTAGAGCTCCCTTCATAACTGCTCGTTGATGGATACTAACCAAGCAAACGAGTAAATTACCAATAATTGCAACACTAGCTAACATACCAAATACAATATGGATGCCAACTGAAGTTTTAGGATCTTCAACGATATTAGGAGTGGCCGTTACAGCTGTAGAAGCATTGGATGATAGTGTAGAATTCATAGTAGAATTGATCTGAGCAACAGTATCGGGAAATATGGTAAAATTCATCTCGATCTTGATTATCGTGAAATGATGATTGGAGAAATAATTTTAAGGTGAATTTCCACAACCAAACCTACTTGAAGGGTTGAAATTCTTACAAATTTGAACTGATCAGACAGGAATAAGAATAATGCAGTAGAAATCTTCGTATCACTAGATCGGACAGGATTGCTTTACCTATACTGCTATAATAATTGGTTGCAACTAACCTCCAAAATGACGACTTATTTGATTGACTAAAATATCAATTAGACATGATAGTTCTGTAAAGTTAGTCTATCAGAATGAATACTTTATCGATTTTGATTACAAAAGCCTTAACATATAATCCTTGCAATTTCGAATACCAATCTTTCAAATTTACAATCCAGTGGGATTAATGAGTGATTAGAAATAAAAAGCAAACGAATAAATGGTAAGAATAATAATTAATTTAATCGAGTGACAAAGTGTGCGGTAGAAATTGAGAAGTGAAAATAAAGGCCAATAGCTTCCCAATCGATTATCAATCAATTTAATCGAGTAACAAAGTATACAGTAAAATTGAGAGAGGGTAATGAAAGCCAATAACTGCTCAATTGATTATTAATCAATTTAATTGAGTAACAAAGTATATAGAGAAAATGAGAGAGGATAATGAAGGTCAATAGCTGCCCAATCTATTATTCTTTCACCAATGGAGTAACTTAAATATAGATTCAGTATTAAAATGGTAATAATGAAATAATCTTATCCCATGGCGCCGAAAAGATTTAAAAATAGAGATTCGTATAGATTCTATTTATCTAATTAAACGATTATTATGATATTGATTTAGAGAGATATTAATGATAGCATAAATTAATTAAAAGGATAGTTAAAAATGAGAAACTGACATCAAAATAGAAGAAAATGAACTGTAATAATATTTTTTTATTTTTAATTAATAAATAAATTAAATCAGCTGCAAATAGATGGATATCCACAAAAATTAGCTGATGAGTAATTTAAGCGGTAATATCATTAACTCATAGAAAATGTACAGCTTGGATTTGTTTTAACTTTCCAATTATAGCTAATACTCTATATTAAATTAGGTCTTTGTTACAAATAGTGCTATCTTCTTCAGTGCATGTAATTACCTTTTCCAGTATGATTTTGATTGATTGCTAATGGTGTCAATTTGGATTGAGAAATAATGACAAGAAATACCTTAGCATACATTTTGCCTATCTGTCCACCTGTGTTGATCACTAAGATGAATTGCAAACATACGGCAATATTCACGGATTGAAATATCTATATAGACCGAGAGAATGAGGAAGATCAATACTATTCCGCGATGATGAGATATTATTGGCTACTCTAGATCGCTACGGATATTGCTCCTGCAAGTTAGGATAACACTCAATTAAAACTCCAATTTATACAATAATATCATTGACTAATGTTGAATGCACCTGCTTCAGCTTCATAATGAACGGATTTGTCACTGTAGCAACAAAAAAAATTTAACAAAATAAAATAAAATATTGATTATGTGGGGGAAACAGATGCATTTTGCCGTGACGTCGTTGTGTGCCACTTAACGAAATTCATTTCTTTCGATAATATTCAGCAAAGATATTGGGCCCCTTCTATCCAGCCAGACTATCAAGCTAACAATATCAATTTTTTAGGCTATAGAATGCCGATTAAATATAGATGAAGGCATTTAAAAAAAATAGATCAATTTCTCTTCATGAATTTATTTATTTGTAATATGTATTAAGACCGATCAATAGTAAAAAATAAAAGCATATATTCATTCTCTATAGTTGCTATAAAAGATCATCAACAGATTAGCTTTGACCTGGGAAAATAATCAACAACAATATCTAAACATGATTAATGGACATTATTCTCCATTTTGATGAATGATAATAGCAGCGTTATAAAAAAAAAATAAGATAAACAAAATGGCGAAATGACAAAATGATTGGGCCTAGACTTGAAGACTTTGACTATTCATCATCAATAAACCATTAGCATAATATGGTTAAACAATTAACTGAGCATTTTCAATTGGAGCAACTGTATTATCATAAAAATTAGGCTTATTAAAATATCTGCCTGCCATTTTGAGCTATAATTAAGGACTTGATAATCTATCTTCTTTCTTGCTATATTTAAGACAGAGGAAATTATAGAATTACTTCTTATGATGCATAACAACGTGTTAAACAGCACAATTGATTCCTTACTCCAAAGTGATTAAACAGTCATTTTTTTTCTACAACAATAATACTTAAACATAGACCAATTCAATTTTCTATGCTTTCTACTTCCTCTGATTAGATATAGAATCGATAGGAAGTCATCAAATAGAAATTACAGTAAATAGTTCACTTTTACTGCGACAACAATAGTGAAATATGGAACAATCAATTTTTTATGCTTTCCACTTTCCTCCGATATAATCAATAAGTAATCATCAAACGGAAAATGCAATAAACAGTCCATATTTACTACGACAATAATACAATGTTGATCGACCCAATTTTCTATACTTTCTTCCAATAAGACGTATAATTAATATGTTGGCGTATTAATATAAGATTCATCAAACAGAAAACACACTAAACAGTCCATTTTTACAACGACAATAATAGTGAAATAGTCATCAATCGAATTTTCAAGATTTTCTGCTTTCCTCCGATATAATCAATAAGTAATCATCGAACGGAAAATGCAATAAACAGTCCATATTTACTACGATAATAAAAGTGAAATAGTGATTAATTGAATTTTTCGAGGTTTTCTACTTTTCTACGATATAATCAATGAATAATTACATTATCAAACTGAAAATACAGTAAACAGTCCATTTTACGACGATCATACTGTAATAGTTCAATAGTGGTTAATTTAATTTTCCATGCTTTCTACTTGCCTCCGGTTAGACGTATAGCTTATATATATAATCAATGAGTAGTCATCAAACGGAAAATACTATAAACAGTCCTATTACAATCATCGATGCAACCAATTTTTAGGTTAAAAAATATTTACTTCCATCAATATGAAATCATCTTTCGAATAGTCTTGAATCCCCAATAAGGATAGCATGGATCAGTAAGATTATACTGTGATTAAAACGACCAAGCTTGTTGATTACGATATGCAATTATAACGTTAATACAAAATAAGTTAATGATTAATGAATATAGTCAGTGGCCGGTCATCTTACGACATTATTGATCCATATATTTACCCTTCCTCAATAGAATAGCATTGGAGAGGAAATAGTGAACAATATTCTAGTAGATTATTGATTTATTCTATTAACCATATTTATTTGTATACCACTACATGGATACCAAGTAGAATACTAACTGAAGATTTTACCCTAATCTGTTATAAGCTAGTTATGCATGTAAATTAAATTAACTTATCTGTATGTTACGATCTTCATTGATCACTTCTCCTAATTCCTGCCCTTTACTTACATAGTACAGAGTTCAAGCGCTAAATTATTTATAGACTAAAGTTACTTTGCTCTGTATTTTAAAAGTACGGTTAATCTAACGTTTGATAGGTATCTGTGTTCGTAATCCAAGCTGAAACAGATGCAATTTAGTAGTAGATCGTTTTAATTCGAATAGTTGATAAAATCTTATCTAGCTGCCAGAGACATTTCAACAAGGATTCATTTTACCTGAGTTTCAATTTATTTCAATAAAGTCATGCAGCATCAAAGTATACCAAGGAGATGGCATATTTTCATTAAATCCTTGTTCGATCATAAATTATTACATAAACGATACCGGTTTTTTAATCTTGCTAGGTCGGAGTAATTAAAATTTAAATATCTGTTGTATGCGATCCTATGCAGGATTGCATATTGGGCAATCAATTAAAAAATAGGATCAATCATAAAAGTAAATCGAAGGCAGTCCATACTCTGCACCATAAAATTAAATAAATAATGAGATCAGGTATTAAATGCATCTATTTTCAAATAGCACTATGAAGTGATATCACACATGTATACCCCAATTTAGCGATTTCTAGCCAAGTAGGAAGTGGTTTGCCTCTATTCCTCTCTATATACTATGGAAGGCGAAATAAATGATCATTAATAATGATACTAATGTAACATGAATATCGTAACACTTTGGAGCTTTTAACAGATATAGATTAAATATTATAAGTAGTTTCTAAATACATTTTCCTTCACAATAATTAAAAGTTCAATGTTTATACAGGAAGAATTACCTTTTCTCTTAATCTCTATTCTCTATCAATCGTCATGATCTACCTGAAATTAATCACGGACTAGCCGTTATATATATATATATACCCGTATTACATATGTATAGGTTTCAGCTTTCGCAAATTATCCACTGTATCCCTTCTAATATTATTACTACAGGTAATATGAGAAGGATCACGGTACGGTATTTATTCAGACTTGCATCACAAGAGCAGATATTATTAGCCCCTATATAAATTCCTATTAAAGAGGCCGACTACTACTATAAACACTTTGTAATAATGGTACAATTCTACTAAAGAAACCCTCCGCTATGAATGATTCTAATTAAAATTATTTTTAGCAGATAAAAGAGACAGATTTGCGTATTTAAAAACTAGCCCTTGAACTATTAATGTTACATATTTAATCAGAACTTCATTTCCATTTATGATCTACTGATTAATATTTTTCATATTCGTTAGGAAGTAGGAAAATTGTGCAAAATATCATAATAAGAATGGCGTTGTTTATCGTTTACTATCCTGGAAAATTTTTAATATTTTGTGAAAATAATTATGTGATTAAAATTAATAGTTAAATATGAATTTCATTTATTTAGCATACTACATCATATAGCAAGTCATACGAGTGAGATAGATATATTAAGGTTAGGCTTGGGGTTACTGTAAGTCTAATTTAAATAAGCTTGCATAGTAAGATTTATTCTAGAAATAAGTTAAGATTAGGCTAGTAAACAAAACTCTTGTTTAGAATAATTGTGTATTGCTATTGTAATTTTCGATTACCTTTTTACTTCATTCAAAATCATAAAATTTAACTCCAATATTCTTTTCAACTCTGGATTACAAATAAGATATTCTAGCTTGTGTTTAAGATTATTAACTAAGTAGTTACCATAATCAATATATTGCAGACTTTTTCGATTTGTAGTTTAGGAATCATAAGTAATGATATTAAAAGAGAGAACAGATTATTTCATGTCCGAAATGCGCTACATGCTATATAAAACTTCATTCTAGTATATATCTTTTAGGTAATATGTTTATGACAGGCTAGGAATCTTTCCCATTGTAAGTATAACTTTTTTATTAGTATTTGTTATAAGATGATCATTTTAAGCTGTTAAGATGGCCATTTAAAGCTAAATACACAATAATTGATGATGAATGTATTAATAATTAATTTGCAGGTTGTTTATTAGGGTGAGCTATCACTTTAATCCGAGGAGAAAATAATTAATGACCTTGGGTTTCTTAGAAATATGTATACATGATAGTCTTCATAAATAGTATTTTACATAAATGTATGATCAGCTATTTTTATAGCATGATTATGAAATCATTATAGGAACAAAGACTAAACCGTATAAATTATATTGCTTTAATATTTCATATCATATACTAGATTCATCTATCGATTACTTAGATGTTCCTAACCCTGGTAAAGAAAAGATTTTTTTATAGGATGATTATAAATCTCATTTTCATATTTTTGTATAATTATTAAGACTGCGGACTAGTACTATGAACATCTTGGCGATCATACTTGTTATTAATAAATATAAATTATACTCTGAAAACTACAACAATAGTTAAAATTTTCATGTTAATTCATTCACTTTGCAATTGTAAAGAACTTATGAGTATTTAGAAATTAAATGCTGTCCTCATGCTGTATGGTTCGCCGTAAAGCAAAATTGTTAAGTTTGAGATTTGTTATATATCTGATGAAACTTTACTCCAATATCTAAAAGTATTTTATATCATCAAAAACTGTTATACAACGTCAGCAATTTTTTTCGATCTTATGCCGATATTGTCTTGTCTTGGCTATATTATAATCAACATCATTAATAATTCGTACTCTATCTCTATTTACGCTCTATAGACTCTCGTGGGTAAGTACGTACGCAAGTCATAATAGTATTTAGCATCCCAACTATTGTAGCTTCAGATTCTAGTCTCAGAAAATGAACTATAAAGGCAGAAAGGGTTTACTAATATTAATTATCATACAACAACATATAAAAATCACATTTGACATTTTATCTCTAGATGCAGTGCATGAACAGTTCTTAAAATTTTCAGATAGTCATATCGCAAAACGTTCGAATTAATCAAAAAAATTTTGAATTCATCTAGGACATCATTTTTATAATACGAACATATACAGTTTATAAATACGTATTTCTCTTTTTCAGATTTAAAGAATAATGAATCAAGAGGCGGGAAAACAAATACGAAGTCTATCTCTATCATTAACAATTCTCTCAATATTTAACTCTATCAGTATTATTTCTGGACTGGTTCAACCATACTATTTAACGATGTTAGAACTGGAATAAAACAAAATTTATTTCCAGCAAAAAATTGTATTCGGAAGCTGGCGATGTGAAGTACAATCAATCTATCAAGTGCAGAACAGTATGATCAATCTTACGCTACTGTTCTAGCCTTGTAAGATTACATCGAGGAAAATAAAATTATCTATATGATGTCGAAATCGAGTTAGCTATAGACAGATGAAATAATTATAATAAGATATGTTATCAGGAATGTTATTTTGTTTAGGATATATCCAGTCTATAGCAGTTTAAATAAAAACAGAATAGAGAATATATTTCCTAGCGTCTTTTCGAAAGGAGATATTACTATTCTATCAGATTATATAATAGCTGCGCTGCCCCTCTAGATTGTAAAAACAATTTATTTTTACATCGCGCAATATAGTACACGTGTAGAAAGTAAAAGTTAGTATACGCGTAAGTTTACGAATTATAGTTATTCATAACGATAGTTGTCTTCAGCTTTTGTTAGAACTGAATCTTCACCAAGAAGAGAACATAGTTCTAATAAGCGTTTTTGCATTAATGGAACACCAGCTAATTGCGATTCTAACTTTTCCTTTTCATCTTTAAGTGATAATCTTGCTTCCGTGTTTAATTCTTCTAAACGCCAGCCTCCTTCACCATCGAACTGTAGTACATGCGTATGATATTTCCTATAGTTGATATCATAGGAGTAGAGTAATTTTATTAATGGTTACTTAAAAATATGTGTGTATTGACTGTATATAATTTTGTAATTTATACAGCATTTAGAATTTTAACTACCATAATGAAGGCCGATGAGAAATGGACAGAAGAATGATTCCTTTATCTTTAGCAACTTGATAGATTTTACCTTCAACGTCAATGCTAACTGCACTCGTACATTCGTCTAAAAGAGCAAACTTTGGCCTGATAGAGAATTTATATCAGTTAACATAGCAAATACATAAATAAATGTCGACCAATAAACTAAAATGGTAACATAGTCATATATTACACTCACTTATGATAAAATAAACGAGCAGTGCCTACTCTTTGCTTTTCACCACCTGATAGCACATCCGACCAATCATTTATCGCATCCCATCCTTTGTAATAAAAATAGCAATTAGAAGAAGTAAGACCTCAAATGATTAATGATCAATTAATAAATCCATTTAAAATAGCTTGTATTAAGCAATCTTGAACATTTATACCTCCTTCCCGTTGGACTACATAATTTAAGCAAACAATGTCTAAAATATCCTCTAAATCGGCGTCAGATATCCCCTTTGATTCCATATCAGCCTTCGTATCAGGATAAATGATTTGATCTCGTAGAGTACCCAATGACATATATGGTCTGTAAAATGAATTTCATTGATTGTATTTTAATAGTTGTTTTGTAAAGTCAAAGTGAATTAATCGATATTCTGTTGGTTCATTACCTTTGTGGAATATAGAATAACGATGATACAGGAGGTTTTTTCATTTCACCCTTAAAAATTGGCCAAAGCCCGCTAAGAATTCGAAACAATGAGCTTTTACCGCAGCCATTAGGGCCAGTAATTAATAGATGCATGCCATCTGTAATCTATCATAACGATAGTCAAGTAATAATTCAATTTATATTCTATGAGCACAGATCTTTACGTTAGAATAGAGCTTTTTCTATCAACGAAGCCATGGACGATTATTACCTGTAATGTTAAATTGGGAACGATAACATCACCATTCGGTGTAACTACAGCCACTTTATTTAGCTGGATCGTAAAATCTTGGCTTTCTGTAACGTTGCCCCTTTTATTAATATCAAGGCTTCCAGTTTGTATCCCTTCATCATCATTAATATTATTGTTTTTGGAGACAGTTTTCCTTACATAATGTCCGTCACTAATATCTTTAAAGACCATCAACATGTCATAAACACGAGATGTATACCCAGCTAATTCCGTTATCTACAGTTTAATAAATTTATAATTTTAAAAATAAATGATTGATAATAATTTGTAAAAACCATTTAGAAAAGTCATCGGACAGTGTGACATAATTACACCAATCTCTTGTATACTTATGGCTTAACCTATTAACTATACCTTGTATATTTAACTAATTAATCCAACCTACCTCTTTTAACGATGACATAATCCTTTCAAATGCATCAGCTGTCGAAGCAAGGAGATGACGAGCGGTAGTTAAGGTTTGAGTTCTTTCGCTGACTACATCAATTTTGGGTAGAGTAGTTTCACCGGATTCCGTAGTAGAATCAACATCTTCATCTCGATTTAATAAGACAGGCAAAGCAATCATGACCATCCCAGTAGCACTCCAACAATATTTCATGAGGAATTGCTCCAGCACCACATACCAAAGTCTCTTTTTAAAGATCATTTCCAAATGGTTGGCTAAGACGCGATAGCTTTGATAAAGGAGATTGTGCTCGACCTAGATTACGATATATTAACAGGAAGTCATGATTACGGTTTAGGTAGATCATCACTCCATCTATTAGCAAACTAGTAAGTAAGTAAAGTATTGGATTATTGCCGCATGATATTATTTTCCAATTAAACCTCTATACTCGTTGATACCCTTAAGTACTGAAAAATGGAATTACTATTCTTTACTAAACCCTCGCAATTGAGCTACCAACTTACGATTAGAGTAGTAAAATAATTATATAGATTTATACTAAGGTAATTTTATTGATATGTGCTTCTATTCAAGGAGAAGAGATTCTAAGTAAATAGAATCGAATACTCAGGTAAGCAATAACAATGTTATAGAGTATTGAATGAATTAATTATTTATCATCCTGCCATTATTGAATGAATAAAGTAATTAACGTTAGTAAATAAAAAGCCCTTCTCCAATTAGAATAAGCAGGTAATGTCTAATCAGGCGGACAACCAACATCTTTAATCCAATATCTAGTGGTCCATCATTACTACTATTGGATCATCTACAACCTGCAGTACTATAGTCAAATATAGGCGTAGTTAGCATTACTAAAATACTGTACACTTTCTCTTAGTGTAATACGGTAGTCCTTAACGATATGAAATCAATATCCATTGGCCTTAACTGTAGAATAAAATTGGCTCCTTTTTCATAATTTAATTGTGAGTTTGTCCAGCTGAATGTGCAGTGCAGTTGCCGTAACTAAGGCATTTATTTAACTATCCATTTTCTTAACAAAGAAATTCTTGTCTAAAATTACGGTAAAATATTATGCGATCCAATAGCCATAGAATATCCTTCACAGTTTGCTGCTTCTTTTCAACATTTGGTTATGAATTATTTTACTGAATGTATAGCAGCCACAACGATAGTGTTCATTTACTGTATACTTTCCCAGTGAAGAAGTATAGAACATCCAATATGCATATGTGAAAAATAATTGCGGTAAAACATTAAGTGATCCCTTCTACAGAGATCAAAGTAATTTGATGATCAACTGATATAACTAAGGGGAATATCGAATTTTTAACATTCAATCGTCAGTTTACTTTGCTAGTGACTAATTTCTTCAGTTGAAGAAAAGGGTGATTAGAATTATGGAAGTGGATAGTATCCGATTTACAAGAGTCATTCAAAATGGATAACGACTACGATAGAGCATCTAATAATACGCATATATCAAAAAATTATAGTAAAACATGAAGTGATCCTTTGTACAGAGATGGAAATAATTTAATGATAAGCTGATATTTAGTCATGGGAATATCGAATTTTTAACATTCAATCATCAGTTTACTTTGATTGTCAATAATTTTTTTAGTTGAAGAAAAGGAGAGATTACGAGTTATCGAAATTGGATAGTATCTACTTTGCAAGGGTAATTGAAAATGGACAACGACAGTAGTAGCATTGGTGTAGAATTCATCGATTCCCTAGGGTAATATCTTTTATTTTAGTCCTACCTTATGGCCGGAATAAAATGCTATCTCTTCGGAATTGGTAATTAATCGAGAATGGACATATCTTAAATTACCACGTAATTGAGCCTCTTGAGCGGTTAATTTACCAAATTTAGGCGAGCATCGACGTAAAATTCTAGCTGTAACATAGACGACGGTATAAGCAAGTGATGGTGGAGCAATTAAGCCTAAATAACTGTAGCCACGCTGTTGAAGGCCTAGTCTAAAGAGTGCCGATGTCATGAGGATAACATCCAATACAGGCTTAGTCAATTGAGAATACAAATGTGAAATTGATGAACAAAATTCACGTATATCTTCAGTAAGGCATTCGTCGGCATTAGTTAGCCTACTGTCTAAGTTACTGACACGGTAATAAGTTTGATTTTGAAAATAAGCATTATAGGAATAATGAACTAATCGATCACGAAAAGCAAGACCCAGTTTATTTTCCATATATCGTATAGAACTATTGACAAATGTAGCCGGTATAGCAACCGCTAACCATTTGGCTATATTGATTAAGAAGATACGGAATCGTTTTTGTACAATGCATCGGACAACTCGACCCTCTAATCCAGCAACATAAATGGAAATAAATGAACGACATATTAAGGCTAATGAATGAATAGCAAGTAAAGCAAATTCAGGACTTTTCCAACTAGGAATTAGAATTTGAATGATCCATTTTAACTGTTTCATAAAGGCAGCATTTAAAGCTGGTGACGATTTCCTTTTATCCATGGATTTTGTCAAATTATGTATAAGATGATGATCGATGGTTGCATCGTTGGCAGTATCTGGAGAAGAACGACGATGGCGTCCAAACCAACGATGTAAATAACGTCTGATAAATTCATCGATCATTGATGATCGTGATACCGCTAGACCAGCACATGCTAATGCAGTAATGGTGGTTACATTTCTGAAACTGGCATGTTTATAGACTAATTTGGAAACATTGGCCATGGTAGATGTAGTTATTCCTCTTTTTCCTTTTCAATCGCAATCTCTCGGGAGAGTGGCAAAAGCGATGGCGATTGGATAAAATCACCAATACAAGGTTAATATACCTCGAAGAATGGATCGTTGACGATTAGCAATGATCGTCCAAGTAGTAACAGAGTAAATTGTCCTATTTTGAAGTAATGGATGATAATGAATCGTCTAAAATTGATCCAGGAAGAGAAATAATCATCAATCGAGAAGGATTGTTTACTTTACCGATGGCAGCTCTTGCAGTAGAAAATGAAAGATGAAAGTGCGGAAAGATGAATTTACGCCGCTATTTCTACTCGATTGAATAATGCATTAGTAACAAGGTAATTACAGTAGTACAGTACAATGTCCTGCAGTACTCTTCCACTTGAAAGAGGCCAAAAAAAAGCAGAAAAGAAGGACTTTTAACAGTTTTAATGGCTACTCCTGATGGTCTACGACAGCAAGGAAGGAACAAGCTGCTTTTGTTCTTGTCCAATTTGTGCTATGACTATAGATAGACTAACTGAGTCTCAAGTCAAAAACCTTATGAATAGAGTCATGATTAGGGATAGTGATAGACTGAGTGAGTTACCGTGATGGTGATGAGAACATGTGCTACTCAAACGTACCCTACCAATACTATGAAATGACCAGCATCGCCATCAATCTTCCCTTATGAGATCGCAATCCACGCCTTTTCTTCTCCAGGTGGCAAAAGGATTAGCTGTTAATCGAGCTACTTATACTTCAAATTTTGCACCATTGGACAGTCTATATCCTTCATTTTCCCTAGCAATCAATGGAGTAAAACTGTATAAAGAAAAGTGTAGCATGGAAAGCCATGTTGGCTCGTAGTTGATTAGATAGGGCAAGGGAGAGTTGCACACCTTAGCAGCTACGACAACTAGCTGACAACATGGGAGTAGCAAGTCTGCACTCGATGCCAACGCTTGAATACTGTGCATTGGCTAAAACGACTGCTCGATGTTACCCTTGTGCCATTATAGCACAAAATATTGAGCTAGATTGAACACTAGCATATTCCATTGATGCATGAAATGCTCAATCAACACCTTGGCAGCAGCTACAAGTAGCAAGCAAGTCTGCAGCCTATGCTGACACATTAATACTGTGCATTGGCTAAAACGACTGCTCTATGTTACCCTTGTGCTATCATGGCATAAAATACTGGACTAGATTGAACACTAGCCTATTCCATTGATGCATGAAAGCTCAATCAACACATTGACAGCAACTACAAGTAGCTGATCACATAGATTAGCAAGTCTGCAGGCTATGCCCACGCTGTGCATTAGATCCAGCCATTTTTGAATTGATTCTGAAGTGGATGGGTGTACTATGCATTGGCTAAAACGACTGCTCCATGTTATGCTTGTGCCATCACGGCACAAAATATTAGACTAGATTGGACACTAGCCTATTCCACTGATGCATGAAATGCTCAATCAACACCTTGGCAGCAGCTACAAGTAGCAAGCAAGTCTGAAGCCTATGCTGACACTTTAATACTGTGCATTGGCTAAAACGACTGCTCTATGTTACCCTTGTGCTATCATGGCATAAAATACTGGACTAGATTGAACACTAGCCTATTCCATTGATGCATAAAATGCTCAATCAACACCTTGGTAGCAGCTATAAGTAGCTGACAACATAGCGTAGTAGTCTACCGCCAATTTTGATTGCAGTCGATAGTCCATGCCGATACTTTTAATATTGTGCAATGTGCATTGGCTAAAATGACTGCTCCATGTTGCCACTATAGCCATTATAGCATAAAATATTGGCTAGATAGAACAGTAGCCTATTCCATATACGAGTGTATACATGTAATGCTCAACACTTTGCTCAAGGTGATAGTGAGTTCTTAAACCTATCTATAACAGTTTTGTACTCATTTTTTTCCAGTTATATCATGGTTATATAGGATATCAGCAGCACTAGTAATAATTATCATAAAATTGAACGAGTTTGGACGAAATAGAATCATACTAATTAATCATTGAATTTTCAATCTAGAAATATGCAAATATTTCCTGTCTATGTATTCACTACATCATCACTATTACCTAGTGGGTATCGTGAATGAAATCGAATAGGCTCGAAATAGAAATATCATATTGAACTTTCATTCTATAAACGCACATATTTCCCATTAATATATTCACTACATCCGCACTATTACCTAGTAGATATCATGAATGAAATCAAATAAATAGCTCGAAATAGAATTATCATATTATTGACTTTCCATTCCATAAACTACACTTTTATTTCTTTCAGTAATTCATATTCTACTGTACATCAATCTTGTACTATACTAACACAACCAAATTGGCTACTTGAAAGGGCACCATGATAAAGTAATATATTGCCAGAATACACTTATCATGGCATTTTAAGTCTATATTTTCATTGTAGAATGGTTCATGTAAAAACAATCACCCTTTTTCAGCATCTAAGCGATTACATAGTAGAAAATGATGATAAACGCCATCTACGTAAACATTAAGGTATACGTATTTAATATATCTATTTATGATAATTTCCTCTTCACATACATCTGATTTCTATAGATCATCCATCAGATTATTTAAGAGGAAATTTTATACCAATTCAGAATCTATTTTAACGCAATTTTTACAGGTTGCGACAAATTATCTCAATTTTTATTTCATATAACATCACACGGTATCATTTAGAGTAGTATAAGTAAGGTAATTTATATCAATATAAAATGCATATTAATATGATACCTGGAGACCAAAACCGACTATTATACTCTCGGTTTGACATAACCAAATATAATTTAAAGGTTTTTAATTCAATAGAGAATACTCTTCCATATACAGTGTATATATAATTCATATATCATATACATGATTATATTTAGAGAATACCATTGGTTATGTCAATGTTTGATTATGCAATCATAATGAATATAAAAGCTATCGTAACGCATAAAAGCGACCAATGGCGATATAAATGAAATATACAAAATCACCAAAATGGAGCTAAAATTCCCTTAGCAACCATTCAATTTTTAACCTAATCAATTAGTCAACAATAAACATGTCTCAATATTACTATACAATCAAAATCTTCATTTAATCAAGTAATAATTCATAACCAAACAGTGGTTTCACGTCACGAAATGCTGTCCATAAAATGTAATATTTTCACCAACCGAAAATAGGACAATATTAAAATCCTCGCTTTTCATAGTAAAGCGGTTATTTTAGATTCAGAATATACAAAATAATCACAACAGGGCTAAAATTACGCCTGAGTAACCTTTCAACTTTTTACCAGCGAGTAAGCTCAAAATGAACCGATATCAATATTACTATAATATACTCAATCTACTCATTGGATCAAGTAATGATAACCCGAGTAATTATTTCAGATTAGGAAAAGCTATCAATAAAATAGAATATCTGCGCATATGGAGAACAGACCAGTGTTGAATATGCTTTCTTCTACAGTCAATCGATTATTTTACATCAAACAGGGCGAAATAGTATTGCCTATTTTAGAATTCATTAATAATTGCTGAATTAAGCATTAACCCTTTCAAAGTACTGTAAAAATAAGATAAAAATATGATTATAATAATCCATTTTACTGGCCACTATCCTATCTTTGATCACAAGCGTGGGCAGCAGTGAAAGTTCCAATGTGCTAATAACCAGTAGCTAGACGCAATTCTGGTGCAGTTAATGGCTTAATATGACGTTTAGATGTCACTGGTCCACTAATGGAATAGTAAAGCCTATAAAAAATAACGGTGAATAAATGAGAAAAAGGTTGTTTAGCACATTATTACATGAAGAGCCAGAATCACTATTCTTCAAACAACTTACTTAAAATTCTTCTCGGGGTTTTGCGCATTTTTCTCTTTTTCGCATGGTATAAAATTATTTTCCAGCAGCCAACTACGATGACCTATAGGGCCACCAGTAAATGCTCTAGTAACTTCTTTGACTTCTTGTTGCCCTTTACGATTGCCAATCTTATTGGATTCAGCATCGATATTAGGATAATTCACCACACTTAAAGCAGGCACCTTGTGAAAGTTGCCTTTACCCAACCTCAAGCTCAGTTTAGCAGGTTCATCTTTTAATAGGCCTTTCAATTTATCCAGTTGACAACTTGCTTTCGGACCTCGATCATGCTGCTCCGCGGCTGTATTACAACGATGAAATCGTTGCCGAGTATCTTTAACCACTAATTTTTCTTCCCATACCTTTTGATCATCTTTCAAAAATCGTTGACTTTCCGCTCGAAGACTATCACCAGCGAGATGGATCGTAACTGGTTGTCGATTGAAATAAGGATCAGGTCTCCGATATAGATCAAAGTCATCACTTTTATTTGGCCAGGAGTAAAAAGTCCTAATCGTAGTCATAGTAGAGCATGTATAATTATAAGTAATCGAACCTTTCCCGTTCTATCATGAATAGTCATCATCTCCTACTGCTATAAAATACAATCTGAAAGGACTCGCTTACCTATCAAGAGTAGGCTTTAAAATATTGGCGTGCAATTCATTTTCAATCCATGGCTGGAATACCATAAAAATAACGTGCAAGAAAATATTGTTAGCTACTGGTACTTAGCCTTTATCTATAGTCATTCTAGATACAAACTATCTTAAAACATCAATACAAATAAAATTATTTACCTTTTTTAACTCTTCTAAACGATTCGGTGTTGGCTTTTTCTTACAAGAATTGCTATCACGACTTGTTTTGACACCTGGGTATACAAAATCATGCGAGCTTCGCCATTTCTGCCGAGATAGTTGGCGTTCTTCTTTACTTAATTCACCGCAATTAACAGGAGCAAATGTGGCCGAATGAAATTCCGTGGAGTAAGTAAACAAGTTTCTATTCATCTCCTGTTCAACAAGAAAACATGCGATGGATCTGAGCAAGTCTCTTACAACATTTTTCTCTTTCTAAAGGTGCAAATGAAGTCAAGAAATTGGTCTACACCAATCGATTCTAATCAATTTTACCTTATTAAGGCTTCTACGAATTTTTTGTAACACTTGATCATTTGAATTACGAGACTGAATACTATAATGATAAACTTCTTGGTCTTGATCAGAGCTAAAAACTGGCACTGTCGAGGGCCTAGTGCGTCGATTTTCTTCACTCTTATCCTTCACTTTAACCTGTACACAGATAGTATATTCAAATTAATTTATAGATTGGGAAAAATAAATACAAAGTAACTGATCAACTCTACAAAATTGCCATCTTAGTGACGAATAATTACCATATTTAATTTAATGAAATTGAGTCTATCATTTTCTTGACGCTCTCTTAAGTGTTCGGCAAATAATTCGTTACGAGTAAGTAATGGCGATCTTGATCTTGTAGGATAGTCAATCTCGCCTATTTTATCGCGTTTCAATTCCTCCAGACCGTCTTGTGATTCCGTAACTTCGTTATTTACGACAACTGAAATAGAAAAGTTTATCATTTGTTTAATCGTATAGCTAATTGCAGGAAAATAATAATTGATAGGGGTGAAAAATACTCATTCTTCCTCCTATGGGCAGGGAATAGCTTAGAGTACTTACTTTCGAGATCTTTATCCGTTAAAGGCATGCCAAATTCTCGACTCATTGACAAGACCATCTTAACACAGGGGAAATAATCATTTCGAATAGCTTCGCGCAAAGTTTTACATTCCGTTAGCTAAATAAATAACATAAGAAATCAGACATCGATAGACGCTAATATTGAAACATTTAAGATAGATCAATGATCATATTTCCTAATAAATAATTGAGTAGCTCCATCTTTTCCTACTTACCAAACGGAGTTTATTGAGCGCTGCAAAGCATTGACGAGGTATCATGTCTCGAATATAGAGTAAAGATTGTTGCATAATGGAAGATAAAGAGCGATGCAAGCGAATCCGGCATAAATCAACGTCTAATTTGGCATATAAACGTTTATCGAAAATAACGCTGGAATCGTAGAGGACTTTGAAATTAGGATCTAATATCATGAACAGAAACATGGAATAGAAAATAAAATTGTTAAAGTTGTCGCAATAATTTTTACTGTAATAAATAAGAAATACGAAAATAAAGGTCGCAATTCTTAGATATAGTAAAGTGATCTATTTGCAGATATTCATTCTTACTGAAAGTATCTCCTAATATTAATAACTCATGGACAGTTATCGACTAATTCGGAATTACTTACCATCATGTTGTAAATGAGGTAGCGATTGCCATAAGGTTTTAATACCTCCTTCAGCAAGACCTTCCAAAATAAACACCTGATATTCGCCATCAAGAATTTGGAATCCCGTGATGATATCTAAAGTATGGCTACATCTTTGTTCCCTACAGCAGTTCATCACCATTAGAATTAGATTAAAAATATCATAAAATCAAATATTAGCTATACAGCCTATTATAAGTCTAAGGCATGACTTACTCATTTAATTTATAAGTCGATAAAGCTGCTTCCTTAATTTTTTGTGGTAATTGAGTTAATTCTAATGCATTGGCGTTAACAGCAGAAATACTTTCAAATAGCTGATGCAAGAACTTTTTATTCTCATAGGAAAAAATATAGACAACCCTTGTAAATGGACACTAGTCCAAAATGAAAAAATGGAATTAATTGAATTTTTAAATAAAAAAATCACCAGAATAAAGTTAAAATTAAATTATTTCAAAAGAAATAATTCTAGATCAGTACAATATACTATACGAACGTAATACTAATAATCTTTGCGGTAGAAATAGATAAGAATCGTATTCCTATTTGCACAAGAAAAGATGCAGTTAGCTTGATTAATGAGTACATACATCTTGCAGCGATTTCAGCAAGGGCTCTATCACTGTAGCATCTTTTAACAGTGTTGCCTCTAATGGATAGGCAATGTTGATAGTAATAGATAGCTCACTGTTAAATTCGAGGTAATGGCCAGCAGGAATGGGTTTATACTCTATGGATGAAAATAAATTAGGCAGTAATGAGCAAATTAATGAAGGAAAATAGAATAAAATTCTCGATCAACTTATTCGTGGAATTACTACTAAGAGTAGCAATAAAAGATAATCATACTTACTTGCACTGCCACGAATGGATCGACGAATATTCTGCTCATTTTCAGCTGCAGTTGGATCAATACTTGCACAACATTGAATTGGTGCAGCTAATTTAATGGCTCGTTCGCCAAGTAAAAGATCAGATAGATTATATCTTGCTTCGCCATATGGACTCCATGGTTTAAGTTTACATTTAAATGGATTATACGTTGTTTTTCGACCTAGAAATTGATTTTTTCATACATTAATTCAAACTTTTATCCATCCTCATTATCTCGATACGACTGCTATTATCATTTAAACTGGCTTACTTGCTAAAGTATTGACACGATGAATATTTTCATCGTCAGGAGCCTGACCAAATACTACTAAATCATCTTCATTAGTCTCAATTGGCTTAGCATCACGATCATGAATTTCTATAACTAATGGTGGTCCAGTAAGGTATTGCAGTAAACCACCTTTATCTAAAGTTCCCATAAGGATAACTTGCGTTTCATTCCAAGTAACATCGCGATCATAAGGCCGCCCAGAACTTGTAAAATTAGGCTGATTATAAAATCCATAACTTGTATAGGATGGAATACACCTAATTTAAAGATAAAAGTAAAACGAATGGCGCTTTTAACTACTGTAGTGATAAATTTTCATAAAATATCATAATTAAGATTTATTCAAGTGAAAATATACATATATAGCTTTAAGATAATTAGCATTCTTCTATGATAACAACACAAAAGCTATCAATTGTCTAGTGGACTAGCAGTATCTTTTATAAACTAAGATATTATAGTGTAAGATTTAGGCATATTCGTATTCTAAGATGATCAACAATTTTATTTGTCTACAGTCATTATTCTAGTTTACTAGATCATCGAATATGTTTAGTTTACCAATAATCGTAATAAACTCTTTTAAACTGTGACAGATTAAAATTATATTTATATACGGCATAACATATTTATCATACGTAAGAAAACTATTCTAGTTAGCTAAATAAATTAAAGTACGCGAATACCTACTTTACCAAGAATTATAATAAACACTCAAATTGCAGCAGACAAAAATCGCATGTACACACTGCATACCAAATCTAACTTCTAATTAAATATTTCAAGTTTACCAATAATAAACTATCCCAAATTGTGATAAACTGAATCATATCTATAGGTACCATATTTATCACGTACAGTATAATCAAAAACATCTTGTTTACTAGTATTAAACCCTCAAAGACTATTGTAAATCATCATCATATTATATATGGTATATCTACCACACTCGTATGTAAAGTGCAGCCAAATATATCTAATTTACCACCATACAGTATATAGTCAAATACATCTAGTTTACCAATAATAACACCTACTGACTATCGTAAATCATAATTATATTTATACGCATATATGGTATATCCACTATATATAGTCAAATATAACTAGTTTACCAATAATAGCTCTCGCAAACTATCGTTAATTAAAATCTTATTTCATACGTATGCAGTGCATCCACCATTTATACATGACTGCCGCCGTAGACTTCAGAAGTCCATACTACCGTAGACTAAATTGTGAGCCTTCTACTATCTAGCTTACACTGTAGCTGGGTTAATCGATAAAGATCTAGAAATTTTACCTCTCACGAATATCATTGCATGACAATGGACGATCAGGCATCGAGGACGCAGTATTTATTTGAATAGTCATTGGATTAAGGCGACGTTTTTGCTTATCAGACATTAGTTCTCCGTCGACAATGGATACTGTAACAAACATGTCTAAAACGCCATCAGTTGGATTATCTATACGCTTGGTAACAGATATTTTACCACCGAAAAATGCTGACATATCAATTGAAATAGAAGCATTGCCACTTTTATCGATTATAGCCGCTGCTGCAGCTTCCATTTCTAACTGTTTCTTGGTCTTATGCTGCTTCTTATTTCCAAAACGACGTGTTGGACTGGATTGCTTATCTTTTTTACTACCAGCTGATTTTTTACTATGAGCTGATATAAGCGAAATACGTTCGGTTTTCCTACTATCCGACGTCTCAGGTTTAATACCATGGATCTCATCCATCGAATCCATTGCACTACCTGTCTGTCGCTGTAATATTCTCATTGCTTCTTCTTTTAAATGATTCAATATCTGCCGCTTAGAAGGTATTGCTTCAGGTAGCGGTTGGACACCAGCAAATCGTCCTAACCGACTAATCATTTTAGCATCTGCAGCCATGCTGGCTTGTTCATCATTTAATACATCAGCTGCTGTACCAAAATCTGCTTTAGTGGATGACAGAGTTGCTAAATAGGCCATCGTTTGCTTTAATACAACTGCTTGTACACCAGCAATCTGTTCAGCTCCAGCTGCATCTAGACCATGCAAATTATGTCGACTTGGTAAACGGAAAGCTTTCGGTCTATCAAATCGAGCCTTAGCGGAAACTTTATCTTTTGAGTCCCACATTCTTAAAACCATTTGATGCTCGAATAATTTTAGTAAAAATTCGGTATCCACATTGACTGTTTGGCTGTTTAATGGTAAATGAATAAGATATAATTTTAAGGTTAATCATAGTTACTCAAGAATAAAATCGATACAATACATATCAAAGACTGAATGATTCCTTTTACTATCATAATTTTCATACACAAGCTATGAGATAACACATATTTAAAAAAATAGCGGATAATGTCGACCAAATCGAAGAGTAGCTACCTTTGGGTCCAAGCAATCCATGTCTGATCGAGCTCTTGCCATGTTTTTTGGACTTTAGATTCATTTTCAGTATAGATTTTAACTGCAGGCCCATATGCTACCACGTCAACTTTACCTTGATCATCCAGATTAGGAAATAAATTGTAACAATAGTGATAATATGATTCAGCTTTCGGTGATTCATAAACCTTTTTCCTATTGCTGAAAGGATCTAAATCCGTCTTGGCTGTAGTGATTGTGCCATTATTATTGAAAAGAAAAGAAAAATGATAATTTCATAAAGATTAGACCTAAGGGTAGGATATCTTCGCAAATTTGAATTTAAAGGGATTCTCTAGAAATATCTTAGTAATACACAATACATAAAAGTGTAGTTTGTAGCATTAACGATAGATGGGTAAATTATTCTCCATCTGTATTCTCCAAACTGACTCACTATTCTAGTTAAAATAAAAGCTTATCCATTTTGTGGATAATACAGTGTAAGACCAAAAACAGTGTGTACGTCAATTGGGACTATCTTAATAGACTTTGAGCTTCTCAAAAACAAAGTCCATAAAGAAATTAAATGATGATGCTATGTTTGCCGTAGTTGTTACGTTAAACTGTTATAATATATTACACGATCTTGAAAATTTTCATTTTACTCTGTTTATATAAATTATTCAATTTCAGAACTATTTGTATATATCAGGGTAATTGAAAGAAAATCGTCTAGTTTATAATTATAAGATGTCAAAGATATGCCATATGCTTGAATTGAAAATAGAATAATATAACAATTTAAAAATTCTTTTAGTTAAGGATATTCAATAATACTTAGCATTAATAAATAATCTATCTTCGTTATAAGAATGATGATTGTGAACACTAGCCTTGACAACAATCAACTACAAATAAATTGCAGTACTCAACTTAGTTCAGACTGATTTTTTTAACCTAATTTTTAATCATGATAGCCTAATATCTGGTAATACTGTAAAGCAATTAGTTTAGCATAGCTAGCTAGTCAATATTGTAAATAACTTTTTAAAAGTATGCGAATATTGCGATAAGAGTTAACATTTGTTTAAATATTGTTGCGTAATTTTGATATATGTATATAATCCACTCTTTTTAACGGCATTGTGATTGTTATAGGAACTAATTTAGTGTTTACTTCAATCTGGGAATATCAATAAAAGAATTGATCATCTTTTCTCACTTAGCTTAATACGCTAGTGCATTAAGCGCATACAAGCATATTAATCTACATATTTGGTGATAATTTCGAAATGATATTACTAACGCAATAAAAAATTTTAATTAATCAACCGAGCAATACTCTTCCTTCATTAACGTCATATTTTGTGCGATTCTAATTATATTGATAAATTCTCTTTCTGTATCTAAAATCAGCAACTTATTTTTTCCCTTTCGTTATAGTTTGGCGATTTTAAATTTAGAGACTATCCATATTCATATTCTTAATCGATCATTGAGTTCAATTTAACTAAGGTGTATTGGTATTAGATTAATCATAGCTATGATAACCTAAAGGTTAGCCTTAGCTACTGTAAGATGATCAAAGATGTATCAACTATATTAGTGAGTTACATCATCTTTGGAGAAATATGACTTACTTCTAGGTATCGCCTGTGACACTGTAACAGTGAAGGTAACTTTATGTGTTTCTTCAAGTTCTTCCGTTGCAATTAACGGCACCGAAGTATCACTAGGCATGTCATTTTCTAGGGTAGCGGCAGCTACTGCCGTACCACTGCTTTGGGATTCTGACGGCTCCGTAATCTTGTTGAATAATCTATTACAAAATAATATTTTACCCCACTTTAAGAAACAATTTCATAGCAGCACCATCATTTAAAATCAGAACAGCCATTTTTAGTTTACCTTACTGACAATGTTATAAGTAATATTATATGGTACTAAAATTTCATCTCTAAATATTATAGCAAATCTTATGCCGTATCTGACTAAAAATAACAATAATGAAATAGATAGAATGATACTAGATTGAATTATAACTTACCTTACGTGCCTTAAGAAAATAAAAAATCCTAGCGGATAGTAAAATTTATGATTCAAAGGAAACGATCGTTTAACACTTCAGTCCTTTCCAATTTTGGAGTGTAATACACCACAAGCGATAATACTATTGATCAATGTAGGAGAAAATTATAGGGATGGTTGTATTTAGATGTCGGAATAGATTGCAACCTTGTAACCTATAAGTGCGCCCTTGTAGTAAGTAGTATATGAATAAAATGACGCGACTATTTGCTGCTTTATTCTCTATTCTATAGCTTTCCAATCCTTACACTACAGCTACCAATACGTATTCTAGGAGACTTGCATGCCCTCCAACACCACCTACAATTCTATTTCTATTTTTTATATCACCGTGGATACTCAATGATCACGCTGATGAAAGAATTATGCTCTAGCCTTAACAATTTATCTTTGTAGAGTTGCAATATCATACTATGGATATATATTCCCTTCTTGCCATAATGTCTTATACGAATCACACCACTGTTTAATACCTTAGTCTTTTGGTTATTCTTGCCTAGTGGATGTTGATGTTGCCATGGCAGCGACTATCCAAACAATGGTCGTCTAGCAAGGTAGCAAGCGGAACACCGCACCGCATTCATTATTATTATTATATGCTCTATTGGACTAGACTACTTGCAATTAATGGAGTTATTTCGTTAAAATGAAGTACAAGATCTTTCCCGATACTCTACTAATCTACTATACTTGCTATTAGTAGGGTTATTTCGTTGAAATGAATAACAGATCTTTCCCTATACTGTAGAGATTTAACGTCTAGCAAGTTTGCAGGCGAAATACTACATTCATTACATGCTGTATTGGACCAGTCGACTCGCAATTAGTAGAGTTATTTCGTTAAAGTGCAAGATCTTTCATATACTGTAGTAATTTAACGCCCTGTCAATTTACAGGTGAAATACTACATTCATTAATTATATGCTGTATTGGACTGGTCTACTTACATTTAGTAGTTATTTTGTTCAAATAAAGTAGAAGACCTTTTCCTATACTTTATTAATTTAACGTCTAGCAAGTTTGTAGCTGAAACATTACATTTATTATATGATGTATAGGATTAGTCTACCTGCAATTAGTGGTTATTTTGTTGAAATGAAATACAAGATCTGCGTTTATACTGTAGTATTTTAACGTCTTGCAAGTTTTTAGGCGAACCACTATATTCATGACATACTTAATAGGACTAGTCTACTTGCAATTAGTAATTACTTCGTTTGAAATAAGGTACAATATCTTTACCTGTACTGTAGTAATTTAAAGTCTAGTAAGTTTGTAGGTGAAATACTGCATTCATTATATACTGTATAGGACCAGTCTACTTGCTATTAATAGAGTTATTTCTCTGAAATGAATTACAAGATCTTTCCCTATGCTGCACTATCCTATAGCTTAGTAGATCGATCTTCAGTTACAGTTGTTTCAAATGAATGTACCGTAGATCGGGCTGTTGATGTAGTATGCTGTCTGTATGCTAATGATTTTCAAATTGATTAGGCAAGAGGTAAACAATCTATCATCGCAATACTGTAGGCAACTGATTTGAGTGTAGATAACATAATCAAATAAACTGTGTATTGAGCTTTTGAAACATCACTTTGCAATAGAACAGACGGATACCTTATTGATATTATTCAGTAAATACGTCACCTTTTCGTTACCGAACTCATAATAATCCAATTGATAGTATAAGGAATAAACCTTCTGTGCTGCTAATATTGGATTATTAATTTGATCGTACAAGCATGTAACTTGACCATTAAAAGACTGAATTTTCAATGCTAAATATTACAAATGCGAAAATAAAATTAAAAAAAAAATTGTTTTTGGCTAGCGATGAAATTGATTATCTGCAACTTGTCGAAAACAGATTGACCTTTAATGCTAAATAAACTGTAAAAAAGTAAACTATTTAAATGTAAAAATAAATTTATAAAAATTTAATCTACATCATACTGTATACGATAGGCGTGTTTCCAGTAACATAATTATAAAATTAAATATTGGACTTATACCGAGATAAGAAATCAACTCACTGATAATGTAGCTGTTCAGTATACATCTCACTATAATTTGATCGTGGTTGCTATAGGCTGGTGAATATGTCACGATTTGAAGAAGTTTGTACAGTATCTAACCTACTATTAAAGCTTTATATCATGGACTGTAAACCTTTCAGTGCATTTTCCTGAGTGAACCAGTGTTCGCACGAATTCAGATAGTTTAAATATGTATGTCATGCGGATCTGCATTAACTACTATCCCAATTTATTAAATCGCTAACAATCATGCACTTGAAATATTCATTCATCAGTACCACAATAATATTTAATACATCAAGAAATAATCCAATCAGAATAAATTTTAATGAGAAATTGCGGCTACTTGCGCTCGATAGGATGACTCACCAATTGAACACATCAAAAAGCTCTTAAATATAGATTTGCAACTTGCAAAAATAACCTCACAATCATTGGGATACCTAAAGTCGTTGTAATTTTGTAAACGTAGTATAACCAAAACTAATATACAGTACACCAGCAGTTAATACTAAATATTACAGAAACTTGAATGCAATTTAAACGCAGATAAACAAGACAAAGTGTTAAGAATTACGGAATATAATTCCAGCAATTAATCTCCGTCACCGGCTCAAAGCAAAGTAACGATAGTGATGTGTGTACATTGTTATCACTAGAGTGCGGAAGATTAAATTATAATACAATTTACGTAATATCATTTTAAATTGCTTTAGATGAGCTAAGCGCAAATATTTTTGATACAGCAATTTAAGATCAATCGTGAGATACTTATGTATTTACACAAGTCCAAAACCTTCAGGACATTCATTAATTGCAGTTGATAGCAAAGAATTCAACTTATCATAAGTTTCATAAGCAGGCAAATCCAGTTGATTAAAACTGTAAAGCAAAGCATACATATCGTCAGTATTTTGCAGGATAATTTCGTTATATCAAGTCTATAATCAAACGTAAAATATCGACATACCATGTATGAGCACTTGGCAAGCGATCAGTGGACATGTCATCACGATGAATACTGAACTTTTGAGGGCCATTCATTCCTTCTAAAGCAGCAAAGCCTTGCAGCGGTACCCGAGAAGTTCCTGTCACAAACTGCAGAAATTTTGCACGACTAGCTTGGTCATAAGACCGAAGAGCTCTCCAAAACCATTGGATCTATAATACGAATCAGACATAATACCAACCTGTTATTTTTAGGCTTCACATATTGCTATATGTCTTTATTACACAAAAAAGTCCATAACATGACTAACCTGTATAGAATCTTTGGTATATTTACTGTAGTCTGTATTGGCTTTTAGATCGTCGATGTCAATTGTTGGTAGTCCAGATATGAGCAACTCAAGCTCCTGCGGATCAAAAATAGATATCAAGCGCTTTGGAATAATTTCATAGAATCCTTCCAAAAATGAAGCGATTTGCTTTCTAACAGCGCCCGTCATTTTCATTTGGCACATAAGGTGGACATATTCTAGCTTATTTGCTTCAGTTACAGAAATATTGCGACCATTGGGTTTTAAATCACGAATTTCAGATTTACCAAATTCACATACATCAGTTGAATATGTTAATTCGTTATCAATTTCACTAATATTATGCTCCAATAAATACTTCATACTCTGATAAAATGTATAGTCTTCTGATTCAATGTCGGAATAGTGAACTGCGCTACCTAAGATGTGTTTATACATTGATCGGGAGAAGTAAACGTCTAAGAGCTTATTATCGAATAACGCCTTGGCAATCATTCTACCAACAAACTTGAAGTATTCCAAATGATAATGATTGACATGCGAACTGCTATTAATAATGTACGTAACTCGATCGCCAGATGATGTCGTAAATAACGCATAGTTTGGATTGAAAATCTCTCTTGATATAATAAGATACCATTCCCGCAGCAATCCGCCCGCGTCTTGCCCATCTTCTCCTTCGAAATGAATAAACATTTTACTCTTCATTTGATCAGCAGTACGTCGACTTAATTCCTTAAAAGAATCTTCAAAAACATGTGTTCTTCTGACACGAATAGTAAATCCATCCTCTGGCCGTATCGTATCGTTAAGCTTATCTAATTGTTGCCTAAAGTACTTTCTTTTAACGTCGAAATCTAGCAATCGCGTGTGGTTAACAAGTATAGAAAACGGTCCTTCCAATAGAGGCGTCGGAGACTGGCGAAGAATCTGATTTAAGACAGTTCTGTGCTTTTCTGCAAATTGGACGAATTTTACCGTATCTGGGGGCATCGAAAAGAACGACTCTGAGGTCGAAGGAGTTGGCGTCATCGGCGCAAATTTGGTCAATTGACTCAATAATTGTTTTTGCGATAAAGGCGAATCCAGGTGTAAAGATTCTTTATCTTCGTTATCGTCTTTTTCCGGACTATGGACAATGAAAAATGCTTCAACTGCTGGTTGCAATATTAAGACGGCATGACTATCTGAGTCTTCTCCTAGCTCAGACAAACATTCACCAAGTACATCCCAAAGATCATTTAAATCAATTTGCTGGCTTAAACGAAACGATATCAAATCCCCACTGTGTGGAGAATTAGATAAAATTTCTTTATCCCCGCTGGTTGAAGCAACAGGTTCTTGATTGACAACTTCAGCATTGCTAGCTACTTGCTGCGAACTCTCAGAATTTTGATTATTATCAGATTGATTACGTAATTGCAATATCACCTTCAGTATTCGTAAAAATAGTGATTGACTAGAAGTTTTACACGTTAACGGAGCCATAGCTTTAAAATGCTGCTCAACAAGACGTCTACTCCGATTTGTTATCGATATGTTATCGTAACCTGTTCTAGCATTGCCAACAGAAACTGACGAACGCAATCCTTCACCAACGTTGGGTTTATTGCTACTGGCATCCTGTACGTTTTCAAGAGATCTTTTTTTGTGTTTATTCTTCGACGATTCGCGCATTTCATCAAGGAGGCAACAAATATCCTTACGTAGCTGTATTCCTAAAGATTTAGCTCCATGAAGCAATAGATTTAACATACAACGTCTCATATGACTTAATGATCTTGATAAATGAATTAAGAAGTTTGTAGCATCTTCTAATCCATCTTCAGAGCACCGACCGGTACACATTACATCAACAAATAATCGCAAACGCTCCACTATAACATTCGATATTGACACCCTAGATGCTACAATTCCTGAGATGGCGCTTTCACCAACAGATATTAGTGGAAGACGACTTACAGATTTTTCAGTGACTTTAACCTCATCCTTTGGAGGATCTCCTGACGTTTTAGATTCGTCGATTGGCCCCTTCTCGTCTGATTTAATGCCTCCATCTAGTTTCGCCAACAATAAATTACTTGGCATATTACTTGCAATAACAAAAAGCAATTTTATGATTCTATCCGTTAAATTTGTACATTGCTTAATGACAGGATAGTTTAACATGGAAAGTATTTGGCCAAGAGGGCACCCTTCTAAAGATGACTGTCGTAATGTATTAGCATCTGTCTCCACAACTTTAGATACAGTTTTTCCGCGATGCAACAGGCTAGTTTGCTCAAGTTTAACGAGATAATCCCAAAAGTCTGTTTCCTGTAGCGAATCAGACGCACCATATTGTCTCTCCTTTGATTCTTTTATCTCAAGTGCACGGCTTGGTATAAAATGTTGATTATAATTTCTTGCTAGGAAGACTAGTAGATCAACAACCCTACGACAAACCAGAGGCGCGGCCAGTGGATGAATACTAATACGACTCTTATAACTTCTACCCTGACCAGATTCTGGCTGAGTCTTTTGAATGCTAAATACATTTGCCTTGCAGCCTAGTGCAGCATCAACACTCATTGATAACCATAAATTTCTTGATTTATTTTTGGAATTATGGGATTGCAGATGAGTCAGTAGCTCTGTTGAATTACTTGCGCCTTTTGCAAGAGCATTTTTTTTTGCTTTAGACTGCGCAATTTCATTATTCTCTTGCAGAATGGCAGTTCGACGAAGAATTGATAAAAGAGTGTGAATGATCCACGCAGCAGTGTGACCATTTTGACATAATGCTTTCACTACTTTGTGTAAGCGATTTAAATTTAACTTTGGCTCATCACAAAACAAAAGAGTTAACAAGCAAGTTAACGATTCGTGATCTAATATTTTCTGTCCATCCATAACGGTTTGAGTCTTCCTTTTCGATGATTCAATCATCCCTCTTGTATGACGTTCAGAATTACCAGGTTCATGTATAATTATCGGAGAAAATGGCAGACGATCCCTTCTTCTACTTTCCCTTCCTATTATAACAAATATCACCTCCTATCAATAATAGTTCTGTAGAAAAGTTATATAAACTTTTTAACTTGTGCAAGTAAAAAATAGTAAAAGTTATACCCTCATCAACAAAATTCAGACGCCCTTGCAGCAGTCTTGCTTGTCTTAATTCCATTTGCTGACGTAGCTGGCGCGCTTCAGTTTGCAAATCTTGCGGTAACAAATTTACATGAGTATCATCCATATCAGCTAATACAGTTCTTCGTAAACTTGGGTTTAAATCTCGTACAAACGAAGCCGGGTCGAATGATTGCTCTGACGTGGGCGCAGACGTAGCAGAATTAGTAGAGCGTAATCGACTTTCTTGCAAGAGAACCTAAGTGAAAAAATATCGTATATCAATTTAGATCAAACACAAAAAAAGGAAAAACTAGCTTCAACACTTACCTCTTCTTGAATCTCTGGAGGCAGAGCAGCTAAGAACTCTGGGTTGAATGAGCTGACAGGCTCAATCGAAGGTGTTACTGACTGTTGCTGCTGACGACGAGTGCGCTGTATATGATCTCTTATAACCTCTTCTCTCATATTCTCTGGAATCGCTGAAAGAAACGTCGGGTCAATACCTTCCGGAACGGATAATCCTTCTACAGTCACTTCAGCTTGCGCCCCACTGCTTGCTCCAACTGCCTCTGCAGTACTGGATGTTCCTCCAATCTCAAGCGTAATCGTTTCACTGCTACGCGAATCTGCTGTGGCGTTTTCTGGTAATGGCCAAATCAGACGCCCTTCAACGGATGACGCTTGCGGTTGTATGTTGATACTACCCTGCTCTGGTGGAAGTTCCACGTGACTACTACTTTGTGGAGTAACTAATTGTGATGCCATCGTTTCATCTAATGAAGCAACTTGAGATGTTTGTTCAACTGTAGTGATCGTATCTCCAAGGCGTTCTACCAGCATATTGGGATTAACCAATGGAATAATTCTTTCTGTACTTTCACTAGTATCCATTTCTTCTGGTTCTGACGTCCGAGCCTGACTAACTTCAGGTGTTGGCGTTACATCCATATCTTCAACATTGCCAGCATTACTTTCCAAGTCCTTTTTGTCATCTTCGGCATGTTTATCATCTATTTTGCTACCTTCGCCCTGAGCTACATTAGCTGCTTCTGCCATACTTTCATTTCTATACCTCGTAAGAACAGGAGTTAATGCTTCTCTAGCGTTTAAAATACAATCAAAGACGCTTCCACTATCAAGTATCCCGCATTCTTCTTTCCAACGATGGAGTGTGCTTGTAAACTGATTTCTTCCCTGTAGCTCGTCCATACCATTATCGGGGGACAACACATGAAATCCTTCACTATCAAATATAAACTCGGTATGACGTAAAGTAGATCGATCATGTAGCAGTGCAGCACGAAGATTGAGTGCTTCTGTTGCTGCGGCCTGAGCATGATCCAATAATCTCTGAAGAACACTATATGAGGAAGCTGATTGTCCAGAAAAACCTACATGCGGGTCACCGAAGAAAGAATTTTGATTAAATCTACCAAGTCTAGTCAATCTTTCGGGTCGAGACCAAGAATTCCTCGCAGCTAAATTACTATCCCTTGGTAATCTATCTGATGATCGCATAAGTAAAGGGTGGCTTGTCGGTATATGATTAGGATCAAATGTAGCAGAGTCTATATCTGAAAGGTTCGAATGAAATGTAGCCATCCGCATACTAGGCTGACGACGTGATGTGTTTACGTCACCTCTGCCAAATAAATCTATGTTTAACAGAAATATAATTATTAAATAGCTTAACACATATAACATATACTTGGCGAGTACATACAAGTATATAGATATTTAATGAATAAATAAACCCGCATCAAATTGGAATATACCATACCTCCCATTAAAGTTAGCCTTGGGTTTAGGTAGTCACTTTCATTTAAAAACTGTAAAGCACCTATTTCTTCAACATCAGCATATATCTGATCGTTATCATTCAGATATTCATCTAACTCATTTGCATCTTCAGCATCTATTAAGTCATCACCATCCTCATCGTTATCATCATTTCTATCACCATCATCATCATCATCATCTCCGTCAATATCGTCGTTATTATCATCCATTTCAATTTCATGATCATTATCTTCCGAAAATTCTTCAACATCGTATAAATTATCGTCAATATTATCTTCGCCCCTATCATTTGTCTCAATATCTTCAATTTCAATATCATTAATTTCTCGGTTTCTGGCAAGATTGCTTTCCTCAGCAACTTCGCTTACACCACTTGAACTATCAACTTCACTGTGGCTAGATTCAATTTCACTAGTACTACCAATATTTTCAGTGCAAGATCTGTCACTCTCTTCAGATTGTGATTCACCATCACTTGCCATATTATCATAAAGTCCATTGTCTTCTTCATCTGCATCATCATCATCATCGTCATCGTCATCGTCATCGTCTTCGTCATCATCATCTTCATCATCATCTTCATCTTCATCTCCATATTCTCCATCGCGAAGGAAATTTTCTATTTGTTCCTGATCAAGACTGGCATTGACGTCTGATAATATTATAAATAGTTATAAATAATATATATTCGTTACCGCTTTACAACTCAAATCGGTAATAGTTTAATGTCAACAAACGTTACCTCTAGTAAATTCCTCACGATCAACCTCTTGGCGTCCAGTAGGATCGTTCATAACAATGTCTTGCATATGTCTCTCTACAGCAACATCCATTGTCGATCCACTACTTCTTTCTTGTTGAGTATCGTCAACAGAATCTGCCACTTCCTGCGGAGAAGGTGCAGTATTTGTAACATCGTTTCTTCGCAGTTGATTATTAAATGATCGATCAAAAGAATCCGATGTCGTGTTAAACATGCGCACAAATGATTCAAGAGGTTTCAGAGCTGCATTTACAATAGTGGGCATGTACTGACTCGATAAGTCAAGATTGTGTGGTATACGAGCTAAATCGGTTACTAAACCCTTTCGTTTTAGTAGCCGAACAATATGGCTTGGTTTAAGATCTGAATTACTGGCATTAAATTTCTGTCGAAATTCAGCTGCTTTTTCATCATTAGAAGATGAATCTATTATTGAAGATATAAGATTTGCTATTGCTTGTAGCGCTAGATATTTACTGTGACAAACTGACTGAGATAATACTCTGGACATGGATGCCTTTATTTCAGAGACTAATAATCCTTGAGATTCGGGGAATTCAGACGCTAGAGAGATTGATACCAGAAACGCGCATGCAGCTGATGAAATTTCTGGATCGTCTTTATCACTTTCAGCCGGCAGTAAATTATCCAAGATATGAGCTAACACTGGAACACCCTTAATATAAATTAAAAATTTTTGCTTAAGTTACTAACTGAATTCTAGATAATTATAAATAAGAAAAAAACAGCTATCAGATGAAATTTACGGTAATAAAGTTATCTCTTTAAATACCTTATTGCTATGATTACTATCCGGTATATATTCAGTTATGAAATGACAACATATCGGATAAGAGTGAACAAGTTCCGAGAGTAGCTGTAAAATACTTGACTTCTTTAATAGCAATTTTGGAGTCTTGCTGTCGTCAACAATATCAATCTTAGACTTTTTATCAATTTCAATATCATGAAGTTTCTCACTTTCACGGTCATCAGTTGTTTTCAAAGCGATATTTTTTTCTACTTGTTTCAGATTTGGTTTCATGTACAAACAGTCTAACAATACTTTAAGAACCTGTTGTGCCGGTGTCGGCAGGGTAGATATGCTAATATCATTTTTAAAATCTCCTGCAAGTTTGACATGCTGCGGTAAAGAGTCGATATTACGTTTATCAAGTTCGGCATCCCTCCCATTCCTTTTAGGAGCTGGGATAGTGAAACGCATCATTTTCTTAGAATTTTCAACAAAAATATTTTCGCTTCGACAGATAGCTGGACCAAGTCTTCTTAGAATGTAATTAAATTCTTTTTGGCTAAGATAGCGATAATCTCTACCACCCTTCATATTCAGTACTTCTTGAATAACGTTTATCATGGCCTGATTTAATAAACTCCATTCTTCGAAAATATGACGTAATAACAAAGTAGCCAGAGGCCGAAAACCAACAAAATTAGAAGAATCACTTAGGTTAACTAGGTTACTGACACCATTGTTTTCAACAAAAATGTAAGCCAGATCATAATCTCGCGTTAATCGCAGACAAATCCTCAAAATAGCATGAACGGTATCTGGATCAGTGATAACCTTCAGCAACAAGGCAGAAGATCTACAAGACCAAGAAAACATAGAACTTTGGATTATTAGCAATACTTTTAGAAAGTGTAGTTAGTCATACAAACCTGATAATACAAATAGCTTGATCTTTATTAAATCCGTCAAATGGCTCAATATGAACTAGGGGAAAGCAATATTAAATAAACCTTATGGAAATCCGTCGAAAATTATCTCTATTATTAAAAACAATATATAATTGTCACGCATACAATTCTCGTCGTTATCTTTGGAGGATTTGGTAGCGCCTTTAGCGGTTTCATTACTAGCTTCTCCATCAACTGCAGAATGCTCTTCTTTTTGGTTAGACGGTTGAGCCATTAACATAACTGGGCGACGAGTGCCAGTGTCTTCGTTTATCTAGAAATCGGTGAGAGATAATATTAGAAATTAACCATCTGTATTACAGCTTATGTCGAAAGCCTGAAATCGTCAAGACGCCTACCTGTACCATTAACGTAAAATCAATTGTATAACGTCTTCGCCCAATCATAAATCTATTACATGGGTATCAACAAGAACAAAACATTTAGTTTATAAACATCAATTGAGACCTATGTCAAGAACACAGTAAATACCTTAGATTTGTATTTCCAGCCATGTAAGCAGCATTAATTTCTTTATTGGTAGCTTCAGAATAGTTTGACCATCTGCCATTTCGGACTTCATGCCACTGCCATTGATAGTTAAAATCCTGTAATTAAATAAATAACAATTGAGGACATAATTCACTAAAAAGAATACAGATCCGTAGTTATCTTACAGAGCCTCTCTTTGCACGTCGTTTCGAAGCAATTGCCATTTTTTCTTGCAAGTCAATGAGTAAAAGCAAAGGTCCTAACCATCTAAAGTATGCATAAACGATTACAATTTATTGACTATTTAACCTTTCCAATATTATATATACACATAAAACCTAGCTTACTTAGGATGCTCAAAATTTCCATTGCAAATCAGTAGTTCTTGAGTAAGAGTGAGTAAACGAATTAACAGGTCTACAAGTGGCGATTTGGCAAGCACAGAGGCACACGGTATCCTCAGCTCCTAAAAAAATGACTATTTTTGAGAAAAAACTTGCAATGTATGTCTTAGTAGATATTGTCTATATTACCTCCATCAGTAAGCTTATCAACAAAATCTTCGATGTCAGACTTTCAGATATAAATATATCTCTTTGGCAGTCATCCGAAGTTGCCAATCTCAGGATTGAATTAATTTCTACACTTGTCTATTAAAGTATATTACTTCAGATTAGATTTGTACTTAACAAGATTTTACTACAAAACAACATACTTTGTCTATTAGACCCATTAGAGTTTGCCTTTGCCATTCCATACCATTTCTTCTTGCTACAGTAACAATAACATCACAAATTCTATAAACTGAATCAGCAGATAATTCTAACAACATTAAACATCCATTGAGAACATCCGCCGTAAAGTTATCTAATTGCTCTTTCGAAATAGCATCGTATTCCTTTTCAGTTGACACCTGCAAGTTAATGGAGTGTAAAAATGGTTAAATTCGAATTTAAATTGATTTCTAACGTAAAATAATACCTGTTTATTTTCATCTTCAGAAGTTTTATTTTGGCCTTGTTCAACCGTAGTCTCATCATTTGAGTCTGATATCTATATAGAATAATCATCTTAGTCTAATGTAATGCATGTATTTCAGAAAATATTTCTAACGACTCACAACAGTAACGACACTAGATGAAGCCGCGGCGGCATCAGTCATTGAAGCTTCAATAGCTCTTCGCAATTGATCCTCTTCCGTAGGTTCAATTTCAGAGAGGTTATTTATGATGTACTCAGTTGCTTGTTCAACTGTTTCACAACAACGCAATGCTGCACGTGCTTGAGTATTAGAAAATCCCATGTCTAAAAGCTAAAGGTATGAAAAGGGAAATCAAGTAAATTACTGAAGTAATGCAAAGACTATTGATAATATCGTACCTGGATAAGATAATTTTCATTAATTGATCTCTCATCATCATTATCTCGCCGAGTTCGTGATTGAGAGTTGCTCGCATTACTATCAACCGTAGAGGATGAGGCTAGTTGGTTACCACTACTGCTATCAGCTGAATTAGCAAGTTTCTGCCTAATTACAGTGTCACCATTGATAATCAAGCATGAAATTGTTAGGATACATGACACAATTCCCGGAGAATGATGCTTAAAGTTGTCTTTGCTCCACATGTATCTTAAGTTATCAAACGCAACCTATCAAAAAAAATTATATTCAACAATATTTTAATATCTATCGATATTTTGAATAATCAACTTTAATGTAGTAACTTCAAAATTGAATTCATTTTCGACAATTTAATATATACCTTTTGGGTACGAATCACAAAGTGCAAAGCGTTAAATGGTTCCTCAGCAGAACTTGAGGCACTACCAGTAGTTTGCAATGGATATTGCGGATCCAACATGGTAGTTGTGTTGACAAAGCGGATAAGTAAACTTAGCCATGATTCGAAGAACTCCTCAATTATTTCAGACATATCTCGAGCTACTACATTATCTTTTGGCATAGCTGAGTAGCGTTTATCGCATTCTACTACCCATTCAAATGCAGAAAATAATGCTATATCGCATTTAGTCTCAATAAACTTTTTTAACACAATATAATATGGGTATTTTCGATCATCAAAAATAAGATTTGATGTAATTCCAATCGCACACACCAAAAATACTAATCTAAGTCTATCATATGGAAAACCAGTTGGAGGGCTCCAAGTAAGCGCTTTGTAAAGGAATGAACACAACCGAGTTATGATATTCGTAGCAAATTCAGTCGTTACTGGATAATTATTTCGATTACGGTGTTTAGCAGATGGTCCAACACAAGATTTTATTAACAAAGTGAATAAGTCAGCTATAGCGTGTCCTAAACTCGACGCAGCAGCGAAAAGAGGTTTCACAAGTGGGCGCACAATCTCCGCTAAATTCGACATTTTGGTCTGCCAAGTCGTATCATCACACTCTTCTTCAATAGTTCTAAGTGCTTCCATCATTACCCCAAATTCTTTTTTATCTTTCTTTGAAATTATCTCCGAAAAAGCATTTAATAATCCTTCGGATATTTTATTACGACGCTTTATGAAAGTACTTGGAGATACTGATACATCTTTAATATCTTCGATGGCCTTATCTCTTCCACGGATATTTCCAAATTGTATAACTTCACTTACATTTTTCTGATCGCTTTCAGAAGATTCCGCGTTTATACTTTCCTTAGAAGGTTCCTTTTCCTCTGGTGTGTTACAATATTCATTCGTAGTAGCTTTTACAGTTACGCTAGTTTGATAGGCATCAAAAACTCCTCTAAATGTCACTAAAATACTTTTCCAATACTTTTGACAAAACTTCGGTTCTTCAGGTAGTGAGCCAGATTTCCCGAGAGCATGAAGAATTCCAGTTTCAAAGATTAGGGTTAAATAAATGTCCGATAAAGATCCTAGTAAGGACAAACCATCATCTGATCCCCATTCTTTAATACATACCGCTTGAACGGATAACTATAAAATATTAAACAAACATATATATAAATATATATATATATATACAGTATATTGTACTGTATAATACTTGTAAATAAGATTAGCTAGGCTTTTAGTTACTGACTAACCTGTCCTGTTCGACAAACTTGAGTTAGCATATTGACGTAACTACTTGCTGAGCTCAAATAGTGTAATATAGGTGTAGTTTTAAACGACTCTGCTGCAGTTTCTAAATTGTTACAACACGATAGTTCCTTTAACAACATAGAACCGGACATAGATGTTGATGTAGGACATTCTTGTAAATTGACAAGTATCTTCTTGAAAGCATTAAATGCTGTCCTTAATACGGTACCATCACGAGAGAGATTCATAATATCTTTTGCAACTTGGGAAACTGATTGACAAGGTGTTGTTGTAGGATACTCCAGAGGCAAATTAGGTAATGCAAATAATTCCATAAGAGGTACAAGACCATTTTGTCGGATAAAATCATGACAATGATCATCTATTCTATGATTACCAATAATCGACTCTAAAAACTTTGCCACATTAAATATGTAGTCAAGTAGCGGAATTGATTTCCGTTTTTGAATGTCATCTTTATCCCCAACTTCCCTAGATATTATTGCTAGAGAAGATGTATTGTCTGTTTCGTCTTCTTCATCAGAGCTAACATCTGCATTTCGATTACGGGATTCTTGACCACCATCTGGGATATTCTTGCTTGGGCTAGTCAAACAAGAGTATTGATCATCTGTACCTAAGGAGACCAGCTCTTTTATTAGTTCTATAATTGCATTCATAGCGTCAGTTCTGATAGACGGCTGGTGCCGCATGAACTCGTCCATTGCAACACCTAAGTTAAAAGCCGTATCGCCAGGTTGATCAGAACTACGTCGCCGTCGCATTGCAGGTAAATATTCTTCTGATACTAAGACTCTAAAGAGCCTTCGGAACGGTTTAATCTTTACCAACTGCTCTAAACCTCTCGAATTTAGACATAAGGCACCTAACACATTAGGTAGAGAACTGAGAACTTCTCGGGTAGCAGGAACCTCTTTTTCAATTAAGGCCTTGATGATAATTGAACTAAGGCCATTATTCTGTAATACCGATAGTACAGTTGGTTCTTGAAAGATGTACACAGCTACTACATCTGTTGCAGATAAGAACAGCGATGCTCCGTAATAGTTAGCATTACTAATCATATGTTTTAATGATTTGGGCAAAGATGTATCCATTAATCCGCGTATATTATCAGAAAAAGCGGGTTCTGGCATTGCTTTTTTAAGAAAATTAAGTATCGATTTTAATAGAGCTGCACGTAAAGGAAGGCATTGCTTGTTATTGGTATTTTTCTGTTGGCATTCATCACCACGTTTACCATCTGCATCTTCAATATCCATTATTTCATCATTACTTCGAAGCGTAGTAGATTCTACTGTATTCTCTACGTCCATTTCTTCGCTTCTATTAACTAGGGTAGAACCATCATCGTCTCTAACAGTATCAGCATTATATGCATGGTCACATAGGTCAACAGACATTGGAGATGGATCACTAGCTTCTGTACCACTAGCTTCAACATTTAATCTCTGACTTGTATCTAGCCTAGCTCCTTCACTTATGTTAGTTTCATCACCATTAACAGATATTACATATGGTACTACTTGACGACATACGTTAACTTCATGCTAAAAAAAAATTTGTAATCACAATTACTGTGAAAAAAATATTTATAAGAAAAAGACAATAAAACAGAATATACAAACCTCTAATCTTGTGATGAAACAATTTAAACCATCATGATTTTGGAATGCTGTCATATCTAGATTTGTTATTAAGTCAATAACTCGCACAGCTCTAGTAACAAACTATAATTTATGGTAAAAGACAAACAATTAGACAGACCACTAGCAATGCTTACAAATGTGAAACTATTTAAATATTCTTAAGTACTAACAGAAATGTATTCATGACTGGTTCCAGGATGTCGTACAACTCGCAATAGGCAATCAACCAATCCAGATGAAACTAGAGCTTCACCGCCTTATGTTCATAAAAATTAGTAATAATTAGAAACCTAAGACTTGAACACCATGCCTTGTAAAATAATAAACTAAATCGACAAAATTTTCTAATACTTATTTATCTACCTGCTTCATAACTTGCCAAGTGGTATAAAAACGAAAACAGGGCAGTTGTCATTGGCGTTGAACGTCTACTGTGGCATTCTATATTATTACAGAATTATAATAAAAATTAACCTACGATCGCAACGGCAAATTAACAATATCTAACATACGTAAAATTATCACCTTTAGAAGAAGTCATTTTTTCAACAACGGCATGTACTAGCGAAGGTAGGAACCCATGATAAGACGAGGCACCAGTCGCTTCTATAATATTATTAATCCTGCATAATTGCATAAATTATTGAATTATTACACACTGTCGCAAACTCTGATAATTAAAATAACATACTGGCCGATTCATTTAATAGCTGAACTTTGAAGACCTTTACTTTATATAAAAAGTTCAATTAAAAAATAAATAGTAATGTACACATGACTGCCACAGCTATACCTTGGATTCCTGTCCAGATGAATAACGGATGTCAAGGTTCGAAGGACAGCAGCTTTAATTTCCATTATTTCCTTCAATTTTAAAAATATAACCGTAAATAATACGAATCCAGTCTACAGAACGAACAATTGATTACATTTAGCATACCATAGATTGCTTGCTGTGATTTCCATAATCACTTTCTAAGACTTCAACTAATTCCTCAATGAGGCCAGGATACAGAATCGAATTGAGAACATCTTGGCTGACACTACAATAAACTGTAATAATATAGTATACATGCAACGAATAAGAATTTCATAGTTGTTACATATTAGGATTATAAATCATCTGTCAAATATATTACTAAAGTCGCACCATGTAATCTAATTAATTAAACATTACCGAGGATGGATGTAGCCTGTAATCTAGCTTCTATACACTTCAAACGCTTTTCATAACGTGAAAATGTACTGGCCAGTAAAACACGCGTGAACAATTGCATCTGCGAAAAATTTTTATCAAATAAAAAAAATTGTTGGGAACAGTTAACACTGATACAATTCTCTGAAGAAATTTTAACTTTTTGGACAATAATGAACACAAACACAAAGACGCAAGTTTCATTCTTGATTAACCTGTAAACTTTCTGGTATGTTATAAACCGACATTAACTGCGACATAATCTCACAAGGATTTTCTGAATACTGCAATATTTAAATATCAAAGCGAGAAATTAAAATCAATTCTTGTTTTCATAAAGTTATGATGAGTGGATGCATATAATTACTTACCTTATCTAAATTCTCTAGGTGAATTGTGTATAACACATTAACCGCTTGGGCGTCATCCTACAAGATTAATTTCCAAAATATCACAATAATGTCACTTTTTAAATTCCAAAAAACAATAATTCTAACCTTTATAATAGCATCGGCAGGAGTATTCATGTGGTACTCAAAATGCAGTGTAGTCGCACTAGCTGGAAATTCCTATTTGTTATCGTAACGCAATACTGAGCATGATATAAGACACTAAAATAATTATAGTATTATTTGATTTCTAGTGCTCACTGTAATAGGTATGTCTCTTGCACATTTAGAAAGACCGAAACCATTTACATTGCCACCCCAGCTCTGATTACAAGTAAAATAAAAAATCTTTTAATTGTAGATACATGACATTGCAACATCTAACGTATTTAATAAAATAGATTTTGTGTTTGTTCTTCAGTCGCTAAAATAATTACCTCAGCTAGATACTGCAATCTCGTCAATAAAAATTTGCGCTTTTCCGATGGCATTCGAGATATAAAATTTGATCTTTTACTACAATCATTTTCAAAAGCGTATAAAAGCTTTCATTAATTTTAAGTTCGTAAATACATTATAATTTCTAAACTATATATTGTATAAGAAAATGCATCATATCTTTCACTAATAGCATTCACTATCAGATACTGGCAGGATATTATCATTTATTGTAATAATGGACAATAAGGGATGGACACTGTGAATGACTTACCTAAAGACGTATAGCAAATTTAGCGTCGCTAAAATAACGTTCAAGCTAGGTGATGCTAACAATGTTGTAAGATGCTGAATAGAAACAAAAGCATGATATTAGTTCTGGATAGAAATTTCGATGCAAACAGAACATATAGGCATTTACAGTAGATTGTCTGTATACACTACAGAAGTCTGTACATGATTAACAGGTTTAACATACCTCCATAGAATTATAAAGATGCCTAGCATAGGAATGTTCAATTAGTAACGCCGTAAATCGCAAGACCTCCACTATTAAATCCTGTAACTGATTCGATAAAAATAAGTTTCGATAGTATCATTGTCAATCTTTAGATGAATACTGTACTTCAATTTATGACCACAGATAAAATCTGATAACATTATCATTGCAATAATTTAGTAGCTCAGAATTTCGTTATTCGAATTTTTACTTTATAATTGCACAAATTTTAATTACCTTCCCCCCTTCTTGTAAAGAGGTGCTAAGATACTGCCACTGATCCATCCCTTCTGGTGGTTTAGCGGCTAATTCAAGAATGTGATCAAATCTGTCTAGCACATCTACCCAGTGGTATAATTCGCTCTAAATAACAAAACATTTGAACAATAAATTGTCGTTAATAGGATCGTATAATAGAATTACTTTGAGTAAAAGTTTCATATGACTAACACATCATACTATACATATACAGCACACTAGTGTGCTTATTTTAGTCGTTAAGCAACCATGCTTAATTAATGAACTATTTTACCCGTCAACGATTGTAATGTAGCATATTACTTACTTTTCCGAATGTCCAATTGCTGATTGACTTCAATATTTTAACAAGTTCGTTGGAATCCGGACATGACAAAATCTGCTTTATTAGCAAATTGCATTCCATAGGCTGGTAAAGACAAGAAATATATAATATTACGATAAAAATTTCATGGTAACATTGGTTAAGACTTCATCTTGAATTGAAACTTTGTTCAAAGAAACTGGATAAAGTAATCCATGTAATTTTATATATTCAATCCACGTTTTATGTACTATGTCTTTCTATTAAAAAAGAATACAGTACAGTAATTTAATCACAAAATTTGTTCAAAAGAACAGATTGGCTACAGCTTTTTGACTAGATAAATCATTGATGATACTAGAGTTTCGTTCCCTACGATCCAAATAGTAGTACGTAGCTCGTACTGTATTTAGAAACTTAGTATTCTAACAAAGTAGATGTTAATAATGATTTGAGGGGGTAGATAACTTTCAGAACGTTAATGCTATTTGAAATTAGAATCATATCAAATAAAGGAATAGTTAGAAATTAATTGCATTTTGAAAGTCTACTTTTACAATTTAGAGCCACGCGTATAATAAACGTTCATTTAGTATGAGTTTATTGCTGCAACCTGTAAGTAGTGACTACGTCATGCAGGCATCATGTAACTATATATAAATACCGTACAAAAAGCATTGTAATATCTCTACATATAATACTGTAAATTGTGGATTTCAAGATATTCTAAATGGCTTGGTACACAAAGTACTATCGTAATTATTAAGTGGCATCGAGTGTACAGAAATAAAACTTATTCATATCGTATATCTAGCATGCCATGATACTGTAGATGTATAGAATACGTATCGATGTATTGGTGTCCTACGGTATTTCATACTAGTAGAACTTGAAGATAAATGCATTAGAGAACAATCGATGCAATTACTATCGCTACAAGTATGGTACCGAAGATTGTTGCTTTTCGTATTTTAGCATACAGTAGTAGTAAAAAATGAACGACGGTGACAACTTGAAGCAAAACTATCTGGATGATGGATTAAAGTCACTAACGGTTTACATGATGAACAACAATTTTTTCCGAAATAACTTTTCTGATCATATTGAAAGTGAAGTGATGTCTTTAAGACGACTAAACAATCAATCTCATCATGACTATTCCAATATCAATCATCTGCAATAAGAAAATTGATTCTGAGAAAGCACGTCAATCAAGCACAACCAATGCCCACAGGATCATCAAGCATCAAGGTGTCAAATGGCCCAGCTCAACATACTCTCTATCTACTGTAGGTTTATTGTTCGACGTACGATAGCAACATGATCGCAATTGTCCACCATATTATCCTCACACTGTCCACGGAAAAGAGATTAGAAAGCTATGACTCAGCAATACACATTTAAAACATGTGTTACGTCCCAGTATGGATTATAGTCCGCTATTGATATCAGCATAGCTACTTCAATATCAGAAATGAGAGTTCAAAGAGAAAACTACACAAACTAAACGCATTGCGTTGCTATCTTATTCTAACTTTATTTGGTTCAATCCTATCTAAAAATGGATTCGCATTATGTCATAACCAGGCAGCGCGGTAGTACTGTCTACTATCCCCTGTACTGGCAGTTGTACCGTAAAATCCAACTATAGTACAGTATCATTCACAAAGTGCAGTTGCGTATACAGTGCAATACGGTACTAGTATCATACAGTATGGTGACGGCAGTATGAAGGAAAACTCAAGCAATAGCATACTGCTATCCACAGCCGACTTATGATCTATTTGGTTATATATTATATTATTATGGTTGATGGAACATGGATATGACTTTAATTTCTATTTCATTAACACTCCTATAATCGATTACCAATATCACTGTTATGATTGAGAAGTAAAATCCCGGCAAGAATTTGGAAAAAGAATAGCAAACAATTCAAATTTACAGGACAGTACTATACAGTATGCATTATCGTTATGGACAAATGCTGATGCTAATTTTGAAGAACAAATTTCAGCGCTGAAAGAGAAATAACTTGAAAGTAATAACCACAGTAGGATGTATCGTACTAGAAAACAAGAGCTAGTTAACAATTATTGACTACGCTCATTCACTCAGTTCAAGAAAGAGTAATTCTGGGGTAAAAGTGCCTTGACATTCATTTCTTACTATCATGACTGCTATGGCTGGATCAATAAAGAACAAAGTACCGCATTATGATTTGTAGGAGTACTATACAATCATCGTTGGCTATACAGTACAGCCAAATGTAATCGATCACAATACGGTATAAGAGAGATTGAATCATGATATGAAGCAATACCCTGTAGTGTAGAGTGCAGTATAAAGTACAGAGTCATCATTTTCCGATCGATACTAGAAATTGATGATTGAAATTTTTCAATCGACAATGCATATTTGGTGGTGATAGATTTGGATGAGTTTGTAGCAATTCAAGTCTTTGATACAGAACTAGTTGACTACTCTACTTTATTCTATTGCGTACAACACTGCAGAACTGGAAGTGCGCGCTTCGATATTATTAACGGGTACATCAATCGGGAAATAAAATTCTGACCATGGAGTTTCATATCATGGATAGTCATCGTACTGTAGATAGGATCAGTTCGTAAATCACTCTTGACGCTTAAACTATCTAAAAAAAGGAATGTCATACGGGGAGTTATTTGATTCTATTTGAACTCGTCAAGTAACAAGCAATCTCTTCAATCTAATTCGTAAGGGATAGACGCCAAATTCATACCAAAGCTGATGTTGACTGTATACAGTAGTCGGTAGTAAGCAATACAGTTCTCCAATAACCTGCATATCGAATCCATGAATACAGTACGGTACTACAATGGCACCATAAAGGTGGCGTAGATAAAAAAAAAAAAACCCCATTGATTATGTGCATTAGTCACATTGTGAGTCATGTACAGGTTATTAAAAAAAAAACCGCTTGAAGTTTCTTCCCAGATAATTTGAAAAAGAAGCAGATCCAGCCCATTACAGGAATTGCGTAAGTTGCAAAGATACTTTATCCCTTTGATCCAGGAAGTGAATGGACCCCAATCATTGTAGAAAGATCTGGCTAGGTAGAATCGGGGGCCCCATTTACAGTCAATCCTATCATTTTGCACGACATGCAAATAGTTTTATAACCGTACAATAGGCTTGAAGACACATGTTTGCGCGCTTCATTGTGCTGTAGGATGAGGAATTGAGCTACATCGATCAAGCTGATCGACTTGGGTATATCAAGTCCTCCAATGCTGTGCTGTCCATGATTGAAAAATAGCTTATCGAATCTTCCAGGCAATGACATATTTAGTACATTAGAAGAATGTACTAACGTCGGTCATTCCACCATATCTTCTATACAGTAGTATACTGTACAATAATACTAACCTTTATGTTGTATTGTGATAATAATACTATTCTTTAGCTTGTACCGTAGAACAGCTTTGTGCAAGAATGGACAAACTAATGACAAGTATCCTAGTACTGCATCATCAACTTGAAAATGAATTGATTGCGTAGTATGTAGATCCATGGATTCTTGCCGACAGCGATGTCGTAATCCATGTGTATCGCCGAACGCAAATCACATCACCCATTACGCTACAGTCAGCTAATCATGGCCAACTGGACAAGTACAATTCTGTACAATCTTTGAATACTTGTCGAACTAGTGTATTTATTTATGAATACATACCACGTCGGACGTGCTCTTTCGCAATTTATTTCGTTCAATTTTCATCTTTTAGGGCTTTTTCTTTGTTAAGACATTACTATTTGCATCTGAGATATATCCAGAATTTTACAAAGTAACCAACGATAGGATACAAACAAGTTCTATATCATGGATAACGAATGAGGCAATGTCTTTCTTTTCGTCACCTACAGTACAGTACAGTACGAATTGTGACTAGCTGCCTACAGTACAGTACTGTACGTACTGTATTGTGACTAGCTGCTTACAGTACAGTACAGTACTGTACGTACAGTATTCTGACTAGCTGCCTACAGTACAGTACAGTACAGTACAGTGTACAGTGTACAGTGCAGGAGAATACAATGCATCGATTGTACTGTCCATTGTGCACTGTACAGTGTACAGCATGACAGTGCATACCCATGGACTACTAGCAAAACCTAGTCATTCTAGGAGTCCATGCCATACCATACAGTACTGTACAGTCTTTTTAACCTAGCCTTAGCATAGAAGAGCACAACACTGCATTTTTACTAATTTGTTAGTAATCACGTGTAGCATGACGCGTGCGTTCATCGTCCTGATCATGGAATACAGTACGTCAGCCGCAACAACGACTTGACCATTTCTAGCATATTGGATAAGTGTTCTTTTGGGCGATCCAATAGCCCTAGCCAGTCTTTCTGTAACCGATATTGATATTAGCTGATCAAGGCATGTGACTACTGCAGTGTTTTCCATGGATTACTAAGAAAAAAGTTGTGTACAAGTAGTACCATGGTACATAGTACAGAGTCACGACGAACGACTACTGAAGAGCGACTTGAGTAGTAAAGGTTGATCGTTCTTAGTCCTTGCTCTGCTGACTCACTTTACCAGTACTGTATTTGCAAACTCAAAGACGATCCAACGATATGACACGCCAGTGATTGTTAACCTGGGCCCACAAGGGGGGGGGGGTAGGGGGCCGCTGCAGATTTTGGAGGCAATGGGAGGGAGATGCAGACTCGGATGCAATCTACTTTCTCTACAGACAGAAATAGAAGTAAGGTGCAATAGCTTTTAGCTTTTATGACCATTGCTGTCGTAGGCCATCCATCGGTAAAGGTTAGTTAACTAACAAACCACTGACGTCAGGATTGGAAGTGGAATTGTCACACGTGTCGGTCAGTCCTTCAAATTCTATACTGTAGTATACAATCGGATTATTTTCCATGTCTCACCTTGGTTCAAAAATCCAAGTTGTACATTGTGTGTACAAGTGAGTACAGTATGATTCAGTCAATGGTGGTACTCTACCGTATCATACCGTGGACCCAATTGGTCAGTGAATTGACTGCTGGTGTAGTCCATGTTTGGACCACTATCGTAAAGGACAACCTACAAAATGGTCCCATATAGTCCACGACGGTACCGTCCTCATGTGACTGGGATACTGTATGTTGACTGGACTACGTGTCCATCAAGTGACTGAGTTGACATGGTGCAACAGTTCCAGTAATGACGTACGGTACAGTAACACGACCGTTTACATGTCACAGCCTTGGCAACTTCAACCTCTCCTGCTACTTCAACCAGGCCAAGCGCGTTCCATTGAATGCTAGTCTCTGCAAATTTTCAAAATGGATCATAAAGGCAAGAAAAGCAGCCATCAACAGTCATTGCAGCTTGATTCTGCCAAGATAGATAAATGCACTGATGATAGGTAATGGTCATATTATAGCAGAAGTTCAATTGTAATTTCATAGTTCACTTTTAGCCTTGTTTAAAGATCGAAAATGAGCATTCAATACAACCTTTCCTACCAATGATTGGACTTGTTCAATCCGTAGTAAGCGTACTTAATGGACCCTATTGACACAGTAGGATGTCAAATGGTCCTCCATTTGATAGCATAAGGATATCAATGACGACTTCAGAATTTATATTCCAATTTTAGTTGCATGTTGACTTGATTATTACAAGCATTAACTTAACTAAATAGTAGTAAAAGAATTCGTAAGGGAAATGCCGCCTTGGACGGTACTGTCCTACTAAATCACCTTGTATCGAGGAAAAGGCAATCACCCTATCACTGAGTTGCAACCACATTCTTCAATAAGCCTTATTAGTGACTACACAAAATGACCTAATCCTATTTCATTGAATGAATAGCTCAACAGTTACAGTAATGACAAATACATTATCATTATTAAGAAAGAGAATAGCTTTGACTAGCCAATGTCTACCTAACTTGTGTTACTAAATACTAAGACTACTCACTATTTGATGATGGATAGCTATAAACGGGCTCATAATGAAGCCAAGAATGATATTAAAGATGAAAATGATGAAGCTACAAGCCAAAAAGACGAGGTATTTCTATCACAATAGAGTATATCAATTTTCTATTAAGGTACAATAGCAATAAATACACCAATTTGGCTAACTGATGACAATCATGGTTTGATCTTTTCCATTACATTTTGTGCTGCTATGATTGACATCAAGTACTTGCAGCCATTGAATAAAGATGGATAGACATACTCACTACGCGTACTCGACAGTCACTACAAGTTTACTCTATTTTTTATCATACTTGTACTCTTTATTCATGATAGCCTGCAGACCAGCAAGCACAAACTACTGACTCCAATCTAACGGATGAAAACGAAGAGAATAAGAAAGTAGACGAAGTAAGTCTTCACTCAAAACATGGACTTAGAGGTCTATCTAATTTAGTTCAAGTAAATTAGTGAAGTTGACCAAACTAGCCGATCTCTATCTCAGTACCACTGCTGTACTAACACAGTTTATCATACAGCACAATCACCATTAAACTCTTTATTTAGTGATGACTTGGTATAAGTGCAGCCTACTACGTCACTCTACCCAAAAATAAATAATACTGCTTTCAATGCGTGCTTATACAATAGGCAAAGTTGAACATTACATGTAGTTTAAATTGAAACAGTATTTCAAAGTCTCATGGCAGCTTGAAAAAATAAACCTGGGATCACTCATGTTCCTAAATTGTTACAAATAAATTAACCAGTCATTGCTCAATAAAGTTAAAAATTGAGATATTATGTACCTTAGAAAAAAGTTTCGCAATTCAATTAAACCAATTTAACCCTCCTCCATGACATCTTTAAATGTCTGCATTTTCCTAATCATATATATATATATATTTAAAATATTTTACTATTGATACAACATAGAATGGTAGTCAGTTACATAGACTTTCTAGCTTGTACGATTCGTCGGATTAACAGTGATGGATATCGCAATCAATCTTTTGTTTTGTAGCAACGTGCTATGCAGCTGGTAAACGAAATCCAGCAAAAGTTAGAATCTAAAATTGCTCAGAGAGAGGAAAATATCAAGTTAGCAGGTTGGATTATCTATATGATACAAATAAAATGAAAAAGTTTACATTGGTTTAGCATATATTACTATTGTTTACTATTTCCATTAAACTTTTCAATGATTGTTATCGATCTAATAGGCATAGATAGGTTACTATTTACAACGATAATATATCAAAGAGTGATGACATCCTTTAACAATTGACCACAACTTATATTGTAATGTTATGTAGCTTCAGTACTTACCAAATTAACTGTAACGATTTTTCCCCAATCAATACTAAGCCACCTAATGTAACATATACAAGACATGAATTTAGCCAAGTATAGCTAGCTTTTATTAATGATGGTTGCAAACTAGTAAGATTTTTATTACTAAATATACATATATGCACTATTTTTTTAGCTAGTAGACCAGAAGAGTCTTTCTTTCGATCGCTGGATTCTAGTGTAAAAAGAAATACAACCTTCGTTAAAAAACTGGTTTGTAAATCAATTCTATCTTAAATACTATAGCCTTTTGTAATGAAAGAAATCCTTGTAACTGTACCGTCCAAGCGCGTCAATCATGCTAAACACTAATGAAGAATATCTAAAATACATTGCACACCATTGTATCACTTAGCTTTTCGTCTTTATTTTTAAATTAGCGCACACTTAGTGATCAGCAACGTGACTCTATCTTTAAAGATGCACAATCTCTCAATCTCACTAAATACGTACCGGAAGTGGTAAGTTACGCTTTCTCATCAACGTTGTAAACTTAAACAATTCTACTCCTACTAACTTCACAAAAATGCGCTAATATGTTAGCATAACTTATGATATAATTCTTGGATGTATTTTATTGCTCCTGTAATTATTTTAGGTGTCTGCTATTTTAGAAAGTAAAATGAAGGTCGGTAAAATGAATTAAATATACAATAATTATATACTCGTATATTCCTTTTTACTACAGTAGATATATTTTACATTTTCCCGTATAGTATCTAGTGATAATGCAATCAGATCAATAACTAAGTAAGGCTTATTAGTATGATCTACACTGCTATCATTTTTAGCTATCCGATGTTTCCTGCGCTATTCAAATTTGTTGTTTGATGCACCAACGTTATTCTGAATTCGCCACTCTATTGCTGAAAGGAATGCAATCAAGCTTCACCGAAACTAAGGACGATGATAAATCAGTTAAGATCGCTCGCTATCGAGTCACTTTACGACTACTAGGCGAGGTAAATTGCAATCTTTGCCGAGATAGCTTTTAATGTATCCACAGCATAGAGTTTCTATTACTTTGCTTACAGCTGTGTTATGTTATTATATAAATTATTTAGCCCATCTTAATAAGCTAAAATTTTTAAATAATCACCTTGAAGCTGATAATTATCGGAGTATTCAATGAAAGTACAAACGGTACCGATATCTTACATTCTGCCTTCTCTGGTATAATTACAATTGACAAGGTCAGATTCATAAAAATTATCTATGCAACGCTTAAAGGTCTTTTCAGAATATAATTACCCTTTTTCAATGTTACTACAGGCCACCTTTGATTATTTACCGGTAGTAATTAGTTTCTGTCGCCATTTTTGCGAAGACTTTTTTGGAATAACTCCAAGAAAGAACCGGTATGTTTATAGACATAATATTTTCTATTATCGCACCACTATGTAATCTAATACCCTGTCTACTATTTTCGAATACCGAAGGCTGTTAATAGAGAAATTCAACTTTCAAGCTCCAGCTAGTAAAGTAAAACATTCATTATACCATTATACCATCTGTGCTATAACATTATTATTCAGTGACGATAAACTACTGCATTTAGATCATATCGGACAACAAAAAGAAGCAATTCCGTTTGGTAGTTTTTGATTATCATGCTGCGCTAGTCAAATATCTGGAGAAACAGCATAAAGAAATACAGAGAATGACACGGCAGAACTTGAAGATATTGCATGTATATCTTTATACTTCATGGTTTATGATCGTACGTTTCTAGAGATTAGCTAATGACTTCAAGTATTAAAACCTATCAGACAAAAGGAGAGTTGAATGAAGAAAGAAAGGAAAATTTGGAAAAGTCGAAGAAATCATTTGAGAAATTGCATGTTCATACGGGAACAATATCGGTATGTCTATCTATCTGAATGATATTAAAAGATAAAAGGAATTATCCCTTAATTATTAATACTCCTGCTACCTTTTCGAATATTAGGATATTTTAGACTTAGATATGCCAGATCTTCCTCAAGACGGTACAAGTGACCTATATAAATGCTTTAACACTTAAAATATGTAAAGATAATGAAGCATGAAATTGAACGTAAACTGAATATAGAGTGCACATGATATTTTTAGAGCAACTAGAAGAAGCTGAATCTTTCGGAATTTCCCTTTACTGCCCCTTTCCAGCTTCAGAGGTAATTTTATTAACTTAATTTTTTGGTTGCTTTAAATGGAAATAACTCGAAAATATTGTCACAAATTAAATAAATAGAAATCGATTGCTTTTTCGTACTAAAAATGCAAATTGTATTTATAGATCATGTAGTAAATAAATATATTTATTTTGCTTTCTGATTAGCTTAATGGTGATTATCTTTGGGAAGATGAAGAGACTAGATCGTTTTATGAAAATCTAAAGGACTTGAAAACTCTTATGCCAGCGGTAATGGCTATAAATTTAATATATGCATATCAATCTTCCTTCTTACGTATATTTCGTCTAGCCTAGTGCAAATTATGCTATCAATCAGATTTTAACTGGTATTTGATCCCTATTTACATCATAAACATATGTCAGATCTTATTCAAAGAGTCTGAATCTTCAGGAGATACAAGTGCCGAATCAAATGAAGCTAACTTTATCCAAAGTATTGCAACAGGTTCCGTATAATTTCGCACCGATAGTTTTCAGTACGGTTTTTATTAAAATTGGTACATTAACAGAAAGAAAACATTTCTAAAATTTCAATTGTAATCGATAGACAACATCAAACTAGAAACGATTGATGAAATCAGTGAAAGCATTGAAAATTTAGGCATTCAGGATGGTAAACAATTACAGTTATTATATCAATTCAAATATTAACAATTTATAACGAGCGTATAATTGTGATACATACTAATATGGTAAATTTTAACCTCACGATAAAAAATTAAATTTGTATCTACAGAGTTGAAAGATAACAACCCAGAAACTTCTGATGAATCAAAGGTGGACGAATCAATGACTAGTCTTTTCGATACCTATCTGCGCCAACTTGCGACATGTAGAAATCGAGACTTTATTGATGAAGTAAGTTTGTTACCTTTTTCAAGCTATTAATTATCGATAATGCTAAAAGTTCCTTAATAAATTACAGGCAGCAACAGAATTTATTACTAACTTTAATACAAAAGGCAACAGGAAAGCCTTAGTACGCTCATTGTTTAATGTTCCAAGGACAAGGTCAGTGTGCTACTGTACTTATTTGTATTTATTTTTAACATTCCTTCATAGCTTGAATAAATCATATTTTACGTCAAATCTAATTAATAGACTGGACTTACTACCATTCTATGCAAGATTAGTAGCAACTCTAACTGCATGCTTTTCAGAGATTGGTCCATCTCTTAATGTAATGCTTATGAAAGATTTTATGTATCGGGTAAGTAACTTGCTATATCCATTTTATCTGTATATATGTACGCATCATTTAATTGACATGTGACACCCAAAATAGGTTAGGAAAAAAGATCAGATACATCTGGAAGAAAAGATAAAGGCTGCCCGTTTTATCGGTATAGCATGTTGTATCTATGATATTTTTCTTGTATCAAAACCAAATAGCTTCACCATGATAAAAAGACCTTATCAATGTTTAAATAAAAGTGTAGTAATCGATATCAGTGATTGCTTTACCACATATATTCGTAATGTTTGTAATAGGTGAATTAACAAAGTTTAGAATCATTTCTAAGGATGAAGCCCTACTATGTTTGAAAGTATATAAAATTAATTTTTATGATAAAGTGAAAACTGCTCTCTATCTACCTTGTCAAATCCTTTTCAACAAACTATGGTACATATATTCTAGCACTTGCTTTCGGTATAACACCTATGAAATGGTTTTTATTTAGGTGGCTTTAAATAATTTTACTCACCATGTTATTGATATGGCCTGCTGTTTACTGGAAACTTGTGGACGCTTTCTCTTGCGAAATCCTGATTCTCACATTCGAACTAAAAATCTACTGGTAAAGATGCAATTTTATGTTGAACTGGAAACTTTATTTTAACAATAAATCTATTATAGGAAACAATGATGAGAATTAAATCAGCACGCCATTTAGAAGAGCGTTATGTAATTATGATTGAAAACGCTTACTACCATTGCTTGCCCCCCGAAGATGTTACGGTAATTCTACTTATATCCCATAGATGTTATTATTAGCTCATTTTAGATTATGAAATTCCGAAGGCATCGACCGCTAACTGTTAACATTTTAATAAAGGAAAAAGTGGAGGTTCGAACTCCATTACAAGAATATATAAGAAGACTTGTGATCAAACATCTGATTACTACAAACGTCGAAAAGGTGACTTCTTTCACACGTATTCTTAGCAATCCGTTAAATCTGATAAGATTTAAATATATCGAGACCTCTAACGTTTGTATAATTAATTAATTAATACTATAGATTTTACGACAGTTTCGAAAACTATCATGGAATAATCAAGAAATAGCGGACTATGCAATAAAATTCTTATCGTCGCCTTGGTATATAAAATATAATAATATCCACAACCTAGCTAATCTGCTGTCCGGTCTTGCGGAATATAGGGTATACAATATACAATATCTATAGTCCATAGTGGGTTATGTATAAGTGTTAATGTCTGATAGTATCTAAATAAAGTTCAATTACATTGTATGATAATCTAATAGGAAGATGTTGCGGTAATGGTTGTTGACAATATCATGGAGGAAATTAGGCTGGGTTTAGAGGTGAATCTATTCATTAAGAATACAGATATAATGATTAGCCCTAGTTACATTATTGACTCAATTTTCTTGACAGATTAATGCGATGAAATTAAATCAAAGGCGCATCGCTACTATCAAATACCTGGGAGAATTATATAATTACCAAATGATTGAAGCCGATGTTATTTTCAACACTCTCTATTCCCTAATCACTTTTGGATTGCTTAAAGACCACAGCTCTAATGATATCGATCCTCCAGATAATTTTGTACGATTGCGATTAGTTTCTGTTTTGTTGGATACGTGTGGAGAATTCTTCGATAGAGGATTTAAGAAGAGTAGACTTGATTGCTTTCTTGTATATGTACAGGTATATATCTCACGAATAGCTTGTTTCAATTTCAATGATCATTCTAATCTAAACTATACACTCTATATCAGCATTATTTTTGGCAAAAGAAGAGCAATGTTTACTGGGAGACGCAAACGTTTCCAATAGAAATAGAGAATTTACTATTAGACTTATTGGACTCCTTACGTCCAAAACTGAAACCGTGTAATAATCTGACGGAGGCGAAAGGAGCCATAGAGGAACTAGAGCAAAAGTATCGAGCGGAGCTGAGTAAGATTTAAACTTTCTTTTAGATGGAATAAATAAATATGCAATAAAAATTAAAATTCGGTATACTGTAGTTTGCTCCTTATTGTATCTTTATCAACTAATAATAACGTAGACTTAGAAGATCAACACCGTCAACGACATACATCTTCGGGCTCTCAATCTCACGATACACCTACTCAAGATGATGCAGAAGGGCAAGATGTTGACATTGCTGAAGAACTAGAGGCTGATGATACTGATGCTCATAAATCACAATCCGATACAGAAGATGTTTTGTTTGACGACAGGGATGAAATAGCTGAAGGAGAAAATGAAGACGTATGTTCATTTAGACACCAGTGTTATTAAGTATTATAACTTGTCCTATACAAATTAATTAATATCCGGTACTGATATTTTTTATTATGACAGGATGACTACATAAATGATACGAAAGTTGATACGAATGTAGAAGATGATGAAGTACGCCTTTGCTAGCATCGTCTATAATTTTAAAACTCTGTCAACAGTCTTAATTTTGGTAACAATTATTATGATAAAATTTTAGGTTACTATACTTTCTGGTGGTCTGAAAGCGATGCCTTGTGAGGAAGACGACGATTTTCAGAAAGAATATGAGAAGGCATTAGCAGACGATTTACTGGTGAGATACTTTTACTTATACGCGATGTTCTCGATCTTACTGTACGTGTTGAAATGATTCTTCAGTGAAATGTCGATATATTTATTCGACACCTTTGACTTTTAAATTACAGTTTTTATCGTCGTTATTTTAATCCTAAAATTATCTTATTTACAAGACACGACGTCAACATGGTCCTAAAGTTCCATCTTTGGATGCTCCATTGCCTTTCAATAGAGTAACTAAAATAGGTATTGAAAAATGTTCGTTGTTAGTGGTGCTGCGTACTGTATTCTGAAGATATGTAATTTTAGTGTGAGCTTTATTTCTAACATTTATTTCAACGTAGGCGAAAATCTCCAAACTGACGATATAAATTTCGTTTTATTGACTCGTAAGTCGAATAAGCTACAGGTTCGTATAATAATGCATTTGAACATTTATGAGCAAGTAATTATGATGAATTCACAACTGTCATATGTAAGTGATGTAATGGTTTACTTATTTCTCCTCCTACGACGTACTATGTATACGTAAACATTATAGTATAAGGAAGTTAATATTCCAGTATCAGATGCTGTAGCTGCTAACATTCGAGAAAAGATTGCTCAAGAAAAAGCTGACAAAGAAGAGATGAAACGACTTGTTTTAAGTCATGATAAACGTCAACAAGAAGAGTCCTTTAACGGTAACTAGGGCTATGCGACTCCTATAGCATTAAATTCAAATTGTTAATAATAGGGGTTATAATTATTATTATTGTATTCGAATTATATCGATTACCTACTTAGATGAAATGATATCGCAGCAAGACTTACAACAACGTCAAAGCAAGAGTAGTAAGCGAGCAAATCGTAACGATGGTCAAAAGCGCACAAGAGCCCTAGGAGATAACCCTGATTTTTACTACATTACTAAAGGAGCAAGGGGTAGACCACATTGAGACTGTTAGTGTTAAAATCCTTTCATCAATCTTTCATTGATCAATCTAAATCAACCAGATTCTTTCGATGCTATTCTTGTTATCCCAGTTCTTTCACTCCCGCTGTACATTTCACAAATATGACATTGTACATTATTTACAGATGTATTTTGAAACTGCAATAAGTATTAATTGATTGTCAATAAAATACACAGTGCGAGTATGTAACATACCTACAAGAAGATGTAATTTGACGGAAATCTATTTTATCAACGTTCATTTCGGAAAACATAACTGTTTATTTAATATTATTATTAACTCGAAACTGTAGTCAAGCATTTATTTATGTTGGTGAGAAGATGCTTTAATCATCTTTAAATGGCTTAAATCATTCTCTATCAATCCAATAAGCAAAACAATAAAATTTGTATATAAGGAGCTATTACAAAGTGTCTGCACGAAATCATTACTAACAGCTAAAAATCTTATTGAATGCTAGCTACGGCTTTCTTTGCTGCATCTTCAAAGTCATCAGCGGGTGTAATATTAAGACCACTTTCAAGCAATATTTTTCTTGCTTCATCAACATTAGTGCCTAAAGTAATAGATAGTATCAGTAAAAGATACAATATACGTGTTACCTATGATTGCTAAGCAATACATAAACATTCACAATTATATTACCTTCCAAACGAGCAATAACGGGTAAGTTGAGGTTCATTCCACGCGCTGCTTTAGTAATTCCATTAGCAATTGTTGCACAGTTGACAATACCACCGAAAATATTCACTAAGATTGATTTAACCTAGATTTGATTGACGTAAATTATCACAATTAAAGTAATGATCATAATACAATATTGTTTGCTGTAAGATCATGTCATACATCTTGATTATTACGCTTTAAAACTTACAGCTTTGTCAGAGCTAACAAGATTGAAAGCGTCATAAACTTGTTGTTCGGTGACTCCACCACCAACGTCTAAAAAGTTGGCAGGTTCTCCACCATGCAATTTAACAATATCCATAGTTGCCATAGCAAGTCCAGCTCCATTAACTAAATTTATAAATACAAATATACAAGTTATAAATACTGCATATATTGCAATCCTAATTTAGTACATAGATTATTATCATAAAAGTTGAATTCTATTAATGTAATTTTGGTATACCTAAGCATGCGATATTTCCATCTAAACCGATATAGTTAAGATTCGATTTTGCTGCTGCAATTTCTCGTGCATCACTCTCGGAAAGATCTTCCATTGCAAATACATCCTTTTGGCGATATTTGGCGCTGTCATCAAAGTTTATTTTGGCATCGAAGCATACCACTAGCCAAAATAATGGTAACGAAAAGTATCGTACATTAAGTACATTGTGTCCCATACATAATTGGGTTAATATGTAATCCAATATATTCAATAGAACGGCCTTGTCATTAACGATTATAAATATCAAACTTACCCCTTCCGTCAGTAGTCTCTCCAAATGGATTTATTTCAACTTGTGAAGCATCAACGGACAAAAACAAATTATATAATCGTTTAATTTGTTCCGCTGCCTATTGCATTAAAATATGGAATAGTATGATATTTTAATACAGAATACGTGCCTTAAAATGCAATAAAATGACGTTGAATTTTTATGAATATTCTTACCTCATTCACTTTGCTATCACTAAATTTAAGATTCTTTGCTAATTCCAAAGCTTGCTGATCATTGATACCATCCACTATATCAATAGGAACCTAAAATATGTAAAATAAAGTAAATGAAAGTATTGATTGAAAAGTTGAATATTTCTTTTTTCGTTGCTTTTATTACCTTGTATATTAACTCTGGAGAGTTAGCGGCAACTTCCTCGATATCAACACCTCCAGCTGGACTAGCAACGATAACGGGTCCATTATAATGTCTATCCATGACGATCGCAAAGTATGTCTCTTTTGAGATATCCAAAGCTTCAGCAATCATCAACTGTAGATAAGTAAAAGGATTAGGAAGTTATTACAAACGATGTATTAGCGTTATAAAGATAAGAAAATATTATAATCACAAGATTATATAAGTTATAGTGAGACCGTAGCTGAAATCAATAGCTACGTACTACAATGAGAGTAGAATATGCCATGCTTGACTACCTTCTTAACAGGAACACCTTCACCAGGTGTTTGCTTAGTTATTAAACGGTATCCTAACATTTGGGAAGCAAGATTGCCAATTTCTTCAACATCCTTGGTTAAATGGACGCCTTTTTTTAAGCCGCTAGTGAAATGGCCTTTACCACGTCCACCTGCTAAAATCTGTGCCTTGATAACAAACTCATCAACGTCTATATTGTGAATAAAATAATAATTTTATGCTATAACATAAGAAGAAATGGTTGAAAAAGATGGCTTGTAGCAGAAGTGTAAAATTATTTGGACCTATCAACATGGCCTTCAATTATTGTTCAAAAACGGAGTCATTTCAATGGTGCAACTACTAATTATAATTGCTATTATAGGAATTAAACATACAGTATAAGCCAAGTTTTACTTACTCATTTTTTTAGCTAATGCAATTGCTTCATCCGGAGTAGAAGCAATCTCAAATGGTTGTACATTAACCATGTGATCTCTCATTAAACCTTTACTCTGATATTCTTGCAAGTTTAGTGACCGACTTTGCAAAACTGATATTGCAGCCTATATAGAAAATATCTTGGAGTTAGGAATTTGATATACGCGTACGTGTATGGAAAAGTTCTGTAATCAATAAATACTCAATAGGAAAATCAACAAAAATGCAATTCTAACATTATCGTATAACATGCAAAAGTTGTCATCAGTAGCCAGCTATCGAAAGGTAAAGCAATACCGATGTAATCATTCACTAACAGTAAAGTTATATGATTGGGATTACCCGTAGCCATGATTGAATAACTACTAGAGTAAAGAGTAGTCCTTAGTCAGGAATACCCATTAATTGTCCATAGCGATTCTACATGTTAGATTGATGGTTTTAAGGACAAGTTACGTTTGGATAAGGCATTGATTGAACTGTATATCCGGATATAGGTCAGAATCAGAAAATTAATCAGCAATACCATTATTCCAGCAAGGTACGACTGAGATAGACAACAGTACCGTCTATCACCATTCTACACATGGAGTTGTTTTTCTCACTCCTCTACCCCTCTACCATTGTATCCTAAGTGATTTTTACATCAATCATCGTCTTGTCCTATTAGTCAAGGTATAACATATCGAGTGTACAATACCCAGTAATATACAGCAATAAGTCGATTCTACGCTGCATCGGCTACTGTATCCTACTCTAGTAAAGGACAATTCTTCTTGTGCAATGTTAGCTACTGTAAGCATGCAAATCCAATTTTGCATGCATGTAGGCATTTTTTTTCACTCCTCTACCCCTGTACCATTCTATCCTGAGCGAGTTTACATCAATCATCGTCTTATGATCATCCTATGAGTCAATGTATAACGAAATGGAGTGCAAACTATGCAAAAATACATGGCGACAACTGTATTTGATGCAGTACTGAACTATCTTACTCTACCCTAGTAATCCGACATAAGCCGATAATGCTTCAATAAACGCCAATTGCACCTCCAATCTGAGCTACTCTCAGTAATACAGACCAAAGATGGCATTACAAGTGAAAACGAACAAGTCTTGGTAAATTAAGAGTTTATTTTCCTACTTTACCGGAGTTAAACGTTGCTTGATGGAAGCAATATGACGTGAAAATCGCGTTATAGACGTAGCAGCCGCCATCTTCGTTGCCTAGGACCAACGCCAATGACAGGGGGGGCAAGCGGGTTACAGCTAGACCTGACTTACAGCAGACCTTCACACAGTACAGTACAACGATACTGAAGTCTCTTGAATAGTCTTTTTCTGGTACTGGACTGTACTGGACTGGCAAGTGCCCCAAACCCAGACGTCAAATCGGTAGAAACACATGTTGCACACGCCATGACCCTCGTACGCATGGTCGGTATCCAACACAACGACGAGTCCAGTGCAGTTACACTAGACCACCATCGAATGTCCATCCGTCCGCGGCCCTAGAAAACTGCAAACTCGTATACTATGCTGTGTGCACCATCGAATGTCCGTTCGTCCGCGGTCCTAGAAAACTGCAAACTCGTATACTATGCTGTGTGCACCATCGAATGTCCGTTCGTCCGCGGTCCTAGAAAACTGCAAACTCGTATACTATGCTGTGTGCACCATCGAATGTCCGTTCGTCCGCGGTCCTAGAAAACTGCAAACTCGTATACTATGCTGTGTGCACCATCGAATGTCCGTTCGTCCGCGGTCCTAGAAAACTGCAAACTCGTATACTATGCTGTGTGCACCATCGAATGTCCGTTCGTCCGCGGTCCTAGAAAACTGCAAACTCGTATACTATGCTGTGTGCACCATCGTATGTCCGTCCGTACGCGGTCCTAGAAAACTGCAAACTCGTATACTATGCAGTGTGCACCATCGAATGTCCGTCCGTACGCGGTCCTAGAAAACTGCAAACTCGTATAACTATGCTGTGTGCACCATCGAATGTCCGTCCGTACGCGGTCCTAGAAAACTGCAAACTCGTATACAATGCTGTGTGCACCATCGAATGTCCGTCCGTACGCGGTCCTAGAAAACTGCAAACTCGTATACTATGCTGTGTGCAATCAGAGATGGCAATTGTAAAATAAATAAGCATTTTCTAGTAGTCTCTGTTATATACTCAATGCCTACTTCTACGTATGCGATCCAGTGTAGTATTCTATTCTTTCTAGTCAACATTTGATAGGACATCCTCATTCATCAAGGATCTTCGATGTCCCTGGCTCAAAAAAAGATCTTCAATGCTCAAAAGAGTTTCCAATATCGTAGTCACTGCACGCATTGAGCAGTGCTGTCCTGTTGACTCGGTTACAGTATTCTCTGTCGTAATGGCAAACATGACATGATTTTATAGGGTCTGCCGTACTACCCAAAGCTCTGCGTTTTAGCAGTGATTACATAAAGTTCAACTTTTGTACCCTAACCCTAATCCTATTCTTGCTCAACTTTCCTACCAAGAAAGACAGGATCAATCAGACGGATCAGCAAATCCATCAACGAAGGCACAAACGAGCTCCAATTTCACGTCAATATCCAAAGTACTGTACCATAGTCTGTACGTAAAGAGCACAGCCTGTATGACAACGATATCAAGAGACTATATGCAACAAACTCTGTTCTCACCTCTACTGATCATGAGTACTGTATAACATGATATCAATGATGGTCAGTGCCTGAAATTAGACAACCCGAGGATGGATGGTCAGACCACAACATGTACGCGTACAGTATACCGCATGCTACCTACACCATTTAGTGTACTGTATATGACTCATAACTTTGGATGTCACAGGCTAAAATGACACTCCATTCTTTGCCAACATTCAGTAAAATAAACAGTTTCAAACGCAGTGTAGTCAAAGAAAAATTGAATTATTATTATTATCAACCTTTCATAAACAGATTACATTTCATTTTCGGTTCAATTGGAGCATTTGAAATGCAGTCCTAATGCATGATCATAACTAATTCTATTGATAATTTAAAACTGCATCCTTTTGCAAACCATTACCGTAATCTAATAATGCATTAGCCCTAATTTAACGAACCTAAGTTACAAGACTATTCAACGCTTGCAACATTTGCATATGTAAGTATACACTGCATATTTGTCAGGAATAAAACTTGGTCACAGCTCCTTCGTGATAATCACAGTACTGCATATCATTTTAGTGATTGTATATACGTATTTGAATAATATGTAACAGACTGCTACTGTTACATTTGCATATCTCTATCAAATAATATATCAATCAATTACTTATGTAAAACAATTATTTATCCCACAGCCTTATGAACCAAAGCCAACGGGGTTTCATTCTGACTGCGAGCTGTCAGTAGCATTGTTATTTGTCCTTGAGCCATAGCAAACCTTGCGCGCGCTAATACATCATCTCCAGAAACGTAAACACCCGCTAGCAATAGCGTGTGAGAATTCTTATCTCGTGCAACTTTATCTGATCGCTCACATGGCTGCATTCCCAATAAATCTGTAACCTCTTTTACAGCATCTATTGACGAATAATAACAACACGAAGTTAACAAGTATTCTATAGAGCAATCTTATCATGATAACATACCTTCAATTGTACTAATTGATGATAAAACATATGTTTCTTCACTTTGGTGTTCGCTATCAAGTTCTTCCCATGAAGCTGCGAAATTCGATTTGAGTACCCTCTGCATATAATCGGCAGGATATACTTCCACATCTTCCAACTAAACAGAAAGATTAAATTAAGCAATTACAGACCATTGACAATGTAATCAATGACTGAAACCTACCACATATTCGTCTTCATAGCCTTCTTCATCTGCCTCTCCTGTGTTGACATCACAATCTTTAACGACAAATTTCAGTGTGTTAACAAACGATCCCGTCATCAAGTCCATATCTTCAGGCACTGAAACACAGGTATAAGTTGTGCCAGGTACATTAAAAGCCAATGTTGCAACAGGAACTGTAGATTCGACTTCAAATTCATCGGACGGTTCAATTTCGACATAAGCATTTTCCAATAGTTGATCTTCCAAAGTGTTTGTACAGTCGAACTAGAATTGATAATTCCAGTAAAAAACATTTAACTCGATATATGCGCGTAGATTCTGTTTTATTCATTAAGCGATATTGCTATAACGTGCTACCCTACCTGAAAGACAATATGCTTCTGAAAGATATGCTTTACACAACGGACAACATATTCTGTCTCAGATTCGGTAACTTCGATAGGTTTATCTGAAGACTTGAATAGGGGCCCCAAGCTTGCAAACTGTGGTATCCTAGCTAGTTGTTCTAGTTATCAAAAAAATGAATAAAAAAGTACACTATAGCAATCCAATCAGATGGTAATCATAATTTAGTAATTTTACTTACCAGCCAATAGATCTTGCTTCGATGCAGTCGCAGTTGCTGATTTCTGAATAGTAGTAACATTTGGTACATCAGCTTTAGATTCTGTACGAGTGTTAGCGACCGGTACGGATTTAAGATTGAAAGGTTCCACCATATCAGTCTTGACATAGTGCATCAGAGCACGTTCCAGACCAAATACAGAAACGTTAAGACCTTGATATATACATTACAAATATTGCGTCAGGGATTGTTACCACAAACTACTGAGAGTCAAATCGCAAAGTTACACAACTATTCTAACAACCAACCATTTACAATTAAAGCATTCGACAAAGACTGACTGTTCTCTTGTAGAATCTTAACGCAAAAAGTAGCCCTATCGCGAACTTCATCATCACTATCCGTCATACACCTGCTCAGCAGTGTTACAATGCTTTCCTTTAAAGATGGGACTTGAGCTCCCAATTTGGCAAGAGCACAAATGGAAGCTGTAAAAAAACAATGAAGTTTTAATCGATAATTGCAAATTGAGATTCAATCAATCACCTATTAAAATAAGGAAAATATGATACCTGCTCTAACAGGAGAGTTTTCTAGAATAACGCGATTATAAATATATCTAATGTATTTGGAAGGTGATAAAGTCTTAGGACCCTCCTTTCCAAGAAGATGAAGAACTCTAACGGCAATTGATGTGTGTTCACAATCTTCAATAAATTCACATAGGTGTCCTAATCCAGATTCAGCAGCATCCTTGTTTTCTTCAATAATTGAAATAATCGTATTTACAATGGCTTTTTTGTATTGATACCCTCCCTCGTCTCGTAACATTGCGGATAAAAAGTTCATCATAGTTAAATGTTTTCGTGGAAACTTTAAGCAAAGAGCTCTATACAAAGGAATTACAAAAAGAAGAGAATCGGTCAGTGAGTAACGAAAACAACAAAAAGTATCTATCGGAGGAATGTAGAGTGTATGTATATATTTCATAAAGTATAAAAGCGTAACTATAACGTTCAATCTACGCCTAAAAGAACATACTTGATTGCATCTACTACTACAGTTTTAAATTCATCAGAAATTTCAGACATGAACGAAGTAATTTGCTTCATGAGGCGTTCAATGCTTGCTTCGCTTCCAGTCTGTAAACATACAATATAATTTAATATTCGCTAATCATAAAAATCACTTATTTAATGTCTAAGATAAAAACACTATTTTCCGTTAAATGAAAAATTAGCTATTTTGATACCTTTAACAAAGTCGTTATAGCCAATGTAGCAATATTTCTATTAGAATCTGTCACTAAATTTTCAAGATCCAAGTTACAAGTAGTAACTGATAACGGATGAGTAATTGCAACCTATCATGTTGTAATAGCAATTAGTATGTAAAACGAATTAAGTACATCCAGGTAAGGGCAATAAACCAAACTACATACTAGCGTAAGACTACCTTATTGAGTGTCTTGGCTGCAGCAAATCTCAAGTGAGGCTTAGGCGATCCCAAAAATAATTGCAATACTATGATAACAAGGGATTAAAGTCAAGTTCGTCGATTTCAGTACATAATCAAGACACACTTGTTCTATTACTATACCGGAAACAGCCGGAGATAAATCTTTAGATTGCACAGATTTTAAATTAACTATAGCCCTAGCAGCTTCGTAAACAACCATCTACAACAGAAAGTGTTCAAAATTATCAGCATATACAAATCATCATCCAAGGGTTAATTTTGTAAGACAACTTACTTCACTTTTGTGTCTCAAACAACTTTCCAAGTAATCGTACAGCGAACTTCCCTTACTACAAAAATAGAAATATATTCATTGCCTGATATATAGAAACATCAATCGTAATCGACTTCATATACCTATCCTCATCGTCTTCAATTATTTTACTTGCAATACGAATCTGCCAAATAGAATAACACATAGGTGTCAATAAGAGTAGTCACCATGTGGAAATAGTATTTCATCATGCAAAGTTAAAACTACCATTAAGCAATGAGCAAACGGTGATCGTAGGGAATGACGCGCTTGCTTTGAGACAAGTTTTGTTATAGCCAATTTATCGTTTTTCTTTATTTGATAAAGGAGCCCAAGGGCGTGATACTATGTATTCAATCATAAAAGGTTGGAGTTATTGTTACATCATCGAAAGTTAAAGAATCTTTACCGACACAACTAAATACATTAGGAAATAATAACCTGAACCATATGATCATCACTCGATGTCGCCTGTTGTACTTCATTTACCCATCTTTTTACAATTTCAAAATTCTCTCTACTTAAGTGCTATAAAATGATAACATGGAAATTTCAAAGTTAATGAAAATTTCAACTGTTCTATAACTAAGAATGGAAATTATGAAATAATTACTAGGCAAAGTAAACTTACAAGTGATGAAACCAAAGCAGCACTAGCTACGCTGCGATCTCTATCAACGATTGCTTGCTTCAGGTAACGCTCAATACCCTGCAACATTGAGCCCTAAAAAAGGATTGAAATATTGTTCCAATTTCAGCACAAGCTATACATAACATCACGAAATTGAAATTTACATGCCAGTATCATCAGACTCACATCAGTAATCATGCATAGCGCCCGTACAGCGCTAGCCCTAAACAGATCTTCCTTACTATTCATGTCCTTAGTAAGACTGCATCAAAATGCAAGAAGCATCATTTTATTCGTTTTTTAGTATACTCAACTAAATTGTACGTCTATACATGCTATCAATCAAAGAATGGTGCGGTATCACTCAACATCTAGTCCATGACTGTCCATCAGCGTTATTAGTACATTACCCAACAAGCAAACTAGTCCAAGCACTAACTGAATGAATACCTGCTTGTAACAATAATAACGTCCTCTGCCAATTTACTCATTTCTTTGATTGTTAAGTAAACCATGCGGCGCAAGGTAACCTTTTCAATACAGTGCAAATGATTGTAAATGAAGTAAGGAGCCAAAGATCTTCAAAGTCAAGACAGTATTTAATATCGATGTAGTTTAATAAAGCCATCATTACTTACATCTTTAGACTGGAAAAGCTTGGTCATAGCAAAGAAAGTTTCTGTTGCTTCCACAGTAGCAAGTATTTCACCCTAAGTTGACATAGCAATGATAGACAGTGGTATAAGAATGGAGGATAACCAACGCGTTGTATAAAGCTACCTCAAAACCCCATTGGCTATTGTAATCCTATTGCGCTCTAATACAAAAATGACTATCACAACACCAATTAGGCATAACTAGAAAAATACAGTAAGCATGAAATCATACATACTACTAATGCCACTTTGTTGGAAAGTACAAAAGTACCACTAGACTAATCATGCTCTCTAATCGACTATTTCAAGCATTTGTCATTGATGGACGAAGTTGCATACACCGACTTGACAAGTCCGCTGTCTAGCTTGGAGCTACAGTAATCTTCATACTAGCGTATTGTAACGTATCGATTGACCCCATTTTGTATTTTTCTCTCAATAAATATAACGAAGTGGTATCATAAGTAAAATATGATTGAAAGTTTGAACAATAACTGTGAAAAAACGTTGTCCATTGCCCCCTAATTTCATTGAATACAACATACTATCTAGTGTTGCTATTACCTGATTGATCAAGTATAACAGCTTGGTCAGAATCATACAACATTTTCGCGTATTGATGTGTTGGTCATTAAATGTTCTAGCCTAGAAGAGAATTTTCATGTTCAACTTCAAACTTTGCCATTAAGGCATAGTAGAACAATCAGTACGATAGACTCAAGTATGAGTAGAAAACTTACTTCCTGCACCACCGTTGCTTTTTCAATATTCTTGAATGGATTACCACCTAATTTATCATTTGAAATTTAGAGTTCGATTGAATCCAACATCCTACTCATAACATGGTACAACTACAACACAATAACTGCGTGATAACATGTTATTCTATCCACTTTAAAAGTTACACTCATCATGTATTTTAAAGTAAGCGACAGATTGGAATGGATCTATTACCATCCTCCTCGTCCTTTTTATCTCTCCTCATCATAACGAACGCCATGACTTTGAGTCAGCTTGGAAGTTCAACAATGGCCGCTCCTAAAAAAATATGGCGTAGGTACCACGAGTCGTGATTGACTACGTCTACAAAAACTCCGATGGCCAATAAGTACGGTTCGGTGCGGTATGGTGCGGATCGGTACGGATCGGTACGGATCGGTATGGAGCGTCGTGCAGTAGTACTGGATTGAGTTAGTCCATGCCAGTACAGTACAGTACAGTACTGTACACTGTACAGTAAACTACGAAAGTACTGTAACAATACTGTACTGTACTGTATGGACAGCAGGTGTTGTTGCTTGACTTGTACGCTACTGTTTTGTTCCGCTATGGCTACCGTACTGTCACTACGGAAAGATTGCAAGGCTTTACACTGCGGTAGAGCACTAGAGCAATACAGTACATTGTTGTCGAGGTCAATCATGGAGTGTCTGTCCGTCTCATATGGCTGAAGGAGTGAATGAAGGAATCAGAGATGGCAGACTAACTAACTTCCGACGTTGGTGTGTTTGGTATTGCGTTCCTTCATTTTTTCTCTTTTGAAAGAGGTCAATGTGGAATGGAGTGGATCGTCAAGACAGCCCAAACCAAGTGGAGTTAAGGAATGCCAATTGCTGAGAACGAACTGTGGTAGCCTTGTACGGTGATTAGATCAATCATGGGCGCTCTGACTAGAGTGTCTGTCCGTCTCACATGGCTGAAGGAGTGAATGAAAGGATAGACGATGGCAGACTAAGTAACCCCGGACGTTGGTGTGTTTGCTATTGCGTTCCTTCATTTTTCCCTCGTTCAAATAGGTCAATGTGGAATGGAGCGGATCATCAAGACAGCCCAAACCAAGTGGAGTTAAGATGTGCCAATTGCTAATTGAGAACGAACTGTGGTAGCCTTGTACGGTGATTACATCAACTCTGACGCTACGCATTGCCATGGGCATTTAAAGAAAGAAAAATAGATCGACAGGACCGCGCCGAAAGAAGAGAACCTGCTCTATCTATACTGTGTACTGTATTCAAGCTGAAGTAGACACCCATTGACATGACCAAGACGAGAGATCCCCCCAACATCATCGCTGCAAAATTATACTGCAATGCAGATATCCTGCCTGTCTACTAACGTGTCTTGGTTGACAATTTTGAAAAGGTGAAGCTCATTTGAGATCAATTTTGAATGAGTTTACTCTTAATGAACCGTAGAAGTGTCATTGAATCAAAAAGTATGCTATCCATGAAGGACCTTGCGTATACTGTCTACTGTATAAACGGCAAAGTCCTTTGACTACGATTTCTCCATCTTCCATAGGAAGAGCGAGTCAGTGGGAAGGATATCAATGACCAGAGTGGATGTGTACTGTACACTAAGTACAGTCAGGGACTGCTCAAGACTATCATGCTGTAGTCTATAAATTAGATATCGTACGTGAATTCTGCCAATGGATTCTTATAATGGAACTCTTCCTCTATCGACTGATTTGTATTTTATTGATTTTTTTATTGAAAATTTCAATTTTTGTCCATCACATTTCTCGGGAAAAAGTTCTGGGACAAAATGGACAGTAGGCCCAGCCATATATAACCCGATTACTCAGATACTCAGCGTAAATAGCTTCAACGATGATACGTTTGAGTATCTGAGTAATCGGGGTTATTATGGCTGGGACGGATGGACGGTACTGTACAGTGTACAGTGCCCTATCGTACTGTAGCGTCAACGCGGTCATGTTGTCATCCACATCCTATACCATTTATTTTACCCAAGAGCCTGGAAAGAGAACTGCCTCACATCGTACATACTGTACTGTACACTAACCCTAACCCTATCGTAGTGTTAACGCAGTGATGTTGTCATCCATGCACAGTACTATCCTCAACTCCAGAGGTACAGTACTGTGAAGACGATGTAAATCAGCAGCAAAGTATAAAAATCGATGAGCACCATTTACAAACTATGGCCCACCTCCATGGCTATTCGAGGAAAAGAACAGAAATATTCAGCATACCAGTAGGCTCAACATTGTTACAGTAGTTGCTTTCAAACAGGGATCATTTCACCCAATGACATTGGCATGGTCAATCCATTATGATTAAGTTTAGTTGCAATAAGTGATCTTATTGGCATGTGTTTACAAACTTAAACTCATGCAAAAGTGTTGAGAATAATTATTCAATGTATTCAGCTTGAAAGTTGCACCAAATCTTCATGCCGGTCATAAGCTATTGCCTAGGTAATGAATTAAAACCAGATTTTGCAAACTGTATCATGAAGAATACTGCAATATCTTTCTATCTTGCTCTTATTATCCCATAAACACCTGTTCATAAACAGTAGTATTCAATCATGACCTACTGCATCGAGCTAGACGCCGTTAATGCTTGCTTACAAGTATGAGCATAGGTGTAGTATACCGTACTGTAGTTCAAATTGAATAGATGATAATAATTAACCTTTTCATTTGTCTTCTATTCTAGTATAAACCTTCTTACTTACCTATTCAATCAACACATAGCTCATGCTGTAGACGAATGGAATGAACTTTATGGACACTTTGTAGCTTTCAGCAAAATGAAATACAACAACGACTGAACTAACGAACCATTAACTCGACAGTTGCATTGGTAAACTTACTCGTAGATTGACGAATGAGCCACCGATTGATTCTTGCTTTACATATTCTATATTTTATCGATCAGCTTCTATGAACAGCTGCCTATTTGCGTACAATGCAAAAATCTCACGCCTATATCTAATTGGTAAAACTATTATCGGTGTAATACATTTACGATTGGTCTACGTCCAAGATTAACATTGAAATGATACGTCAAAAAGCATTCATCTATTTGGCACTTTCTTCCCATATTATTATCTTAACTGCAATCAATAATGCGATATCCTTTATCTTGGTAGCTTCTATCTTCTCTGCATTTATTAATTACTTGCAATCGCTTAAGAAAGAAAAATGGTAAGTGACGAATATCAATGCACTAGCCATGCCAACTTTATATAATTTATAATTTTCATTCATGAACGACAGTATTATTAACCTCATTACTTGTGGGACGATAGAAGCATTCATCCTTTCTGTACATTTACAGTAGAATGTAATGTCTATCCACGCAAAAATTGGCGAGTTGTGGTGACTCGCAAATAAACAAATATTAAAATTGGAAGCTTCACATTCTGATTGATTGTCCACCATTTTTATGCTTACGCGTACAAACAACACCCCACTATTAACCCAAGTCATTATCTCATCCCTATCTAGTAACTAGAACGATCTTGCAATATACTAATGTACTCTTTTAATATGAAATACGTGTACGCGCATTCAATTTTATCAATACAAATTGAATAAATAAATTCTATTCTTTATAGGGCTATACTACTGTACTTACTCTCAGCAATATGCCTATTACTGCTAATGGTTTTCTATTGCACAACAACGTGGCTGCGACATCCTCTGGCTGTCACTCTTGCATTCCAAATTTGTATTTCAATACATTTCTTCTTAACTGCCTTATGGGGTTTACTGCAATTCGATCTCATGAACGACCAATACCCAATAATATATCAAAAAATACAAAAATTATTATTATACATTTACCCTGTGACCCATTCTGTTATTATAACCTGGATTATATCGAGCGTGGTAGGACCTACATTCTTGTCGTTTATCCTATCTCTTACAATGTAAGTATACAATTTGTACCTTTCAACTGTTATGGCAGTGATGTGACTCCTACTTATTAATGATAACAGTCAATGTAGTTACCTTAATTAGACAAAATATTTAATTACTAATTTTAAGACGCAACGACCATATCCGACATCGCATTCATATCTTAAGAACAATAACTTGATACTGCCAATATTTTCCTCTCTTATTAACTTTAAACGACTGCGAAATAGGTTCTCTACGTTTGCTTTTGTCCTACAATCTTACCACAAGAAACCATTGAAACTATCATCAGTCCGAAACAGAGTCATCGATACTGATGATGCTTTAAAATTACCTAAGAATACCTTCCTAATTTGGACATTATTTGCTACCTTAATCTACGCAGTTGATGTTATCAAAAGCGTCAATAGTAGCAATTCATATCAAGTAGCAATTGTGGAAGCATTCTGTCCAACAAGTCTTTACGTTTTTCTTATATCATTGCTTCGATCACATTACGGATTGTTTGAAAATAATGAAGGTATATTTAAGACAAAAGGATTTATTGCATATTTCGCCTTAATGAACAGCAATCTCATCAACGATAATTCTAAATACTCGCATTTTAAATTAATGTCATGAAATTTAACATATTATATAACGTATATTCATGCAGTTGACCATAATAGAAAGATTAAGCGTTACACCGGTGCCATTTGGTCTATCTTAGTGCTTGTTATAATTTTAAGAAAACCTATGGTCCGATCTACTAAAACAGTTTGGTATCAAGTAGTACAAACATTTTTACATGTAACTCTTTTATTTATAAATGAATCGGATAGACCACAGGTAACCTTTCCTACAACCTTTTTGATCAAAAATTACAGCACCAACAGTATGCGAAGATTGTGTGCACTCAATATATATATATATATCTTACTTTTTAGGGCTTAAAGAAGATCGCTGCTACTTGTTCCTCACTATTTATTTACTTCTTAATGTTATCTGCAACCCCATGGTCTACCTTACTGCATAATATATCTATAACATTTTTCAAGATCACTATTTTACTCGCATCTACGTTAGCTCTTGCTATTACTTATATCTCAACCAGCCGTCACGGAAGCTCTTTCAATCTCCTCTTTACGTTATATTCAATAAAATACTGTATCCTGGAATATGTCATAACCATGACATTGTCATACAAATTGGAAGTTTGTTGTCTTACTTCGGCTATTGCCAGTGGCGTTATACTTCGGTAAGGCTTATGCGTGAATAGTAACGCTGTATAATGACATCACTACAAATTACTCAATGTATAATATTAACTCTTCAACGTAGACTATATCATTGTAACAAGATAGAAAGAACTTCTGCGTGGATCTCTTTATCGTTATACATCTTGAAAGGCCTTATTGTTTTTTGTTGCCGAAAAGTAACCATCCATCTGGTTATATCTAGCCTTCCTTTAATACTTGGATTAACTGATAACCTTTACTTTAGAAAAATATATCGCAATTATAAACAGGTTAGCGTTGTTAAATTTTAATGTACAATCAATTATAGTTTTCAGTACTTCTAATACGTCAATAATCTTTCGTTAGGTGTTGCTATGGTCATTTACTATAGTTTTACTAAGTAATTTAGCCGCCGAGCTTCTTGAAAATATTTGCAAAATGATATTCCGTTTTATCGGACTACAGCTCTCTTCTACTTCGTTTGGATTAATACTCTCTGCTGCAGTCATTTACAAAGGGGCAATATCTATTCCGTCACTCTCAAAACACCATAAAAATACCTTCTTTTCATTGAGTATTTGTTTAAACTTATTAGTTATTCTACAACCAGATTATAGCATCGAATCCCTAGCGAATTTTACGAAAATCTTTATGTCCACAGGCGACGTATCTCCTGAAGATATTTTTTGTTTTCGATGGTCGTTAATAATTCTTACGATAATAGTCATTAATTTATCAATGCAAACGGTCGATCTCGAAAAGAATAGATTTCGAATCGTAGCATTTGCTGCAGTCTTTGGAATATGTTCTGGAGCAGCTTATACGGTCAAGGTAATTAAATGTTTACAAAATATTTAATTTAAATTTCCCAAACTCTGCGATTTAAACACCTATTTGCATTTTTTTCGTCTAAAACTGCTCACAAGACTATCTGATTTTTTATCTTATCTAGTTTATCTCCAAGTCTCATCGTAATGCTATAACGGGCGTTTGCTCATCATCGTGTTGTGCTACATTTATTATTTACTATATCATACGCAATCTTGAAACGAAACTATTTACATCTAAGTGGATCCGTTGCATCTATTCATTATTTATGTTAAACACCGTATGGACATTATCGATTTTTTTCGGGACATGCCAGGCTGACTTTTTCAATCAGGACTTATTTCATCTATGTTTTGGTAAGAAATCATATTTTAAAAATATTATTTGTTTGTCAGTCATCTTGAAATCTCTCTCAATGTCTTTAAAATTAATCAGACAATGGCCTGCTACTACCGTTGATATCAGAAACAATTGTTCTTCACTTCCTTGTTGGCGGTGCAAGCAAATATAAAAGATTATGGAATCCGTCAGTTTTTCGTTACGAAAATGAAGATTCATTTATGGAGATCATAGGAAATATTTCGATACTACTAGCTTATGTGTTACTACAACTGATACTGTTCTGGATACCCTATTCTATCCGTGCTCTAATTAGTTTCCCGTTATTGTCTCTCTTAAATCTTAATATCTCTGTTTCTCAAAAGTTGCAAGGAAGAGATACAATTTTTTTGGCTGTGAGTGTGACAATAGTACAACTATTTGTTGCTGCATTCATCACTGTCATTCCTGATGATTTCACATTATTGAATATAGGCGGTAATAAATTATCTCGTACAATATAAATTAAAATTGTATATCTCCACTAAGGACAAATATCGTGATTAACTGATAACTTTCTCGTATATTTCCATTAGAATCCTTGGTATTGACAATAGGTTTACTAGCAGCCATAGCAATCTTGTACTGTGGTTCATGTCTGGTACTTTCCTCGAAGCCTTTACAAGTCTATATTCAAGTTATATACTGGAGTTTTCCGCTCTGTTTTCTTACTCTATGTTACGGAGCAAATATTGCAAAATTTCTTAGCCTCTGTTCAATTGGACTTACTATATTCATCTATCGAATTTTGCCTCATGATAAAAACCTTAATATTTATGAGTTCAAAAATAGCTAACATTGTAAAAGATTAAAATTTATATTAATGATGTACATTTAACTTGTGTTCATTTTTATATCAAATTTTAACATAGTCTGATGTTTCAGAAGCAATTGATGTCTTTAAGCTATTACATCAATAAGATCAAAATTGATAAAATTACAATTATGAACTTCATACGCATCCATAAAAGACTTTTTCAGTCTCTAAAGATAAACATCTTGTTAACTAGATTTTAATCTTTACTGCAGAATAATAGTAAATATAAGTTACTGGTATTTTTTAGATAATCTTGAAAAGATTTTGTGAAGTTCTTATCCGTAAAGTTTTTCTATATTTTTACTAATGAATGACCCCGGTGTAACTTTTTTGGATATATTAGTCAGAATTATCTGCTGTGTATTTGTTACCTAGGTACTTAAGTGTGGAATCATGGCATAACTTACTAACAGATAAAGTTAGACATCAGCCTGTAAGAATTTGATATTTCATGCTACAATAAATACTTTATGGGCGGGTTACACAATAAAAAAATTTAATTTTATAATTGTTTTTTTATTCGTAAAACACTTAGCATCCAGATTATTGTCTGATATTAAATTTTGCTTTACATAATGTTACGTAAAATTGAGACAGTCTCTTCAATGCTGAAGAAATTATTTAAACTTTAGGTTAATACCAAACATAGCATATATTGTAAGAAGGTATAAAAATGAGCAAAATAAGCAATCATTATCATGAAGGGAAATGGAGGTAAAAAGTAAAATAATGAATGATAAAATTATACAAAATTATATACCTTATAGTTTTACAGTATTGCAATTAAAATTTGGTTTATGAAAATCATTTCATAAAAAGGCAATAAAAGACTGCAAAATTATGATATCTTAGAAATTTGATCTAGATGATTGCGTCATACATTATGATATGAGCCTAGCTGTCAGTCTAAAGCTTGACATTGATAATGTAAATAAAATATGAAATAATACAGTCACGTTATTAATACAAACAGTGACTTGATATCCGCCATTTAAATTAAATTTAATACAAGCAATTGGGCAGCTTTTTCACATAGCTTGGTCACTGATCACTAGATGTCATCGAAATAATATTGTTCGACAATTGGAGGTGGAACAAGAAGATATATTTTAAAGCCTACAATAGAGATTGTAACGTTCTAAGAACAAGGTAAAAGTATAAACTATTATAAATATTAGAAAATATATTGTTTAGTACATTACCTTTAATTTAGCATGATAGCAATACAGATGGAACATAAGACTATCACACTAGGCAGTTAAACAAAGCTTAATAATACAACATTGTTTGGTTTGTAATCATTAATTGTTTAACGAAAGATATGTTGTATGATCAACGGTAATTTATCTTCGATATCTAAATTTTTGCAGATTCATTCTAAGATAATATAGAGCATGGTATATTTATCAAGGAATACAATAACCTAACTCCTTTAAAAGCATTATTTATATAGAATAATCTGCTTTCCATCGAAGTACAGAGCACAAATTCTTTGCAACTCTAGCATAGAGAAAAGTAGCATATGATGAAATGTCAAGATCATTTAAAATCAACAGTATTCAAGTATTGAAAATGAGTAGTTAAATAAATAAGTTATGTCAATAACTTTTTTTGACAGAATTAAATTAGGGTAGATTAGGCTGAATTATACAACATTTAGTCTCTCGACGTTGATCACGCAAACCTTTCGTATAAATAATACATTGAAGCGACGCAGTGGTAATTAAAATTTGATTAAATAGTCACGATTTTTTAAGAAAATTCATTAACAACTCATTATGAATATGATATCGTAATTACAAAAGTGCGAACATGAATAATATTCAGAATTAATTCTTATTTTAAATATTGTCTCTAATGTTTGTAGCCCATTTTTTAGTTAAAATTTTTAAACAAAGACAAAGCCATCGCAAGTGAATAGAATAAAAAATTTTTGATAGAATTTCAATAAGAAGGTGGCGCAAGATGAAAAGAGAATTGTAATAGAAATCAATCTTATTTCTGAAAATCGATCATGTCAAAACATGACTCATCGCTAGACAATGAAAATTTTGATCAATTCAGTTGTTTTATCGAATAGTGCAGCAAGTAGCTGATGTGGAATAATAATCATTACTAACAGTAAATGTACTAAATTAACTCTTATTCTACCTTCTAGCGATCATATGAATCAATTTTATTACTGTATATAATTATCCAAATTTAACGTAGGACAAGGAGATCAAATTGTAATCAACTGAAATTCCTTACCAAAATATTCGATTAGCGTGCTCAGGGCTGCATTACTCTTATCTTCAGCGTGGAAATTAAATGAAATTTCAATAATTGGAAGAAAAAATTGATTTGATTAATAAATTCGTATTGTCTAATATAACCATTTAATTCCGTTATTATTGTCAAAAGGGCTAAATATCCTATGACTGTAGATTAGTATGCAAGATGCATTTTATACATTCAATTTGGCGTCATTTACCTTCTCATTTTTTCGCGTTTTATACAGTATCGTAGCATGCTCTTAACGATTAATTATAGACAAATTCAAAGACTGTAATTCTAATCAATTATAGAGTACGGTAGTTAATTCTGATAATAACTCGAATAGAAAATGATTGCACAGTAACGAATGTATATAATCGAATTGATCCTATAATTGCTATCAATACATTATTATATCTGTACATGTTTTAACACTTAACACAACCTATTACAAATACATTTCAGTTTATTTATCTTCGATTGAAAATAATTAATAACATTGGAATTGTGGAAACAATTAGACAGTCGAATCAAGAGAATTCTTTCTGCAAATTTGAAACTATCTAACATCGATAGATATACAGTACCCGTATACGCAGATAAATAGTACAATAGGAAGATATATCTTACATTTAGTCTTTATGCAGACATAACATATGTAAGTATAATTCAGAAGAAATACCTCTCTTCTATTGTATCGATGTTGATCATATCATAAGATGATGAAAACACCTTGATCAATTGTCGACATTATGTCTAGCCATCATTTATCCTATCAAAAGTCTTAATTTTTTTTCTCATGTTATTCTTCATTGTTGTTAATGACTCATATTCTTTCCATGATAATCAAAACAAAAAATCTATTGCCATTACATCACCTTCATTGTTAACCTTGACCGTAAAAGCCAACAACTTTTAGAATTTATTCTTCACGAAGCGTTCTTAAACTGCATTAACTAATGTATCTAGCATTTGCGTAAAACGATGGTCATATACACGAAATTTTATTTTAACCCCAGTTGCAGATTGAACTGACTCTTATACTTTTTTTCCTAACTTTCAATTTCATACCCTTGAAACAATACTAAAAAAAGAAATAATTATTGGTTTGTTAGTACGGCGTGTAGTCATAAATAACTTAATACTTGAACCATAAATCGTCGCTAAAGCACGCTATTTACCCAGTATATTTCACTTTTGTGAACAAATACACATTATTAAAACCAATCCTACAATAAAGCTGCTCAAAGAAGATATGGTCGGAGGCGTACGATTTAGCTAACAGGTAAGGAAGCTAATCATAAATCTAGTCCATAATTGAAGAATTTTAACTGCATTAATAATTTTTATCATTTTATCTTATTAATCATCGGAAAGATTACGTTGGGGCTGTGCCCCACCAGTTCCATCTTCTAGTTATAAACGTGTTTAATACGCGTAACATCAAATGGAAAAGTACGGTATACCACTGCTAACCGTCAGACTTAAAATAATTCAATAGCCATCGTCAATATAAACGGTTAAATTTGAAAACACTCCAAAAGTCAGCGTTAATAAAAATCTCCACGATATAAAACTCTTTAAGCGTTAGTCCTGCCACGCGTACGAACAAAGCATTAAAATCGAAAGTAAACCAAGCATAAATCTAATAACGCTTTTACTACCGAAGTTAACAATCCTTTCACTAGCTTAAATCCATCATTACGGTAACCATAAAGATTCTATAACGCCCACCATATTCGTATAATCTTTACGGAAGCTATCGTACTACAATTTGAGATTCGGTTAATATATAAATGAAATGTTCTTCATCATCATAATAGGTAAAAATGATGTTGTAAAAACGGGAATAGGTACCTTCATTTCACTTAGTAAACACGTTTTAAGTCCGAGTGCCACGGATGTGGATTTAGCTATCATGAATAAACTATGCAATTATTTTTTATAGAAATAATCGTGTGATTACTGCGTTAGTTTGTTGGATCTTCAAATAATGTAATTATAATTCTAGCATCATCCGTATAATATGGCAGACTTACTTCTTTTCGAATCTAGAATAAAACCTAAATCTAATTGTGCGTAGGTGTTAGCTAGTTAGTACATATGTTATTCTAGTTGTGTAATTATCCGAGATTATCCACAGTTTATCCATCAGCATATGAAATATCAACAACGATATTCCATCAACTAATGTATTTTATACGAGATAATTCGCGATTGACGAGCATAAAAGAGTGATAGCGGTAAGATGCTAATACTATACTCCACTTTATTCATTTTACCAGAGCTATAAAATCAATACTACATCATATGAGATAGCATTAAGATGTTGATAATTGAAGAAATATTAATCACCTAGTGTCTTCTAAATCATCTGAAAGTTAAAACTCGCTTCGTCTTTACTATACTGTCTCTACTTCTCGTAAGTCTCTAAATAAAAGGATACACTGATATTCACGATCAACGCTGATTTCGCCTACAGCTCTATTAATTGCTAGGTTTGAAGTGGCATTTCTAACATATTCTGTGAGGCTGCATCATTTGTAGATCGACATCATAACCTAACATAATTACTTTGATCGCTTAACCCTAGAAGTAACGCTTGTTTACTTCTACCCCAGTTCTTAAATTACGAATGAATTTTAAAGTATATGAAGACGTACTATTAACGTTGATTTATTATTAACGCTGCTGTTTTCCTGATTTGAGGAGTTTCTTTGTTGATACTGCAGTTCTACTTTTTCGATATAAGATAAAATTTAGCAAAATACAGAGGTAACCGCCGTAGATAGTAAACCTTGCATTGGTCAGTCATTGTATAACTAACTTACTCCACATAGACATTTTAACATGCAGTCAGGCATTATACGATTATGTACAAGTATTATTAGGGACTCTTGTGGTGTGATAACTCCCCATTCGATATCGAAATCACTTAAACAAAACTTTCACTTCGAAGTGATTGAATTTCTCTCTTACGAGATAATTTTAGCTGCTGATAATGAATAAGATACTAGCATATGTGCACGAAGGATTTTCACGAATTAAATACTATCACGGCTACGGAATATGCATCATATCGAGAAATCCATATCAGTGTTTACTGTAAAGAATATCTGAAAATTGAGATAGCTGTACATAGCCGCAAAAACCATTGGAAATTAATAAATGAGACAAGCACCTTGATGAAAGAGAAATTATAATATCTCACCTTACTTACCGTATAGCAAGTTTAATTGGCCATAAGAGATCATACTGATCCACTGATCAGTTTTTTCGGTGCTGAGTGGTGAATATTACATATAGGAGTACCCTTCATTCTTCCATAGGAAAGTATTTATAACACTATACACAAAAGTAGAATTTAAAATTCTCTATGGAGCGATAGTCTTCCCTGACATACTTATAATACTATCAGACATTAGTCAGGGGATATACAGTACTGTTACCAGTTATTCATCCTGTTATAGGAGCTAAAACATATCTCAGGATTGAAATTTTATAGCAACGATCTTAAAAACAATTATCGGCAGCCTGTATTACTCCCCGTATAGAAGAATGCGTACTTAGCTAGATTGAAATTTGTTCCTTTACTCTATAAATGTTGCTACTGTTGTGTAATCCCATATACATATCATATCCTGTACATTGTAGCATACAATTAATAGAGATTTTATTTTCTAATGGACTATAATAATGTCCATAACTTAAAGCTTGCACCTTTACATTATTACGTCACTAATTTACCGCTACGTATATCCTTCCTTCAAATTGATTGACTACTATTCGTTTACGCAGGTAATCTTTCACAATAAATATATCTAGCTTAGAATATAAATTTTTAAGATTATCTAGCAATACCTAAGTGGCCAGTATGTGATATATCTTCCTGTAATAAATTGCGTAGTTAATATGTTGAAATTTGAATAATATAGAGTACGTAAACGCATTTAGTATTCAATTTATTACTTGTATCATATTAGTTGACCAAAAGTTATAGGGGTCTATAGAATTCTACCTTCTATAATAAGGAACAACTACTAATACAAGCCTTGGTGTAGATTTATGACAACTAAGGCTAGCGTAGCTATTAAAATGTAACTTCTACAGCAGTATTGATGCACATTACTTATTATAATTGTAGAACTTTTGACAATATTCATCGATAAGTTTTATGGTTGCTCACTGTTCTTAGCTTATATCATTTAATCATTGCGTCCCACAAATCATCTCAAAGAAGTTACAATATATACAGATTGACTATTCATATATCACCGGAATAGCTCGTAACTTATTATAAAAACTGAGGTAATGGGAAAACTTTCCTTAAGAGGAGAAGTAAGACCGGAGATCTAAAAATTACTTATAGCACTTATATTCCTGCAATGATACAAAACAGTAAGTACCTAACCTGTGTCCTCTCTCGCTTAATGTACAGTGTATCACTATAATATGATTTTTGTTTTATTAACTTGGTCCAACGATTTGCGTTCGCAAATTATTTCATTATTTACGAACAACTTTTACAAGCAGTACTTTTGAATTTCAGAATATTTTAGGATATTTCTTGCCGTTCATTTGCAGGAAGTACTAATTAATTAAACAGCATTTAAAATTCTTTATCCTGTAATCTGCAAATCTTTGACACTTTTTACTGTACCGTCATATTGAAAATAGTGGATACTAAGACAAGTCGTCTCACATTGATATTGAAGGCTTTCAATGTTTATCTGATAACATATTATGCATTGAATATTAACTTGAGCACATGAGGATGCTTGCTCTTCTGACTTATCTGGAAAGTAATATGCAGACTTGCGACATAGATCTTTCAATACGTTAGACACTGTACAAGCACTAACATCTACATTGATGGAAAGTGATCCACCTATAAGATTTTCACGCTGCCGAGTCTTACATGCTGATGAATTTACCACAAAATACTTGCAGCATTGGAAGTAAAACTTTAATGGGTGCAATATACGTACTTTTCTTCAGTATAAATCATATATTATTACATAATATATATTAATAGATAAACGTACGAGAATTAGCGAGATCGTTATTCATAATCGCGAGCATTGACTACTTCAATCTAAGTAAAATGTCTTTGACGTATACGATTTTAGATATTGCTTCATTTACGATGGACCATGTTAAGTAGGAAATGTTGTACATAGCGGAACGTAAATTCTGTTATTTTCCATCTAGGACTCTAAGCCTATTTATAATTAAAATGATCCAATCAGATACAGTGTCTAGTATATAGAGGAATATATACCAGCATAGCAAATGATGTGCTTGTATTTGCATCGTAAAGTGCAAGAGTGAAAACATGTACTGGTTCAAGAAAAAGTTAAAATTTTCATAAGGAGGCAATCTGACTATGGCTAAATTAGTATATCAGGGGCTTTAAAAAATCCACAGTATCCTTGGATATCGCATTGTCGGCATGAGGATATCGTATATACTAGCTTGTGACCATTTCTTAAAATAATGTACCTTAAGACTCTGACCGTACAAAACTTTTCTAAAATACAATATCTACATGCGGCATAGACACAGGTTACTTTAATCAAAATCTTATTTGTGAGCAGCGCAGTTACTTTAAGTACGGTCTTTGATATCATTTACTACAGTAATAAAGCACATTAAAGCAGCCATAATCGGTACCTATACGTAATTATCAACTTGTTCCTTGGTGGTTAACAAAATTACCGAACGAAGGTCGCTTTACAGAGTAATAACTACCGCAACTGCAAGAATTTAATTACTGTGCAGTCATAATTACATGATGTTGTCTTTCCTATTTTTAGACACTCGAATGCGACATCTTGTAAATTAGTATATGGCTAATGTTAAAATATTTCTCACGATCTGTCCAAAATCCATCCAAAATGTCGGTATCAAAAGACACATCAATAGTACTGTATACGTATGGTAATGCACTGAATAAATGATAGACAGGTTATTTTCCCTTTTGCAGCACAGACCAAAAAGTTTTATAAATTAATGCAACTATACGGTCTAGAAGTCCATGGACATTAAATTATCACTACAGATAATTGCATAACTTCCTAATCGACATCTATAGGTCTATAGAATCTTTCATCAGTCGTCTTTTACCACCCGCCAAACACAATTGAGCGTAAACCAACACACTGGATTTTCGCGATCATAAAGCTAACTACTGCTTATTAATCAAGTTGTCAATTTTGTTATTACTGTACAAAATAATGCAGTATAAATTACACTATACTTGAACGGGTATTCATACTTTTTACGCTATTAAGTTAAGTAGAAAGCCCCTTACATCGCTCGCCTAAAAACCTCAGGAAGTTATCATACTATTGTATATGGTCAATGTAGTCCCCGCCTTTTTAGTTCTTTCAATTTCTATCCGGCCCTAATGGGAGGGGTATGGTTAAAATTCGTTGAAATTGAAATTTCCGCTGTCAGTTTGGTTGACGTAATGATTGATTTAAAAAAATACAAAATGCGTAATCGTACAAGTATATTAATAATCATGAAGAAAACTTGCGATGACTAGATCTCAGTCAAAGTTGCTATCAACATTGGCAAATAAATACGAGTATGGGCGACGCTAATGGCTATTGCACCGCATCTTATAGTATCCAATAATTGAATTCTTGGTCAGTCAATATATCTTAGGCAAATTCGTTATACTCAATTTAAGCAGAGATATTCTGTACGTGCGTGTATCCACTCAGTTTAATACAGTAAAAAGCAACATAACGAAAATAGAAATTACTCCTTTATAAGCTATTGAATCACTAGATCACTGTATCTAAGTCAAAAAATTTCAACCAATACGTACAGTAAGGAAGTCATTCAGCTCTGCCATGTACAGTATTAAGCTTTACATCGTTTTAAGGGAGCTATTGAAATAAAAGATTGAAGTTTATTTTGATTCAGATTGAAAGGTCTCTTGTGTAGATAAATATTAGCTGTTTAAAATTTCAATTATAAGGCTAAATTACAGGAATTCTTCATTGCCAGCCATCATCACCCTAATGTTATTTTAATTTTGCCCGGTTAATTTATTAATGATGATGTAATGGTTAAATTACTCAACGTTTCCTGAAATACTTTTGTTTACAAATATTGTAAGATTACAGAGTGCTATAGCTGTATAATTTTGCATACAGATATCTGAGCAAACTCATGCTTTGGCGAATCGTCATAATAAAATTATATTAAATTACTCACAAATCCAATTTAGGGTATTACATTGGCTATCAGTAGTGCGGTTACAGCAATGGATGCCCGTAAATTATGAAATTTTCATGAGACCTTATATAATATATACAGATTATCTTAAGGACTAGTCCAAATCCGTGCATCTCAAATAGCTTTAGAAATGTTTTACCATTTGCTACCGATTAGTCATTTACCGGTCATCACTATTACATTAATTCTGTGCTATGTGCTTCTTTCGGCTGTATTGAAATCTTTTTCCAATGCATATTGAATTGATTTTCTAGTTCTTACTCTATCTGCTGCGTATTATTCAGCACCTAAAAAGCTGAAGACTGGCAGTTGACTATGAGAGCCATCTCGTTGGACTGGATTACCATTTTACCGCCCATCAAGAATACTTTTAATATAAAAGTTAGGAAAATAGTGTAGATTGTAATACTATGATTAGCGCAATAGTCCTAGATTTGAATCATCCATCGTATCTAGCAAAGAAATCCGTTTAGTAAAGCCCGGCTCATGTCATTTAGCCGACAACACAAATGTGACATACTGCCATCGGCAAAGTCAATATCAGCAGGCTTTGATCATAATCAAATTCATTGTACAATATATTGAGCATATCCATAAAATGATAGCAAAGGTATCCTGCGTTTACACAGCATCGATTCGAAAATAAGCCAATAAACTATTGTATGATACAATACAGGGCCGCTTCCTGACACACTTCCGCAATACTCTATAGGGCCACACTAGCGACTGTAAATAAATCTGCAATGGTCCATAATATATAATAGGTGGCCAAATCAATCTTTGCTCAAATTATTAGTTCTAAGTCTTTTTTGTATGCTAGTACTTCGCTATTGTTTCATGCATGTATTTACTAAATCTGCTTTTTTGAAATTTCGTTTCTATCTTTCGTGACAAGTAAAAGAGTCACAAAGTAACGGAGAAGAAATGTCAATCAATTGAAGAAATAGGGTGCAATCTTGTGTTAAAGTTGTATTTCACGATGAAAATGACAATCGTTATCAAAGGAAATAATCAGCCACTACTATTAGACTTGTCACTATCTTGGAGATTCGTTAAAATGATCCAATTACAGTTTATAATCTACGATCTACTTAAGGTCCCCTTGCCTCGCGGGAAAATGAATCGTGATCGTATCATAAAAGATGACTGCCGCAATCATATTATTGACTCTTTCAGTGCTAATTTTCTTGGTTACCCTGCCAACTGTCGTAGATTGATAGCCAATTATCATACAGTACTGAAATAAACATGTCAAGTAGATCTGTTAACACCCTACCCAATGTTTCTCGTCTTAATTAATTATTATTCAATAGAACGAAGGTCACTATTGATCACCAAGTTCAAATTTATTACTGTAAATTTAATTTTAATTATTTTTGTGTTTTTATTCTCTCCATCTGTTATCCTTCATCATTTTCTTTCATTGTTATACTTTAGCTACGGTAAAAGCAGAAAGATAATAATTGTTTATTATCTAGTGTCCTACCAGTCGTCATCGTCAAATGTTAGTCGATAGTAATTCATCTATTGCAAAGGTAAATATCCGAAATATTGTCGTTAATGTAAGCAAATTACGAAGCCCTTGCAATGTTTTCCCATTTCGTAGATGTTGATATACTAATTCACTACTGTCATATGTATTAAAATACTTGTATCTGGTAAAATAACATCAAATATCAACATAATGCATCCTTCTGTATTCAATAGATAAGCCACCGTCCAAAGATAAATTCTCATATATACTTACAAGGTGCGGTTTATTGAGTCAAATTTATGCCCCCCAAAATACCTGTCATCCATTTTTATCGCCAGCTAGCAACGCTAAATTCAATATCTTCGTCGATCTGCATCTTGCACCCATGTTGCTAGATGAAAAGCATCGAGGGTTAAATTAACACGGTATACGTTCATAGCTTGTATCGTATACCGTTTCAAGCTTTACTGCGAAAGAGTAAGAAAGTTATCAACGTTCAATTCACAATATTAACAATACTTTGACTATGCAAGGGGCAAATATTCATCTACATTTTCATCATGGTTTTAATGATGACTGTTACGGTAGCGAAGATGATGATTATCAGGTTAATAGATGGAATGAAATTGGTCAAAATTTACAACAACTAGCTGATCAATTTGATTTGCAGACAAGGAAAAATTCTTCTTCTTGCTGGAGTAAAAGAATAGTTCGGATGGTTTTACTTCTTGGGATTACCTTAATAATATTTGTCTTGGCTTGGATCTACGCCTTTCATTGAGGATTAATGATTCACTATAGTTGCGATTGACTATGGTAAGTCGAGCATCCAGTAATCTGCACTTAAATAGCAAACTAGCATAGTACCTCTATGTTACACTAGAACAAAATTGATGCCATCATTAATTATCAGTATTTCTTTACCCATTCAAGAAGATAATATATTGTAAAAATGAATTTTATAGTTTAAATTAAATGTGATACCAAAACATTTTAATGCAGTCAAGTTTTATAGTTTTCGTCCTCATCAACACATTTATTTGATGAGTTATAATCCGCGTTTAAATCAAACTAATTAACGAAATTATTAAAACTTTTGCATTCGTAGACCATTCTTATATCATGATCACAGCCTGTATAAAAAGAGAAAAATAATACCGCCTACGCTACGTGTTCTTCTCCTTACAAATTGTAATTGTTACCGCGATATTGCTTGGGTTGTTTAGTTACGTTAACAAAAGATGGCTACTAAATTACAGTATACGCCTATGCGAATTAAAGTACTGTAACACTTTTCCAAAAGATAGGAAAATTTCAGCTCCGCATAGATGTTATAGTCTCTCACTTCGCATAATTTAGTATCTACAATAATAAATCTACTTATCATCAAGTTATACACCGTAAATTGGATTACTCTATGGTAAATTAATACTAGCAAATCGATCAAATACATGCGAATCTGTCGATAATAATAATGTTGCAATTGAAATTTCTCGGCATATCATAATGAAATCAAGTTAATCCTTCCTATTTTTTTCTGTATCATCAAAGGACTGAATCACTTCCATGGATTTCATTTGATACCAATAGAATTACCGATATTAAGGTACCGAATTTCAGTGAAACTCGCTGACAAAAGCATTTTAACTGGATACGTCATTTCGACAACTTCAAGCGGTTACTGTATGAAGATCTAATTACTAAGAAGTTTGTAGAAACAAACATATTGCTGCTATATTGTAAATGAACTATAACAATATGCAACCAATACTTATCGGTATTGATCGCGTAGCTGCAAGATCCCCTACTGTATTGATTGCTTAAAAGCGTGTTAAAATAGCATAAATTAAGTAACTGATTGCTGCAGTATTTTATTATACTGTATATACACGAGATGCTTTAAAGAAAAGGCGCCGGTTCGATATCAAGCAACAAGTTTGGTGTCAAATTGAGTAGGCTTACAGGCAGGGCAGCTTGGAAAACATTTGTTATGAGGCGGTGCGAATTGTAAGATATGAATAGCATGATGTCATGCATAAAAAGAGGCTTTTTCTCGCATTTTAAGACTAGAGTTAGTACAAAACTGCCTGTTCATAGAGTACCTTTTTACAGGAAATCAGTAATACTAAATCGTATATTGATTTTGTTGATAGAAGTGCTGCTACATTTACAAAAACTGATCATAAACTACAAGGAACTGTCTAACTATTTTTACTTCGTTCTAATTCCTGACATACTCATAGATTCTAAATAATAATTGATTTAATGCTTGGAGCTGTTAGAGTATGATATATCATTACAGATTGATACAGTTTACGTATTTTATGACAACATCAGAGGATAACTACGTATCTCGATTAATGTTGTCACTCGTTTTAAACAAAGAAATATCTATGCGTGCACATTCATAGTACTATTTTAATTTTTAATCTACTATGAAGTAAAGCCTTGCGATCTTAAAGGATAGCACGGTCTTGACTTTTTTTGTGCTTCTTTGCTAGTTAGATGTCAGTACCTTTGTTGGCTCAAGTGAACAGTAGCCAATCGAATAGTTAGGCAATTACTTTTGCCTATGCACTCAAGTACTTTAGTACTGGTACGTAATATTGATGCGCTTTCCGCTGAACATAGCTAAATTTGAATATGTTATAATAATTTAAGCTACATGTATTATCATAAATCATAAATTGTAAAGTTACATTGCTTTTGTATAAGATTACAGGATAAACACTTATGTTATGGTATTAAATTTTTATTATCCGAATAACAATAAAAATTTAAGAAAATTTTCTATATACATAACTCATTTGCGAAATTGTAAGTTGTAATATATGACATAGCTAGCCTATTTATCCAAAATATATCTAATCCTATACCTTATGTTGCATGCCTAAAATCATTTATTGATGTACCATACCGTATATGTTTTTGCGATTTTTATTTACTTATGGCTTTATGAGCTATGACTCACCGAAGTGCGCCATTATGTAAAACTCGCATGACTGCAACTCTTTGGCAATCAAACTTCTCCTGGATTCCCTTCAAGTACACTAGTATTGATAACGTACAGTATCTGAATATTATGCCGAGTCATCTTGCATATTCTTAACTGATGTAATGTAGGTTAAAACTTACTGGTACCATTATGAAAGTTCATATAAAACATTAAGGGTTCTAAGTTAATGATTTGAAGCATAATTAACTATTTCTAACGTATACCGCAACAGTACAAACAGTATAGTGCTAAAAACAGAATGAATTTATATGCATCTACAGTACACCGTATCAAAAGAGATTCTATTTTCACGCACTGTTAGTAGACATTTGTTGTATAAATTTGAGTGTGGATATTTATGAAATTGCACATTAGGATGCAGTGTTACCACCAGCGATGACTGTCTACTGGCAATCCATAATATTTACAACTATACAAAGAATGCTATCGGGCTTACTCCTATAAAATGTAACATATCTACCATAACATACAGGAATGATATTTAGTTGACAGCGAACTCTACAGTACTTCAATATAGATTTGTCACCTTATGCTAATGTCAGGTAGAAATAAGCTGGCACTAAGATAGACGGTAATATAATTACATATTTAATAAGGCTTTGGTATAGGTGAAGAACTGACAACTATCGCAGACCAAAATTTTTAATACTAGAACGTACAAGACATTCATTCTTACTTATTGATACTTTATATCATCAATACATCGATATACTAAAATTCGCAGTAGTATGGTATATTTCACTTTACCGCAAACTAGTATTTCAAAATAAGTTAGGGATAAAAAAAGGTAAGATATAGAGGCTGACCATGCTTAGAGTTTAATTATTACGTTAAGAATTTAATTTAAAGCTTCATTAACCATGACATTGAATACATAAGTAAGTAATGGAGTAAAAGCATAATATTCAGATTATATATCTTTATTATTACGAATGTGAATTCATGTGATTAGTTAATAAGGTAGTATCAAATCCTAAATAATATAGACAATAAGTAGTTGATTAATCATAAGTCAATAAAGTAATTAGTAGAAATAATGATGTGATGTCAAAATTTTTTGATTATCAATCTGTCATAATATTAATCAGTAATGTTGAACAATTGCTAATAAAAAAACATCAAGAAATGAACTGCTTAAAGATTTATCTTTCGGTAGAAGTCAATGTAACTCTTTAGATTGATAGCCTTTAACCTATTGGTATCAAATCTCGTTTAATTCAGTTCAATGTGTTAATATGTTGATTATACTTTAACCGTTGTAAAACTTATTATTAAATGGCCTCCCTTACTGGTGCGCAATATAGTGTTAAATCACGTTAAGCAGCAATTTCTCGAATTTTCATCACTCCTAAAAGGATGATGTCATTGTAAGCTATTAATTACTTGAACGCCGTGTTATACGAACGTATGTCTTTTCTCATACATTGTTAAATTGCTTACCTAAAAATAAGAGCAATGTAAAGAGTAAAATAACAACCGTGTAAAGCTTTGAAATTAACGCGCATTGAATATTAATAGGATAAATTCTGAAGCTCAAGTTGTGTACACTGTCGGAACCAGTACTCAATTTGACAACGGATGAAAGTATTCATTAATATCATTACCGCTTCAGCGATTACATTTTAAATCTTACAGGAAATTTTCAGGAAAAAAAATATTTCTATGCAGGTGTAAATAGTATTCCGCGAAAAATATGGGATTTGTATTAACGAGCCATGCGTACTTTATTAGGCGGCCGACAACATACGAGCAGATGCCATTAAAGCTTCTTTCATTATATAACATATTATAGCGTGCTTTCGTATATGAATCAGAAAAGCATGAGTCATACTGCGTATTTAGTAAGTGAACGTATTGGTTAATTTTTGTCGTCGGAGAACCCATATTGAATTCGGCGCCGTTTCTAGACAAACCGGGCTGTTGCATCTTTGTTCACGGTATAAGGAGTATCAATTTATAATGGCGTCGATGGGCAAGTTAGCATAATGTACAGCAGTAAGTTTACATAATAAGTATGTATATTTATGTAGAAGTCCTACGTAATATTCAATATCTAAGCTATTACGACTTTATCAGACTGGACGCCATTGTACGCAAACAATGTGACCTTTATAAAAAAGTCAATCTAGCAATTTATTGCCTGTATTATGACAAGATTGTTGATAAGTGAACTAGCTTGCGATCCATTAAGTTATCATTTTAATTCAACAGGACTTACTACTAAGTTAGTAGAATTTACTAGATTAGCCTACGCTTTAAACAAATAATGTACAGAATACTTGAGTGACTGTGAATCCAATGTAGTAGTAATATACTGTAATATGCATTAAAATTAATTATTATTATTTTTCCCTTCTAGTAAATATACGACGGAATCTATTTTTTCTGAATAAAATGTATATAAACAATCAAGGCAATAAACAAGAATATTCAACATCAATTTCATTTTATTTGATGGGGAATCGTAAATGGGTGTTTATGTGCTGTTTATTGACATTCAAAATGGGCAAGATTATGCCGTAGAAATGTAACCTGTTAACATCAACACGCAGTACAATACAGCAGTATTAGTACAGTATATGTCCGAGCGATCAGTTCGTTTCAATGCCATTTGATAGAAAGGAACAAGTCAACAAACAACACACTGCAGTCGCCGCTTTACATGCAATTCTATTCTTCTGTAGTCATGGTAAATCCAATAAAAAATATGTTTCTTGCATCGGTGACTACCATTGGATCCAGTTTCACAAGTGGAAATGCTCATTGCGTGTATGAGACAAAAGGCGGAAATTTTATTAGCGTCTAGTTGTTTCTTTTTTTCATGTCGTTGTTGATCTCTCTTTACTATTGCCCACTCACAGTAGAGTGGAGATTTTGTTGCATTCTACTGAGGGCTGTCCACTGTCCACACTTGACAGTGGTGTACTGTGGCGTTTTCAATTTTTATTTTATTTTACTTCATTTTATTGATTGATTTTGTTTTGAATTTATTTTGATTTTATTTCATTTCCCATCGGCCTCACGACTGCACTCTGCTGCAGTCGTAATATTGACCGTACACCCGTACAGTACAGTACAGTGTACAGTGTACAGTGTACAGTGTGGCGGGGATTGATGTGTTTGTGATGGTGACTACACCTGACACCCGGTATACTGAATCCACGTTCCTTTGTAAAATGCGCGGGAAATGTAATGTCAACATTGCCTCTCACTTTTCATTCATCCTGGAACCTTTACAATACATTGTACTGTAATTTACAGTACAATGTATTTTTGGATCACAATGATCACTTCTTCACCAGGTTAGAATGACAGGTGCAGTGGAAAAACTTGAAAAGGCAAGCTTGGACACGTTTATCACTCACAGCTGAGCACTGTACTGCACATCATTAATATTGAGTTGATGAACAGGACTCTAGATATCGATACAGTATTTACTGGATAATGACGCCATTTCAATCAGGCAAATCGATATTCAACACCGTATTATTGAATTGGGTTTGGGTAAGATGATTTCCCACCATCACCTGTTCAATGATGACCGATACAGTATTTGGTTATCACGCAAACTAAGTCACTAAAAGTACGATGTTGTAGATCCGCACTATTTCATAGATGCATGCGTACGGTATGGGTGCCTCGGACAGAGTTGAATGATCGTTTTTTTGAACACAAGCCACTTTCCTGTCCTATAACATATAGTATTATGTTGTATTCGACGGTAAGTACAGCGATGATTTTATTTCTATATCCGTTGGGTTAATCGTGAAAGGGCAGCATTACAGTGGCGATCATTGCGTGAGGTTCTTTTGTTCGATCAATACAGTACAACTAAGATTAGAATACTGTAATACTTCCTTTGCATAATCTTGTACAGTGTACAGTACAGTAGTCTAAATCTCCATGTAAATTGATGTCAATCACGGCTTACTGATCCAAAGTACAAGTGGATGCCAATGTTCCGTAAAGTGATTAATCAATTAGTTAAATAAACATGAGTCAAACTTCTTGAATTCATGATGCATGTGTACTCTACACTTATTGTACAGTACAGAATAGGGTTGTTGCGATATACAGTGCAAAATGACAGAAACTTGTTATGATAAACAGTGTAAAAATGTTGATGCTCAATTGCACATTTTGCAATCTGCAGACTCCTGAGTGTAGTCGCTCGGCAACGAAGACTGTACAGTGTACAGTACGGACTGGCGCTCTCCAGTAGTGAGTAAATAAATAAAGTACTGTACTCTAGAGCATGTTGGCCACGACAGCATGTACAGTACATTGTACAGTACAGCGGGATTAAATTGGCTGGCACTAAGGAAAATAAGCTGTGTAGGCTAAATCAAGCCCCAAGTAGATAAAAGCTTCAATGCAGACGTAGCCCAATAACTCAGGGATGTAAACCTGGCTTTCATTTCTATCCATTTGTTCTTATTTTTTCTCGTACAGTACTGTAGAATCTGTAAATAATGGAAAATTGTTACAGTACTGAATGAAAATTGTACAGTTCGCACAAATCCCGCCCATTCTCTGATAGTCTACTGTACAGTGTACTGTACATTGTACAGTCATTTCAACTCACACATGACGAGGAAGGCTTGAATAATGGAATACAGTACTGTAATAATAATAATGATAATTATTATTATTGTTAATAATATCATTATTAATCAATCGTTCCAGTACTCAATATTTTTTTTTTTCTAATGTTGGATTTGTGAGCAGACAACAACAACTTCTTGTCAACATAATAATTACTAATTATACATACTGTACTATATATACAGTACTATACTGTATAGTGTATACCTGCATTTGTTGGTGAACACCCAACAACATCAATAACAATGGCTATCGTATTCAATTTCGCTAGTCATTGCAACTGACATAACTTAACTCGTGAAATGGAATAAAAAGTTGAATGAGTAATGAATTGAGTACAGAACACCATAATAGGATCATACTGTATAGTGTATATCCATTGTTAAAGAAGAGAACTGTTGTTGGAATGATTACGCTAAAGATAAGGTCACGAGGAGGTGGACTATACAGTACAGATCATCATGCACTACCGTACTGTGAAAGTAGTGTACGTCAATAAAGCCGGGCTGGGAACACAGTAGTCGTTGTACGCTTATCCCTGGGATCGTTAATGTGGATGACGACTATCGTTCTGTGTTACCTTTTACCGACGTTTCATAATAGATCTCTAGGAAGTGGTATAGGTTGATCAATTTATTGATATTCATCAGGTGGTTGTACTCTTCACTAGAAAACTTGGAGTAACAAGTCATCTTGATTTTTTAACCCAGGATGAAATGGAATTTTTGTTTTGAGTGATTCATCCAACTACAGTACCGTACTTTGATACTGGTAGTCAGGGCCTACTTACTACGATAGCCTACACGTCCAAGTTGGAGTAGAGGACAGTCGTCGCAGTAGTCTCTAGTTAGTGATTTCATTTTTTATTTATTTATTTCTATTTATCTTTTCTTTTTTATTGATTTCAACCTGTCATGGGCGTGTCTGTACTCCACAGTACGCTCAATCTACAGTGCAGTGCCGTATTGTACTCTACAGTACAAGTACTGTAGAGATGGAAAGCGACAACTACTACTGTACTGTACCGGTGCGGTCTCGTCATCACGGTTGGGAAGTTCAAGTTGTAACCAGTCATAGGGTCATTGGAATAGTACGGTATTGTACCGTGCTGTCATGTACCGGTACGGCCTCATCATCGCTGTTGGTAAGTTCAAGCTGTAACCAGTCTTGGGTGATTGGAACAGTACGGTATTGTACTGGTGCTGTAATGTGAAGTACCGTACTCAACCGTACCGAACCGTACCGTGCATGCTCGACAGTACGTTCTGCATCCTACAGTACTTTTTCAAAGTTTGGACTTGATGTACAAAAACAACTTCTTCATCTTTTACTACTATAACGCCACCAGTCTTGCCCGAGCATACAGTCGATCTTTTCCTATCCGTCGCCTATGACAGTACTAGCTTACAGTACAAAGCACAGTTCGGTACTGTAAGGTCAGCAGACCCGTTAAAGTTCACCACAATATAAAACCAAGCTTCGCTCACTTTCATAGTCAATTCTCAAAAATTTTTACTACCGTGTAGTGGAAGATTGCGTAACAACATTTTGCTAACGCTCTTGATTGCTTATATTTTTTTTTTTTCCTTTTGCCAACTTTTCCAGTCAACTACTTTCAACTTTACTTTTCAAGACTTTAGAGTAGATAGTAACATCTTTTTAAGCCTGTTTTACTGTCATTTTATTCGTCCAAAATACCGTCGCCATTTCAGTGTAGTCATTTTCATTGAATCGAATTTTCACTGTCAAGTGTACACACACACAACGATACATTACAAACGCGCACAACGATGGATCAAGATACAACCAACGAGATCGATGAACAAGTTTGGCCTGATATAGGGGCTGATCTAAGGCTCCATGCAGACGAATTTGACAATCAATATCGCCGAAACTCCAATCTTGAAATGGTCATTGCCACATTTGATGGTATAGTTCAATCAGTGCTATTTCATCAAGTTCTCCGGATCGTACTTCACATCACCGGCAATTATCATCGCCTCTAGTCTTGTCGGATTCATCTCTGAAAATTGCGGTAAGTACACTAGTAATGCATACATCAATTGATTGCCTACCATCAACAAAATGAAGGCCAAACCTTTCATCAACTTTCTATTATACCATGACTTGTTTTGCAGCATAAGTCCCCCGACAAATGGAGGCTTTTACACGTCCAATTTTCAATCAGTTTCTGACCCTTTCAACATTCCTTTATTTCATTTTATTTCACTCTATCTTAATATCGACAATACGCGCGGTCAATCGACCACTTCCATACGCATTCTAAAAAATATCGTCACTGAAATACTTGAAATCAAGAACGCCGGCCGTATACGTTATAAGGTCTTTGATCTAGTACATTACTGTACGTGCATAGGGCTTACCCCACCAAATAGAGAAGTACTGTACAAGTATACGGTGTCTTATTGATTGGATGATACGCTTATATACAGTACTTGAATTAGTTGATCTGTTTTCATCGCAGTTGAACTTTGGAGTTACTATAAATTACCAACAAGTAACTGACTGACAATAATCATGCACCAGTATTGAAGCACCTTTGTTGTGTATTGGCATTTCCGACTGGGTTTTTAATATTTGTCCAATGGTGGGCTTATGACGGTAACGACAGAGCTAATTTACTTAACAATGTACAAGTGTATTAATTCCTTGTCATGAAACGATCAGTCATGCAATAGCTCTTGTCGACTACCGTCGGCTGCTAAAAGAAAATCTTTCTAGTATTTCATCATTCAGCCTGAATGATTTCGTAGCAGGCGAAGATAAATGTTGAAGCGCTGCACACATCAACTTCAATTAATAATATTAAATAAACTTCATTAATTCAAAATCAATTGCATATAATAGTTCGTGTCGCATGCTTGATACCCCTAAATATACATTTAGTAGCTTAGCCAGAAATCTTGCTTCAAACCACACTTTAAAACAACATCATTTTGCTGAATTAATACTTACTAAAGAGAAATATCCAGAGTAGCAACTCCGAACTGTTCTTCAAAGTCGAAATACCTTTGCTGGAGTTGCCCTATGGAATAGTGACGGTCATTGCATAGGGCCCTGGAAGTAAATTTAGATAGTTTAAATACAGTGCATTCTGACAGTATTGCACTCATAAGAGGAATATCATTGCCTAACTACATAGACCACCAATGACCAAGATTCATAATAGGATTGGACTGTATATATTATAGCTTGTAATTTACCGAAATTATATTTTATTGTATTATTGTCGGAAAAATAAGACCTGTGCTTTCTTGATCACTATAGACAAGCCGGAAACCATCCTCAATACATGAGGAAAATGATAATGGCCCAAAAGGATATCGGAGAACGGACTCGTAAATGCCAACAAGTATGCTTTTCAACTGCATTCTTTATCAATTGGTAACTATTGCTAAGATTGACAGTGTGATGAAAGCAGAAACTAGGAGAAAATTGGTGGAGAAGTGAATTTCAAAGATCACTTGTTAACCGTGTTGCTTAAAAAGTTGCTAGTTACTTACTAATTATTCCGTATTTAATCCACCCACACGTTTTGTTTTATTACGCGTGCAAAATGCGTTACAATGAGTTGTTCAGTTTCTTGGTGACTTGCTGATATTTCTATTTTGAAAACGATGCATTAGGAAAGCTCTGTTGGTTTAACTGCATTGATTTATTTCGAAGTTGACAAAGGTACTGAAACGTAAACGATCATTACCTGTTGAACTGATTAAACTGCAGTCTCAAATCGTTAAACCCAAACGACTGGAAATGGTTCAGTCGTTGTAAGGGCATATATACGAACTGTGGTGTTGTTGCTAGATGTGATTTTGAAACACAAGTAAATCCCAATAGCTAGTACACACTGTGCTATTTTGTCCTGTCTAGTCTAATGCGAAATTTTTATCGGAGGACAGTATGTGCATACATTATATGACATTATATACATATATATACATATATATATATACATACTGCATATAGGCATTGATTGCAAAATAAGCTACAAGGTGTTACTCGATGAAGGTTTTGTGTGCTCACCATTCTGTAACAGCCAGGGTGTGATGGTTGATATTGAAGGATATTTTTATGTTTTTGTAATCTCTGTATATTTGCCATGTGCAATGTACAGTTACTTACAGTAGGCTGTCCTACAGCACTACGGCATATTGATTATTGTCAATGGTATTATTTTTTTATTTTAAATTCGAGACCCTACTGTGTACATCGTACTTTGTTAATTAAATTGTATTTAATTTTTTATCGTTTTATTAGTCATAAAGATTTTACAGGCGATATTTCGTATCACTAGATGTAAATCACGATTGGATGGAACTCCAAATCATTTTTTTAAGTTACTGATTCTTGTTTTATTCATGTACGATTTGTATTTTATTTCTAGCTCAACATACAAATACCATTACTGTAGTATTGCAGTATGGGTTTATCTAAATGTAACGTAAAGACTTTGGAAATATAAACAATGATTAATAAAATATGCTTATGATCATGTCTCTCTGAATTTACTTCTTGTGGTTATTTGTAACCACCAACATGCAGTACGTGTATATCCCCTCCAAATAGACAAAAATGAGAAAATACTGTATCCTATTTACGGCTGTCACTTCCATAGGTATACTGTTCCACCTAGGTGATTAACAGACGATTCTCTTTTACTGAATATCATTACTATCAATAATAATGACTCGCCTTTGCCCCCATAGCAGTGTAATCAAGAGATTTAATTTTGTAATAAAAACATTATAATTAGCAATTGTTTCCTTCCGCACGAAACGCATAGAGCGTATCGGTTAGTATACCTTGTAAATTATGAAATCAAGTGAATGTTTCAATTAATCTTATTATATGATCAATTAATAAATCATGACACCCAGGCGTCGATTGCTGCTGAAAAGCCACATTCAACCTTGATTGTTTAGTATCTTACAAAATACGACCATTTTACTTTGTTAACTTGTTTCATAAAACTGATGCAAATGCGTCAAGTCAATTTTAGTGCAATAAATTTAATAATTATTTAGGTATGCAGTATCCTTGCTACTTTGTAAAGGATCCCATTAATCCAGTAGTAATCCTTGTGTTTATTTCTCGCTGCTGTGCATACTCTGTCAGGTGTTCGCATTTGACATGATAGACGCAATCAGCTCTATAGACTATATAGTGTCCTACGGATAATGGCGGTATAATTGCGGACAATACGACTGCCACAAGTCGGTAATAACCTTTTTTTTTTTTTACTATGACGTCAGCGCATCGAGAGATGGCGAAAAAAAAAAAATGTCCAAGAAAAAAAATTGGTGTTGTCATCGATTAAAAAAAAGTTTTCCAACAGTTACTATTGTAGATTCCTACGATATCGAGCGTTATCATGACAAGATTTACGTGTTTATAGCCAGTTTAATCTATTTTTTACATGTCTAGAAAGATTTTTGAATCGTCGAACTAGAGAGTTCATCAAGATTTGAAGGATTTTATTTTTTTGTTTTTTATCGCTATGGACGGTCTCGCTGGCGTTGACAGACAGACAAAAAAACTTTTGGAAAAAAATCTGCCAATTTTTTTTCTCGGATTATTTTTCATTTCGGAATTCATGATGATGAGATGATACGAATAACACGACCAATCAGTGGAGAATTTATTAGACAATAACATTAAAAAACTTGTCCCCTGTGTTTTTTTGATATAATTTGATACATTAAACTTAAAAGGCTTTATTGTGTTATTTAATTCTATAATACTGTATAGAAAAGAAAAAAAATCACAGCAATAGGCATTCAATCAGTGAAAAGACTGTAAACAGTACATAGGTATACATTAAGGACACCTTCGCTATACAACTCTTAATATTAGCGGTAAACACGCCATTGACGTTTGGCAATTTCCATTGTCCAAAAAGTTTTTTTGCAAAAGTTCAATATCTTGTGAATCCCCTCTTTTTTAATAGGTAACCAATTGTTAATTAAATGTTTTGTTAGTGTCTTCAAACAAAGAAAGGGCAATATTCTTCCTGATCACCTTAGCTGTAGCTCGCTCGGTTGTCAACTTTACTTTGCTTACAAACAATAATCTACGACTGATTGATTGATGAACTTAATTGTGCAAAGAAATATACAGATCATCTGAAAGCGAAATGACCGCCTATTTCCACAACTACGAAATAATTAATGGAAATGAATCCAGGTTGTCTGAATGTTTGACTTACTTAATGCTCATTCAATAATTTATCATACGCCACTCTAATCTCGACAAGAAGCTATTTTTTGGGAATGAGATTTTACCCTACAGTTATCATTATTGCCATGAACTTAGGCAGCGTTTAGTGTAGCAATTGTTATACACTGTATTGCAAACGTGTAATCATGCTTATAACTTTTACCAGATGGTTCTGTAAAGTTAGATAGACTAAAGATTTAATGACTACACGAAAAGATAAAAACTCCTTGGCTGCAGTGTCTTTATTTAATTTGCATGCAAAAACGCAGTTGAAACGTTTAAACGTTTCAATGTTTACTGTAGGCGGAGGTTCCTCAAGGCCATTCATGTTCTTCAGTTAATCATGAAATCAAGATTCTCTAAGTACATACGGCACAAATAAATTAATACATGATTGACATGGCGTTTGAAGAGATTTATAAGCTACTCGATCTAATTCCTTATCTAATTCTTATCATGATGGGGCTAGATATCACACTAACCCTTCTCTCTGCCATGTATCAACCTCTAATTTTAACGGACTTGGTAATTATAATATAAAAACACTTTTTATCAGTCGATGGGAATCATAACCTGTTTAAATTAAACAGATTCCATGTATGGCACAAGATAATAAATCACTTTACTTGGTGAAGATACAGATCTCTATGTCCGATCATGACAGTCTGCATACTATCCCCTACAATTCTAGTGCTGTATACAATAAAGAAAACAAAATGATAAAATAAAAATTAACATTTTTAATAATTATTATTTTTTTCTTTAAATCAATCGGACTCCTCCCTCTTGTTGATGAAAATTGAATATGATAGACGCATATCAAATAATGTCAACTTATCATCGACCCACCTCTTCGTCCTTATTTTCTTTCTCTTATAACATTGATCATCAATCCTAGCGCCCTAAGTACATTCTAATATCAAGACCTCCTTCACTAATAATTATAATGACAACCTCATGATAACTTGTCTTTACAAGTGCAATGCTACCACTAGCCATTGGTATATTAAGTGTTATGTATCCTACGGTAAAAAGCTTGTCGTTAATTTTGCAAATGTAATTACGAAAATCGAATAATGATGCCAGGGCTAAATATTTTAAGAGACTACACAGTTTATTATGGTCGAACAATATAGCGATTAGTTTTACAACTCTAACTACTTACTCAAGTATAATTGAGTTTGTGTAAAAATTATTTTATCGTTACCCTTTAATATTAAAACCGTAACCTTGTGGCAATTCCCTTCCTAAATTAGAGATTTTACTCTGCTTTGCATATAATTCTAGAGGTGATATTATGTATGAGTAGAATGGATACAACGGTATCGGTGTGAATCTAGGCTAATTTGAAACATAATAATCGTATGTTTATGCTATCGATGGACTGTATACGTACAGTATGTGTTCATATACTGTCCATAAAATAAAATTCAATAAATTGACGAATCCCCTATTATCTTGATCGGGTCGATATTTTTGTTGAGCTTTGCTACTTTTTTTTCGTAGGTCTTTAAGTCATCAATGAGGGCATGGTAGTACAGCTAATATACACATTGTATGTAGATATACTGCTACTGATTTTTTACAAGTTGCCAATTAACACGTTAATTAAACTGTCGCGTATTAGACTAGTAATGACGTAATGAAATTTTTTTTATTTATTTTTTTTAATATCCTTTTTTATACTATATTGCTGTACTTTGTATATATATACTCGTATATAATATTTCTTCTGATACTTCTTAGATGCAGCTGCTATGATATATTAATTTGTAGTGAGTATAACTTGATGATAATACTATTTTGGGATTCATATCTACTGACTGTATTGCGAGAAATAGTTGCGATTAACCTTCGAAATAAAAAGATAAATTATTACTTCGTCACAATTGGCACTGTAATAGCAAAACTTGACAATAACACTTCTTTAATCATTATTATTGTGTAAATAGCTTTAGGTAAAAATGATTTTTCAGTTGTTGATATTTTATATACGATGTATCAATGAGCCGCACCTTATTGCATCATCATTTCATTAAATTTGTCTGTCCGTGGCTAGCATACGTCTCAGGCTAAAAAAGTTATAGACTGGTTACGATAATTGCATTTGCATCGAAAATAGAAATAGCTCCATTAAATCAACGAATAAACAAAATGGATGGAGAAAAATAATAAATCTTTGATTAAACAATAAACTTCAATACGGGAGCAATACGGAATTTTACGGCAGTATTATTAAAGTATGAATTTGGACGATACTTTATTACTTAAAACCCTATAACTAAATTGGACGATGGTACGGATCGTACTAATAAAATGCTGTATTTATTTTTCCGTTTGTGTACATTTATTTCTTCAATGTAACCTTACACTAATGATGTACTGCAGAAGCAGATACTAAGCTCAGCAGCATCGCTAGTCTACACCATAACCCGTTAATCGTAGGGCATAGTTGCACAACAGATACGCATTATAAACGTACGTGAATATGCTGTATAGTGATAGCCGACAGAAAAATTGTAACTGTATAAGCGGCTTTTTTTGAAAGCGCATAGCAGAAAAACGCTATCGTTTTCTAAAATCCTTACCTGTTAATATTGGTAAGCATATTGAGCGATTTGATCAGCAATAAAGAATGTCAGCATTCACTATACAAATTAATGCTATGTTGAATTCCAGCTCGGCAGTAATAAGTAGGTACTTATCTACCAAGCCGAAGCAAACTGGTGTAGATAGAGAATCGTACGTTCATCAAGACATTTTTAAGTGATTGGGAGACATAAAAAAGTATGTCAATAACAATTACGATTTTTTGACACTAAATACAAAATATCCTTAGAAAATTTGCTCTACGGCTTAAATTAAATGTAGTGTTTGTTAAAAATCTAGTAAATCGAGCATATAAAGTCAATGATTGCATAGAATTTGTTGTCCTGTGATAAATGATATTTTTATGAGATAGTATCTTCTTCTTTGCTTCATTCTTGTACGTAGGTTACGCTACCTAAGTATTATGTCGTCATAAAATATATACAGTAAGCCTTATACCTAAAACTGTACAGTACACGAGAACAGGCAAAAGAACTGTTCGTATATATTTATAACGTAATTGCAATATAGCCTTATGCTAATCATGGAAAAAATACAATTATATGTAGTGTGCTAACACGGCTAAGTAATGCTAAACTCTAGAGTATTTAAGTAAAATAAGTCCCAATAGGATATCTTGGAAAAATCTGTATAGGAAATAAATGTATTGAGCACAACATGTTTATATAAGCATGTTTGCATGCATGAACGAATATTCTTAAATTATAAGTTCTATCAATCTCTGTATTTCTATAATATATTAATTTTAACTGTTACTGCAATAAAGCTATCATATCTATAGAAATAAACATAAAATATCCGGAATATAAGCTTTAAAAATAGTCTTTTATATTTAATTACTTAGTTATGTGAAAAGTTTTGATATTAAGATAAATGGTATTTTATAACACAGTCCTACCATCTCATATTATCAGAATAAAATGTTGGCTCAGGAGGCGTCAAATTTACTGATGTTTAGTACTCGCCTTATCTGGCATACAGTTATAATCATAATATATTTTCAAGCATTGATCTCATTAGTTTTTCATCACGAGAAAACGATTGATGACACCATTGTTAAAGGTTAATTGGTCAATAAATAGTTTAGTAATTTTTGTATTTGGGCTCTTTGATATTTCGTAGAATGTAATATCCTTACGCGAAAGTGGGAGGTAGACTATTTGGCAAATTACATTTGAAGGAATAATAGTGAGGATCAACAAAGAAAACAATGATTAATCATCTTTACTTGAAACTTGTCGTATCAAGATAGATATCATATCAATATTCTAATAGCAACTGTCTATCGAAATGAATAATCGAATTGATTACTTTTCATAGATGGTCGTCATAATGCAGTATCAGTGGACTGTTGTATTTATTAATTTTTGACCCTTGTCTGGTGATGTAGGAATACACTGAAACTAATAACTTTACCTTATATTAAATATTATTAAGCTATATCTTAAAGAAAATAGTTTCCGGTATTCTTATAATTTATTTATCAAGTATTGAAGTGAGAATATTGTCTTGCAAAAATTCATTTCAGCTAACGTCAAACATAAATTCTATCGCAACTCAGTGTGACATATACGCAAACTAAGTACATTATTATGCAATACGTAATCATTCAGCCTACAGTAGTAATTAGATTATAGCTATCTGTAGTAATATTTCTTAAATTTTGTAGAATCATACTACGTTGCTTTTAAATCAATTGTAATTAGATATAGATTGTAATTTAATTAATATTGATAGAGGAAAAAAACGTGATGACTGCTGTCTGTTTACGTTCCTCTGACTTTAAAAAAATTCTTTTAGACCTATGATAGATTAGACAAGTTGAGATCTACAATCAATCAATTCAACAGCTTTAAAATAATTCATACTACATAAGAAGAATGCTGTTTTCTGTCAACTGTCATTAAAGAGTAATGCTATTTAATTTTCTTAACAATTGTAACTATTATAAAATAAGTTTACTCAATATCTCAATGCTGCTTCCGCCCTGCATTGTAGACATGCCCGCAATACCCGTAATTTGATTAATATACAGTTTACACTCAAATATTTGTATCTGTCACAGTTGTGCATCAATTCGTTCAAGAAAATTGATCTACTGTTGCACAGTGAGAAATTTATTTTAGTTAACCTTAAACATGAGTTAATATTTTTAATCTACTAAAGGTGGGATTCATATCTTGCTGATCTGCATTAGTACTCATGTTTTGTAACAGCATGTGTACATGTACAGTATCTCGTATCGTAGGACCCTATAGACGAAATGATATTGCGCAACATCACAGTAAAACGACTTCTGATTAAAATGTTGCTAATTAACGAAAATTGTAAAATATTGTCCTTCAATTTAACTGTATTCTCGCCATGACAACAGCCATTTCATAAGTCAATTCTTTCATAATGATATTTACACCAGACCTAAAGAAGTCTAAGGATGGCACGTAATAGCATGACAGGTGATTTAATTCATTTGCCCTTATTTAATCTAATTGGATATTACAACAAATATCGTTAAATTGAAAATTAATGAATAATCTTTTTTAGGGTGTGTATGCTATGACCTTTATATTTATACTATATACGGATAGTTATAAATCTTACTGTTTAATATCTAAGGGTTTACATATTGCATAATTGTATGATCAGTTTCGGTACGGTATTCGAATTAGCTGCATTCATCGACGGTACTAGAAAGACAAAACTCACCCTTGACGTACTTATGTCTTTTTGCTAATGTTATTTTGTTGATTGCTGTCTATTCTTTCTATTGACGCCCGTAATTAATCTATGCTACATACTGCTATCTGATAAATTAATGTATCATTTTTTTCTAAATTAAGGTTTTCTGTGGTATAGAACGTAAAATAATGAAATATGAATTGGATACTAAATTGCTAGTGATGATTCTCTACAAATAGTAGAACGATCATAGCTTATAATTGGTTAAATATATGAAGCAAACCAATAGCGTGATTTTGTATTTATGCAATATAGTCACAAACACAGCAGGTGACCATATCGGAAGCAATTAAATTTATTACTTAAGTTTTATTTTAATATTGTAAACTGAAAAGTGCAGATTAAGTAATTTAATTAACATAGTCGATATAAGACCGCAGTGACCAAGAATCATGTTGTCAACCCATCTTCGGAAAGCCATTGTTGTAACATATTGTTTAAAATAGCTATTGATATACAATAACTATCTTTAATGTAATATAAGGAATGATGTGTAGTTCTAGAATGAGATTGTAGAGTCAGATATTTGGTTATTTATTGAAGTTAGAAAGTATTTAGCCCGTATCTAATGGCTTGTCCTGCTGTATACCGGTGTACACATAAACAAAACTAAAGATGCCTATTTACATTCAGTAGCAACAGTAATACCTTACGTTTAACTATAACAATGTCAACTCTGAACTTCTAAACAGGTCTCGTGCATTTCATGGGATGAATCTATGTGATAGAATGCACATCTGAAGAGTTTTAATTGTATTTCTTTCCTGTTATTGGCTATTAATAATGTATAACAAACATTTCACTATTATATAATGTATATGGTACAGACGGGTTATTCGTCCAGTCTATTTGCTGTCTAGTCAAGTTATAAATTGTCGGCTTGTAATGGCGGGTTACCAGCTGATCTATCGACTTATAAATTGACGTATTGCCAGGTCAGTTTATAAACTGAGACCCATGCATTCTGTCGTTTATAAAACTGTAAAGGCGCCGATCAACTTATAAACTAAATAAATTGCTTTTATAGTATATATCTGACCTGGTAATAGGTCAATTTATAAGTTGACCGGCGCCTTTGTAGTTTATAAACGGCAGAGCAATACGTCAATTTATAAAATGAATTAAAAGCTTACCACGTAGATTCGGATAATAAATGCATAAATGTAGGTGGATAGATAAAACGATTTTATGGTAATCTTTAATTGGTTACTTGAAACGTATAGATTGTACAGGCTTAATCTTCATGATCATGAGCAGAGGGAAATTTAAGTCTAGTTTCATCTTATCGTTTACAGCTCTTTAGATTGCCAAAGTTAAATTCGTTATCTAAATGGAGTTAAGGTCCGCTTTACTGGTTCCAGAAGAAGAAAACGAAGTATAAGTTCGTTCTGCATAATTGATACTTCAATCTTGACACTGCATCAACTCATACGTAATGTCCATTTATTTACTAATAATTTCCGTAGCAAGGGCATCTTTTTGAATTTTACAAAAAGTTATTATACACACAATAGTAAAGATTTACAAAAATTGTGCACAGCACTCAGTAATCAGTAAGAACGGCTCAAATTTTTAATTACAAGCCATTCATTCCTTCGTAAATACTAGAAGGGTATTTCCGGTTATATATTTCCGATTGTTTCTTAACGGAAGATGTCCATCGTGATTTTAATGTTTATTTGTTCAAATGCGAATTTGTCAATATGTACTATTGAGCCTTAAGAATCTCTGTAATATTATCCTGAGTTAACTGTTAAATAACAATCTCACATACAAATAAAGTAGTGTAGTCACGATGTAACGGATGGTTCTCGAGATAGTCTGGAATGAAATAAACAATAGAACTAGATTTCAATTAGAAGTATTCCATTTTTATCTTTATGATGTCAGTTTTGTAGCGCAACAGCGACTTCGGCAGATTTTCCTTTACGTAAGCGACGTCTACGTTTTCTTTTCTAAATTATATAGGAATTATAGAAAGTATAAATACTTGCTAGCAGTTTTTACCTCATTAAGATCAACTAAAACATCGTTAGAGAAACGTACTACGTAATATCATGAAAGCCCAAAGTGTATTTCAGCTATTCATAAATTATTTAAATTAACATTTATTACCGTTTCTTCTCCTGCAGTCACAATTTGTTTTTTCTTTTTCTTACAGGACAGAGGATTTGGTTCAGCTGGTCGTTTACGCTTTTTGCGCTTTATAAACTTTGTTTGTGATTCAGGAAGATAAGCCTTTTTCATTAGGTTTAAAACTTCTTTCTGGTACTGTGATGGCTGAAGTTTATCATGAGTAATCTAAACAAGTTTAGAATTTATTTTCAGTTATGACACCGCTAATACTTTGGAAGCAAATATATCTAAGGTTACATTCTTCGATGTTTTTAAGGCAGAAATTAGCTATTTGATTCAACGTACGTTCTCTGCAGTTGTTTTTGTCTTCATTGATGGCTTTTCAAGTATAATTGCATTATAATTGATATACAATATTGGTACACCTGCAAAATTTATTATTAATACGAGTAAATATTTTTGTTGAATCAGCGTCACAGCTATTGTAATCATTGATGACATATTATAAATTATCTTCAACTTACAACCAATTTTTCGCAACGCTGCCCGTAAATCTTTGTCTTGAGTTGCTACAAAGTAATGATTTTGATTCTTTTCTCCTAAAAAGGAAACGAATTAAAAATAAACAGTGTGTACTTATGAAGTTAATAAGGGTACAATTGTAATGTCACTGTGACAATAATTGTGCTAACAATTTCCACTAATTTACACACTATGATAAATCATGGAAGTTACATTTATTATGCAACAATTGATACATCACATAGAGCAATAAAACTGTAGAATATTTATACTATGCAGAGAGGCTTCAAAACGTTGCAAATATGGCAGTAGTGTGATCTCTGTATTACTAATTGTCTATCACAATGCAAATTACAATATTGAAATATCAATTTCAGGACATACTATAGCAACATTTCGGATTTGACAAATTTTCATTAGATCATGCAATACAATAAATATTACATGAAAGGGATTTATACAAATAAAAATCTTTCTGTAGTAATGGAATAATAATCAATGTGTAAAATAGGTGAAAATTGTACCAATAAGATCCAAAATGCATTCTGCAGCAGGCAAACTTGATTTATGGTGGCATTGCTTTTGGTAAAATCGCTTTGCAATTAAAACTGCTCCTAATAGTGATGGATAGTTGGTATCAACAAGGTTTCTGCCTTCATGAACGACGCATTTAGTTGTACCTTCAATTTAAGGAATAACAGATATTTAGTAAATCGTTTATTTGTTAATAATAGGATCGTTCAGACAAGGTATCTATATTTAAATAATTGTCTGAATTTTTATTTAAAATAGCTTTCTTTCATTAAATACAAAGATTGATGAGATTCACCATCAAGGATGCCTAGCATAGTTTAGGGTATCTATTAAACAGTTTATGCATTACTATCCTATTTGCCGAGTTCACCTAGCAGTAGCAGCGTTTACTGTATAAGAATAAAGTTACCGTCTAGTCTAGTTTACTGCATTTATGAAGAGATGTGTATACATGTACAATTGCTTACAATAGCATTGAAAGTGGCGTCGACTACACGTATAGAGTACTGCATGGAGGATATAGAAACATTGACAAATTCATACAAATAAGCGAGCTCGAGAATATTCTGTTCCACTTGATAATTTTATTTTATAATTGAGAATTACGTACAAAGGTTGACCGATCCATCCAAGTATTTTGGTAGTTGCTCCTTGATATAAATTTTGTTGGACAAAGCAGCTTGGCAGAAAGTTCCATCCACTATTTACGAGTGTGGGAGATTGTATCGCGCGCGTAGTACATTGATTTAGTTAGTATTTAGAGAGATCAGAAGAGAACAAGCATATATGATAGCAAAACAATTGCGATCGTTTCATAGGAGAGTTGTTATATTAAGCATATATGTCTATCGCATCATTTCTACTATAGGAATATGAATTAATAAGTTCGTAATATGCTTTGATGTATTCAGTGAGATTGATACGTTTACACGCATTTAGATAGGTCTATACTGTACCTAGTATTTGATAGGGTTCGTTTATACCCAAGGAATTATGATAAAATGACAGAATTCGTCGAACATGTTTTAACCTAGTAATTTTCATTTTGCACAGATCTTCTAAGATTAACAGAATAAAGCCAGGGTTAAGAGCTCGATCATGTTCATCAAGGTACACTCGACTATATACAAGATGATATCAATCCACTACGAATCTGGAAGTAGTGTTTAAAGCAGCTAGAAGATACAACACCATTACAGTAACTGATTCCCGGAAACTATCACACATTGATTTCTTAATACACAGTAGAAATGCTTTTAATTCATTCTAAACATTATAACTTGTTCGGTAACTTACATCAACCCTCCGAAATAACCATCGTAGCCAGAACAGCCATATATTGAAGTTGAACTGAACGATGGCCTGGGCTGCAACAGCCTTCAAAGGCTCATTTACGATCTAGTACCAGTATGGTACTGTCGAGGTCTACGGCGCACTAGTACCGGTACTGGACTTAGAAATCGATATGGTCTGATCTGGTCCGGAGCTTACAGTAGTTTGCAGAATACTGTAGAATGCCTGTACTGTACACTGTAGGGACTTCTACACTTGTACTGTACAGTACAGTACTGTACTGTACTGTACACTCAGTACAGTTAGAGTGTACAGTACTGTATGACTGTCGTACAGTGTACAGTACGTAAATTGCAGGTTCTCAGTACAGCACAGTACTGTAAAGTTCTATACTGTACAAGTACTGTACAGTACATAGTACAGTACACTACAGTATGACAGGCGAAACGTTAGACCGGCCGCATGGGCAAGATTAGTGCTATTCGGATTTTCTGAGGCAAGAAACGCACATGGCTGCAGCGGAGGATGATCGGTCTCAGATATGAATTCAACATGAACGTTAAGAATCTTCCTTGCAAGTTCATCTTTCATGGAAAAACTGGATCAATGTTGATCCGAAAAACTTTCAAGTACGAAAGGTAGAATAAAGTGCAATCCAGATCGATGTTGATCGCAGAAATTGTCGTAAAATGCATCTCCGATTCAAAATGAAGGACAAGTCTTGCTAAGTAAGGTGGCACATTGGAATCAATTATACAGTACAGTATATTTAGCTCAATTAAATTGAGGCTATGTAGAGTTTTGTCTACAAGTTTTACAATGTATAAGTTCAATGTTGAAGCCAAGATGATGAATACTTAATCTGTCAATCCACTGATCGTATAGTGTGATTATATCAAAAAATGTCCTCTAAGAAGTTCTGAACTGGCTTATAGTCCTTGTATATTGTTTTATCAGTGCAGTAGATTACTGTAATCGAACTGTATCTTTCACTTTGATCATAGGTTTATGCCCAAATGACGAATGTGCATGTAGAATCTCAGCGTGGTAAAAGCTCGCGATCAATTGTATCGATGACTTCTTTCGTGAGCTGCATCTCGGCGTTCATGACGATACGTGCAATTGATTAGACGAAAGCCTGTAAGTTGACCAGAAATTATAGTCAAGTTTAATGGGGATACTATTCCGAGGGTCTGAACATTACAATTTTTATCTTGCGTACATGAAAATCGTATAGGCTTGCAAAGAAAGTCACTTCCCAAGTTTTGCGCGAATCAATCATCGACATTCCGCAAGCAGTACTCCACGAGCCGTTTTCAAGCGGGTTCTCCTGTATTACGCTGTAATTTTCAGCATCCTGAAGGAGAGATGGCTCGTTCTTCTTAAATTAGCTACATAAACTGGGCGAATTGATTTAGTAAGTACAATATGTTTGTTTTTTTGACATCGGGTAGTGATTTGCATTAGCTTAGTCACTTCGACTTGTAATGGTTCACATGTCTACTGTACTGCAGTACTTTGTTCTATCAGTCGTTAGCTATTACTGTTGCTATATAAAGAGAAGAACATTTTCTATAGGTAGAAGTTGGGTTCATACAGAATGTTTATAAATGTCTATCAAATGAAAATGATGATTTCTATGACTAATTACCAATGGATCCTGATGATCTACAATTCTATAAAATGAATTGTATATGATATTAAAAGTAAATTCTGATTGTAATGGCGTCCATTTACGCGTGTAGTATGTTAAGTGTATCAATTATGTTACCTTTTCTGTGGTATTTGACGACAGTTTGCAACTTTATTCTAGAGAACTACTAGGGACCTGGGACGAAATATTGCTATTGCTGGGAAGTTTGGCGAAAAATTTCATCAACATCTATTTAAGCTTAAGTAGATGTCATGTATTTATTTCTATATTGCTTTCTTTGTAATACTGTACAGTGTACAGTAGTATGCATCAAGTTATCAATAAACCGAATTTACAGAACTGGTGCAGCTATCATAAGCGTACGTGTATTTATTTTTATATGTGATAAATTTATTCTGCATGCAGCATCATGGATAGGGTAGTGGTTTCTTGACCGAAATATCTCTTAATTCGAGACGTACAGTATAATAAGGCTAGTTGGTAAGCATTTGCTGATTGTAGAAATTTGGATGTTATTTACCTTTCCTTGAGAAAAGAGGTTTACGACTATACACTATACAGTACTCTAAGAGCAATTAGCGGGCTTACAGCAATGAGTAATTTGGTTGTATTCTCATAAAGTGGAAAATGAAGGACAATTAGCACTAGAGTACAATGTGCAGTATGTTCAGACTGAATTTAAGGTTTAATGTCCTAAGCTCTATAAAGTATTAACCTTTCAATTAGGAAAAAGTTAATTCGTAGTAAACATTAACTTAAGGAATTCTGATCAACCAAGTTATTTGAAAGACTGTAGTTAGCATGACATTTTTTCTACAGTATATTGTCTATTATCACTGTTATTGTTTGTTTTTAGAGTACTTAATAAGCCACCATCGTTTGATTAGCTAATCTGCCGGCCCAAGGTCGAGTCTTGCTGGACTTGTTGTTTACAGTACATTTCGTACAGTACAGTACCAGAAGACCGCGGTACAGTATTTAAATCATTATCGTTTGAATGGCCCAAGGTAGTACTGTACTGTATCATACTACTGGCCAGCATTGCAATCTCATTCATCGTACAGTAGCGTGCAATCGGGCAGCAGTGTTGATATATAGCGCCGTGGGTTCCCTTCGGTGTTCATTTTGCTTGAAAGAACATCAGGACTCGACCAATTTTTCGTGTATCGGTCATCTCCAAATTATAACTTACAAGCTGCAAATCAATTTAAACCACCTTGGTTCGTATATTTTTGTTCCAATTAGAACTAAAAAAAATTGGGTTTTATCCTAAAGTGCAACATTCAATCGGTATCCGCATTACTGTAGTTGGTCTACTTCGTCGAAACGCCTTCAACCACCTGAGAGTCGCATTGAATGGATGATGCAGATAATATACGTGCTGAAGAAAGGAGGCTATGGCACATTGACGATTTTGCCGAGAACGCTGTACCAAGAGGAAGAAATTATGCTTGGTATGATAATCTTCCTTTAATGCGGCGATATTTACGATATTTGCTGCAAGCTTGGCAACAACTACGCTATATTTTCTTCTAGTTGATGGAAACAATTCATTTCTATTAAACGTTGAATTGCATAGAAAAAAGGAAAACTTTAATTTTTTTTTGTCTACGTATTTTCGTGCTGTACCATGTTCTACGTGAAGTACACCGATGATCGTAGCTGGTTTTAATCTGTATAAAACGATGCTGTCTATACTCTTTCTTTCCTTTTTTTCCATATTCTGCTTTGTGCTGGATACACTTAGCAAGATATGACTTTTTTGATCAATTTCGTATGAATTATCAGGTTATAAAGTTTCAATGCTCTGTAGTTAAATACTACTGTATGCGACAGTGTGATATCCAGTGGTCAATACAGTATTCAGATGGAATCGCCGTAGGCGGTAGTGCCGGTGAAAATTTGTTGTAGTCAACTTGGTAGTATGATGCTGTAGTATCGCTGATTTCAGCCATATCAAGTTATCTTGTAATTCTTTCCACTATTATCCATCACCTGTTTGTCATCAATCGCTTGGATCCGCTGTTAATTTCCGAAAAAGTAGCAGAGTACAGTACAATATTATTATTATGAATGACCTCTGTAAACAGTGTGTGGACGGACGTACCATGTATTGCGCATGTTGGTCAGCTGCAAAGACTTTCACAGTATGCTGTCTTACTCTGAAAAGCGTAAGCGGTACCGATTCCACCTGTAGAGGTAACAAACTGAATTAACCTCCTTGTTATCCTACAAACTAGAGTAAACTCTATACAGTATTGTTATTCTTTTTTAGTTCGTTAGTCGGTTAGATAGTCAACTAGTTTTTCAATTGATATTTAATTGTAAAGACTATAATCTTGGGTGCCAAGATTCCTTCAGTAATAAATGATAGTAAATCTCTGACTATCTCGTCTACATCATCTGTGACGCTATAATTATACCATAGTATTCGGTTGTTGGAACTGAATTATTTGGTGATATAGCTAATCTCGCCTCTTTAAGTTAGTAAGTGGCGTTCTACGCAAGGATTGGCGTGTGTAGACTACTTTGTTACTAGTGGTGTGTGACAAGTATCTATATACAGATGTATACAGTACTGTACAGTACATATCGATAAACTACAAGCCGACGGACGCGTACGCAATCGAACATGAATTTCAATTGTAACCGCAATGTTAACTAGTTTTTAATTTTCTTCTTGTCATCGAGGTACAAATTTGTTACTCGATATGTTATGCTTGATTGATTATATATTGTTATTGTTGTACAGTATATATAGTTAGTAATAGATTAAATACGATATCTTAACCATAAAGGCATAAATAAAGGAAACACTATACTGTATATGTACGTATACTGTACTGTATGATGATTGTATGGTAGTACTTGTAATACAGTAGGTGATAACATTGTAAAAGGCGGACTGATAAGCTACTAATTGTAGTGCGAAGTATAAACTGTAATCGTATCGAGGTGTAACCTCGTGTAGCTGTAAATACCGATCAACTAATAATAAAATGCGGTTATCAATCTTACTCACGGAGTGAACTTATTATTGAAGAACATAACAGTTATTACATGTAAAGTCAATGAACAGACTGTATTTGAAGATATTTTGCTTCATGAAAGGATAGACTAGAGAAATGGCGATGCAGTAATATTTGATATTTTGGTAATGATGGAGTACAATCCGTATATTATGACGTCACAAAATGATGACCATTTTTCAATCAAGTATAGAATCCATGATCGCGCTAATTAACTTACTGTCATAGTTAATTTACTTTCATCGATCGACAAATTTTTCAAATCGTGTAAGACGTATTACTATTCATAAAATATATCTTGATAGCGTAATTTAAATTTAAATTTGTATTGATCAATTAACTCTATTAATAGCCCTACATAGGAACTTTTAGGTTAACAATAGGTCTAAGGCGCATCTTGCGAAGATGCGCCTTAGACCTATTGTTCCCGTATGAAAACAATACAGCATGCATAGTAGGCGTGAACCTTCAGCAGCTAGTAGCAAAACGGCGTAGAATCTACTGCCTTTGCTATTAAACGAAAATGTTACTGTACAGTACTGTATGCCATACAGTAGGATAAAGCTGGTGTCATGTCTAGTACTGTGGACGTTCGCCAGTTTTAATGAACGAACGTGCGAACGTCCAATTTGAACGTCGGACGTTCATTGAACGTACCAACGTACACAGTGTACAGTGTTAACACTACAGTATATAGTGTACACTGTACTGTACAGTAACCGTGCATTTGTACAGCATACAGTACAGTACATTACAGTACAGTACAGTACTGTACACAGTACACGATATAAAGTTACTGAACCTCTGACAGGTCTACACGGTACGGTATAAAGTTACTGAACCTCTGTTAAATGAGCACATTATCGTAAACCGTCAGTAAAGCGACGGGAGTTTGCACTACTGTACAGTAGTGACTCTGAAATACAAAGTGTTGTACTGTAAAAGACGTTTGTACTACTGTACTGTATGTACAGTACTGTACTGTACTGTATAGTATTGGGGTGGGATTATACAAACTGACTGTATACACTGTACTGTACACTGTACACTGTACAGTACAGTTCGTCGACGTCCGATCTGACAACGAACGTACATACCGAACGTCCAAAATCGAACGTCCGTTGGACGTCCAATCGCTCGACGTCTACAGCACTAGTCATGTCTACTGTACTGTACTGTACTACTGGCCATTGCAATCTCCTTCATCGTACAGTAGCGTTCAATCGATCAAGCATTGAATTTTGTTAACCATTTTTTTTTTTGGGTTAACAAAGTTCAATGCTTGATCGATTGCACGCTACTGTACGATGTACGATGAAGGAGATTGCAATGCTGGCCACTAGTATGATACAGTAGACATGGCACCAGCCTTAAATGCTCATTGTTAAACTGTACAGCGTGTATGGAAAGTCTCCAAAGACTTTCCAGTATTTTTCCTAGAAATTTGAAACATAAATTCCTAACATTTTCGTTTAATTGCATAGGCAATAGCTTCTATGTCGTTTTGCTACTAGCTGCTGAAGGCCCACGCTTACTATGCATGCTGTATTATTTTCATACGGAACAATAGGTCTACGGCCGCATCTTCCTTTCCTTAGACCTATTGTTCCCGTATGAAAACAATACAGTTTAAACAATAAGCAGTACGTACAGTAAATACAGGCCAAAAATAGAAAAGTCTATTCAGCTCGATGGATGTTGCTTCTTAGTTAAATTGCCCTATTTTTATCGTTATACTGATCCAATCATTGATATATATTAACAATTATATGAATAGTGAACAATTTGCAATATGTTATGTATCTCTTTCTTGAAGATTAAGCTATAAAAGTTAAAAATGAAGTAAAAACGCTGCCCAAACCCGATCAAATTATTGATTTTCTAACCCGAAATGAGCACAATCGCTATACAAGCACTGCATTAGCACAGAATTACTTGACTTTGAATCCCTCCCTGGAGTTGGGTTTGAGGTTGACTTTATTAAGGACACTAATGCTGGCTCTTCTCGGCCACCGTAGATAGCTGACTGAGAATGAAGGTTCCATTGATTAACGAGTCACCGTTTCTTTACAAATCTCATTTACTGTATATGACGTATGTACACACTATCCAGTATTATTTGCGAGTTAAGATAAAAAAGTTTATTCTCTTCCGGATGAATTGCTTATGTATTAGCAGCAGAGCTTATCTTCATATTTTGAATAGCTAGTCAATAACTCCTACCGTACTGTAAAAGTAAAGTAACCAATCTCAAGTACACGATCACTAAGTTAGTACACGTTGCAACGCGTTGTAGATCATCTTATATTCAATTAATTATTTGTCAGGGACTACTGAAGGAAAGAGAAAGAGAGACAGAAAAGGATTTTTCATCGACAAAAATGTGAGAATCGATTTTTTTGCTGGTCATTTGGCTATACCTGAAGACTGAAAGCGTACAACGTCACCAATCACCTTGGAGGCACTTTTTTGCGAGCACACTTGTAAACAATGTACTGTACTGTACATTCAAGTGTACAAGTGTACTGTACAGTACGATGTGTTCATTTCCTTTCAGACTGGGAAAAAGGGAAGAACAGTACCGAAATCAAGGTCAAATTACTATACTTTATACCATAATGGAGCTAGAGAGCTGAACTTTTTATACAAGTTGATAGAATTAAATGTCTATGCAAGAAGAGTCGAAGCAGATAGTAATCATTACTATGTACAATACTTTGCCATGCCAAAGTTGGAAACGAAAATAAACCCACGTTTACAGGCGGAGGGGGTTCCATTTTTATCGATGAAAAGTCGTCGTTTCCTGTCTCTTCCTTTTTCTTCCGTACAGTGTACAGTACAGTACACTACAGTACTGTATAAAATGTACTGTCAACATTGAACAATAAGTCAAGCAAGGTTCGACCTTGGGCCAATCAAACGATAATGATTTAAATGCTGTACCGCGGTCTTTTCGTACAATACAGCACAGCACAGTACAGTACTGTCAACAACAAATCCAGCAAGACTCGACCTTGGGCCGGCAGATTAGCTAATCAAACGATGGTGGTTTAAATACTTTAAACAATAACAGTGATAATAGACAATATACTGTATATCACACTAGGCAATTGTCGATATTATGATAGCCCTTTAATAATCAATTAAAATGTTCCACTTAGCGCGCATTCAAATGTAAATGAAGCGTACAGTACATACTGTACGTACAGTACAATAGAGAGAGGAAAGATAAAACCGCTATTGAATGGCATAGTACGTACAGTAGAAGTTGACCAACGGTATTACAGTACTGCAAGACTGCAAAGTACTGTACACTGTACAGTATGTTTATGTGTACTGTACTGTACACACAAACTGTGCAGTATGAATAGAGTGTGTGGAAAGTCATTTGATATTTGTACAGTACAGCGTTTACGGGAAATTTTTGTACTGTACAGTGTACAGTATACTGGTGTACTGTACAATGTACAGTACACGATAGTAGCGGATGTCGGAGACCTTTTACTATTTTGAACCCCCAAAAACACCACGGGCGCTTTATTATTTTAATAAGAGTGTAGCAAAAATTCATGCTAACTACAGTCTTTCAAATAACTTGATTGATCATAATTCCTTAACAAAGTTCAATGCTTGATCGATTGCACACTACTGTACGTACGATGAAGGAGATTGCAATGCTGGCCAGTAGTATGTACTGTATGATACAGTAGACATGACACCAGCTTTATCCTATGGCATACTGTACAGTACTGTACTGTACAGTACAGTAGAACGATCGAACGAGGAGTCAGTCGATTGTACTCTACGGTACAATGTACTGTAGTGTTTCCCAAAAAAATTAGGGGGGCAGCAGTGTTGATATTTATAGTTAGCATTGTGATATATAGCACCGTGGGTTCCCTTCGGTGTTCATTTTGCTTGAAAAAACATCACCACTCAACCTTTTTTTCCTGTCTCGGTCGTCTCCAAATTATAACTTACAAGCTGCAAATCAATTTAAACCACCTTGGTTCGTGTATTTTTGTTCCAATTAGAGCTAAAAAAATTGGGTTTTATCCTAAAGTACAACATTCAATCGGTATCCGCATTACTGTAGTTGGTCTACTTCGTCGAAACGCCTTCAACCACCTGAGTGTCGCATTGAATGGACGATGCAGATAATATACGTGCTGCCGGAAGGAGGCTACGGCGCATTGGCGATTTTGCCGAGAATGAAGCACCAAGAGAAAGAAATTATGCTTGGTATGATAATCTTTTAATGCGGCGACATTTACGATATTTGCTGCAAGCTTGGCAACAACTACGCTATATTTTCTTCTAGTTGATGGAAACAATTCATTTCTATTAAACGTTGAATTGCATAGAAAAAAAGGAAAACTCATGGATGACCGGTGACACTAGTTGGATAGTGTACGCACTTGGTATCTTGAGAAAAAAAAAATGAACTTCTTAATTAATTTAATATATCTTACACGTACATAGCTAAACGATTTACTGTGCTTCGTGAATTCTAATATATTATAGTAAGCTAAACATAGTCTAGCTTGCATCCAAGTGAAAGTGAATATTTTCTTAACTTCAACTTTTATTTTTTTTTGTCTACGTATTTTCGTGCTGTACCATGTTCTACGTGAAGTACACCGATGATCGTAACTGGTTTTAATCTGTGTAAAACGATGCTGTCTATACTTTCTTCCCTTTTTTTTTTATATTCTGCTTTGTGCTGGATACACTTAGCAAGATATGACTTTTTTGATCAATTTCGTATGAATTAACAGGTTATAAAGTTTCAATGCTCTATAGTTCAATACTACTGTATGCGACAGTGTGATATCCAGTGGTCAATACAGTATTCAGATGGAATCGCCGTAGGCGGTAGTGCCGGTGAAAATTTGTTGTAGTCAACTTGGTAGTATGATGCTGTAGTATCGCTGATTTCAGCCATATCAAGTTATCTTGTAATTCTTTCCACTATTATCCATCACCTGTTTGTCATCAATCGCTTGGATCCGCTGTTAATTTCCGAAAAAGTAGCAGAGTACAGTACAATATTATTATTATGAATGACCTCTGTAAACAGTGTGTGGACGGACGTACCATGTATTGCGCATGTTGGTCAGCTGCAAAGACTTTCACAGTATGCTGTCTTACTCTGAAAAGCGTAAGCGGTACCGATTCCACCTGTAGAGGTAACAAACTGAATTAACCTCCTTGTTGTCCTACAAACTACAGTATATACAGATGTATACAGTACTGTACACTGTACAGTACATATCGATAAACTACAAGCCGACGGACGCGTACGCAATCGAACATGAATTTCAATTGTAACCGCAATGTTAACTTGTTTTTAATTTTCTTCTTGTCATCGAGGTACAAATTTGTTACTCGATATGTTATGCTTGATTGATTATATTGTTATTACATGTAAAGTCAATGAATAGACTGTATTTGAAGATATTTTGCTTCATGAAATGATAGACTAGAGAAATGGCGATGCAATAATATTTGATATTTTGGTAATGATGGAGTACAGTCTGTATATTATGACGTCACAAAATGATCATTTTTCAATCAAGTATAGAATCCATGATCGCGCTAATTAACTTAATTAACTTACTGTCATAGTTAATTTACTTTCTTTGATCGACAAATTTTTCAAATCGATCGACTAATTTTCAAATCGTGTAAGACGTATTACTATTCATAAAATATATCTTGATAACGTAATTTAAATTTAAATTTGTATTGATCAATTAACTCTATCAATAGCCCTACGGGACGTATCATAGGAACTTTTTTCTTCGACCTTCAGTAATAAAGTATGCTCTTGTAGCATTAAATATTCAACGGTCTAGTTTCTTATTGATTATTTGAATGTCAATCAGTATACAAACTTAAAATTACTTCCTTGAGGTCGCTTCCGGGTACACTTGGAATCATTTGTTTATATTGGGATAGCATGCGTTTGGGGATGATGCCGAGAATTTCTCTGGCAAGGATGGATATATTGTATGTAAATAGGATGGTACTATGAGCAGTTATTTTGACGCCTTATTTTATCAATGTTAGCTGAATTCGTTTTGGACGTCTCATTATTTTGGGCCAATTTGGAACGACTCGGCTATTTCTGCTTAGTTTATTTACCGTCATCAATTGATTTATATAGCGGTTTATACAATTGTCAGTCAGGATTGACACTAATTTTAAGTGTTTCAGATATAGCATATTTTGTTCACTTTAGTAATGCTCTGCATATTGGCAATAGTAATTTGTAGAATAGTTACTGTATAAGAGCCGCAAAAATAATGTTGATAAGAATAGAAAACTATAATCGGCGGTGCCGTAAATAGTCAAGGTTTGTCGTACTCGAACATGAATAAATTAGGGTGTATTACTGTTTACACAAACTTTCGAGGACAGATTGGATATCATTAATAAGGATTTTATAGCAATTCATTTAATAACAATTTATTGCTGGTGGAAAGGGGTTTCTTTGCGGTCAATAGATGAAAAATCAAATTAAATGAATGGAAAGGTTGACACTAAATATCTTATTCCATTGATCCGCTGAATGTCAGTCATACCTAGTATGTCGTTAAAAGTATTTAAAAAGGATATAATTAAAAATCGCTATTCGAAATATTTTATTTCTACATCATGCGTATATTGCTATGATATTAGCATTAAGAATACAGATATCAAGAGGATCCAACACATTCGTTATCGAAAAGTAACTGAGTAAAAAAGTTCCCTTGCAGTCTGGATGCAGTAAATAGCATTAATTTCTACGGAACGTATACTTTATTCAGCAAATTAAAATAAGTGTATGTATAGAGCAATAATATTGGTTAGAAATATTAGCGATATAGCTATATTCTATATCATAACTGAAGATATTCCATACGGCTTAGATATTTTCAAAGAGAAATGAGTTTAATCGCATATTTACAATAAAACTAGTCAATTATTCAAATTTGGACTATAATTCCATTTAGAGGTATCAACTGACAATTAGGATTTATTCATATACAAGCTTCCATAGAAATTTATCTACAAAATCGCAGTATCTGAAATGTATCTTTCAGACGGTTAAAATTAAAACTTAGTTACAATAAAACTTTAATTTTAAAAATGTAATTAGTACGATACTTAATTGAAAGAAATTCAAGTGCTTTATGAAGTAGATGGAGGGAGCATTTGGATGTAAGGAATAATAACCATCACTGTGAAGCCTTGACTGGGCGTAGATATACTTTTAGTTTTTTTTATACAACATTCTCATTTTTTATAAATATTATTAGAACGTTTTCAAATGTTAACGATAGTAATATTTTACTAGTCGCTGCATTCGGGTGAACTTGATCGTATATTGTATTCTTCTTCGGTCGTAGTACTTGCTGCCGGAGATGAAACTTTAGTTGGTGGTAATGGCTTAAATGGATTTAAACTGCGTACAGATTTTCCACCGCGCGTGTTTACTTCTTGAGATTTCGTTAACAGTGGTGGCATAAATGAAGACTGTAAATTGTTATCATTAACGTCAGGTTGACTTGAAGTTATCACAGATTGTGATAAACTTCGAGTCGTTGATGGCGTTACTGAGCTCATTCGTGATAAACTTTCGCTTTCTTCCGTTGATGAATCTACGTTATTCCTATTATTACTTTGCCAAAAAGGACTACTCAAAAACTGATTTCTGCTTTTATTGGACTGAATTGAAGAGGGTGTAGGGATTTCGTCTCTGGAGGACATGATCGAGCTTGAAGCTGCCGATTCACTACGACTAGGAGTATCTTGGTAATCTTCATTAGTGCCAAATTTGGATAATTCAGAATACTTACTATCCCAAGCAGGTTTAGTTCGGCGCGATAACGATGGCAGACTTGAAGCAGAGTTAGGGCGAAAAACTGTTTTATCAAATTTATCATTGCGAGATTTTTCTTCGCTACTCATCCTCCTATCCGAAATACTTTCACTAATACTGTTTCTCGCTTGAGTTTGAAATTGAGTATCAGGTTGAATCGATCGAGTTCTTGTCATTTCTTCGGAGGACATTGGTCTGTTTCGATTTGATTTTCGTTGTGATCGAGCCGAGTGACTCCTGTCGGTAGCTCTATTAGATAGATTATCTGAGACTATATCATTTTTTGTCGGAGTTAAGGTTCGAGAAGATAGTTCAGTATCATTGTAACTGGATGCAATGCTTGACCTTGCTTGAGTTACATCTTCAATAATTATTGAATCTTCTCGCTGTACCTCTCTATTGTTAATTTCATGATCACTTTGACTAGAGATAGCATCCTCTTCTTGAGATACTAAATGCGCGGGATTTGGACTATTAATGGCTAATCTATATTTTTCCATTAACTCCTCTAATCTTTCATCTGAAATTTCAGTTCTGTCGGATTCCAAATCAGTACCAGTTCGAGAAGTGATTGGAGTACTGATGGAGGATCTGCATTGTTCAAGTAACTCTTGCAATCTGCTCTCATCGACGCTTTGGGTATCATCCTATTTTCATCAAGGATTGATGCCATTATTCAATAGTAATCATGATGTGGCTACATGAAGAATCTTAAAAATGTAAGTGAATGAGATATAATATTAATTTACCTCTTCATCATATTTCATTTTATGCAATTGTTGTTCAATGGTCTTAAGGCGATGATTTAAATCTCGTTGAAATTTCGTTTCAAATAAGCTATACTCTCCTAGACCTAGGTAGATGACAAGTGAAATAGGTTCATACGAGTGTTTCCCTAAATATCTCAAAAACCTTTCAGTAGGCAGGATATATGTCTATGATCAGTACCATAGTTATCGATATCGTTTTCATCAGCTTGCCATGCTATTATTTCATCTTTAACGAGACTCTATAGGATTAATTGTCAACATATTGGAAATACAAAATGTTAAAAGTTGCTATTGTACTGCAAAATTGCTCATCTAATCGCCAATAGTTGTAAAAATTTATTTCTTACATCGATTTTAGTTACACTAGTAATATTTTCAGTCATATCTTCATTTGGAACCATAGTTAAACTTTCGAATTTATCTGCCGGCATGATAGATTTCAATTTTCTAATTGTCATACAAGTAAGAATACAAACTTTACTGCAAGAAATAAATAATCAGAAGCAAATCGTGACTACTAGAAAATTAAAATTTCTCAGTCGTACGTATCAATGCTATCTAAGATCTCTTTTTCTCGCTTTTCCGGAAGAAATCCATTTGAAAGATTTTTAGAACTTGCAATATGGGTGTTTGTCTGGTTGATATGGATTTAGTATCCGCATTAATACCAATAAAGTCAAATAGGCATCGAAACAAGACTGTGATTATTGAATATAATCTAGTACCGTCTCAGTTTCGTCTTGATTTTCATCCGCTTCAAGCAAGAGCTGCTCAATTCTCTTTTTTTCTTCATCTGTCATCGTAACTATATTGGCCGCATCTGCTGCGAGCTATGTCAGCCAATAAAACTCTTGTGTTACTTATTACAATTACGTTAATAGCAGGGATCACTCAAGAAATTTTTTTCTCCCATTCCCATACACGGGAAGGAATTTCTTGAGTAGTCCCTATTAACAGATAGAGAATTATGTTATATCTCAATCTAATATGATTATATTACAATACCTCGATATTTCTTCTAATATAGTTTTTATTTTTAGAGTCCGTTTTTTCACTTTTTTGGTTACTATGGTGCCTTTTATCGTTTTTTCCCTTTTGCTTTCTGCTTTGTTTAATCTTTCTATGTATTCGAGTCCTTGTCATTTCTGAATGATTTTCAGTTCGAACATTGGATTTTTTGCTACTCGATATCTCTGTAGCTGCCAATAAATGGTCTCAGATATATATTTGATTGATAAAACAACAAACAGAAACATCAATATAGAAATTTACCTTGTTCTTCATCTGATATATCGGAAAGGTTGTAATTGACATCTAGATTACTTTCAATTAGTCCCGGCGGTTGAGTAGCAAAGAGAGGTGAAAATGTTCCAGAATAAGCTTCTATTTCCTCATCGTCACTGAAAGCTATGCAAAAATCGAACATCACTACAAAGAAACATCTTCAATGCTTATAACTATAAATTAACCTCTTACAGTTACGAGTAAATACTTTATAGAATTATATCAGATTACTTGATAAATCGGGCGCAGGGCCAATAGCGTTAATGTGATTTTTAGATAGTAAAGCAATTTCTTTTCCTTCTCGTTCGAGTTGCCTTTGCTGCTCTATTAACTGTTGTGACCATTGAGATTCTAACACTAGCCGTTTCTTCTTGACTTCTTTTTCTTTCTATTTATTGATTCATCATCAGAAATATATATTATGAATATTTAGCAGCAATGGAAACTTAAGTGCAGATAATAGTTCAAACCTTGACTACATCAGTAAGAAGAGAATCTAATTTCTGAATTCTTTTTAATCCCTTAGCAATTCTGGGATCCAGAACTTCTTCCGGCGTAGCTGCAACATCTTCTTTGGCTGCATTTACATTACTTGAATCTGCGGTGTCATTTTGTGATTGCTTCTCATCTGTGACTTCCGTACACTCCTATTGTTTAAGGTTGAAGAGTATTAAACGAATGGTTGTAAGGCATAACTTAAATTTTTAACATTTTATTATCGATAAATTAGCAATATTCTACGATAAATTTTAAAGTTTATTTGGTACTATAATTCATGTACTTCTTTTGGTTTGTTTAATTCGATATCGTTATCACTTTCAGCTTCCTCAACAGGTTCCTTTTATGTAATATTTTGTTGGAATATAAGATAATAGTTATTTAAATTATATTTCCGTTTTATTAGAGAATAGTTCATAGAAAATACGAAATTAATCAGTATGAATCTGTACAAGTAAGATGCTACTATACCTCAATGCTTGCTACTTCTATTTCCTCCACTGGTCGTGAAAAAGAAAGAGCATATTGACGTCGTAATACGATATGGCAAAAAGTTTATCAGGAATTTTACAGATTTTGTTAGCTTATTAAAATGATTATTGGTACCTTCTGGTGTTAATACTTCCAGAGATGATGAAGCAGGTCTATTAGAGCGCTACACGATTGATAATATATGTTATTTTTAAACTCAGCTATGACAGTTAGTGTAAAATAACTCAATATGTGTGTAATAAAAATAATCGAGCTTAGAAAGTATAGTTTTACATATTACTTTCGTAATAAATTTAGCTATAAAATATTATAGGTTGATGATAGATACGTTCGTTGTGCGTCGTAGTAAGATATATGCAAACGCAGTAGGCATAGCATGATGATTAAAACTTGATATTATTTTACTTCCTCTTTAGGTTTTAAAGTTTTAAATTAAAATAGTGAATAAACGAGTAACTTAAACGAGCAATTTTAGATACTAACCACAGATGAATGACCTGATATTGGTGGATATTGGTCGTCGTTATCATTCCTATAATGTTAATAAAAATTGATAGTTAGTAACAAACTGAGTTAATACGCTCTTTAATGACATTTATGGTACATCTTTTTGCAAGCTAATATTACGGCATCAAATTTTATACATTTGAGCCTTTTTATGGCGATATTTCATATTATAGCTTGGCTGTCAATATGTTATACGTTTATTCAACTAAGATTTAAAATGTTTAAGTATAAAAATTTACATTTAATAGAATTATTGACTAATCCTATGTGGGTGAAACAGATTGTGGGTATACAGTACGTTTACTTCAAGACTAATGAAATAAATTGATTAATTAGAAGATTTAGATTAAAGTAGCTAGAGCAATCGTATCAATTACAGCATAGATCAATCCTATTCTTAATTATATCATAACTTGCCTGACACTTTCGGTACTATCCATACCAATAGCTTATAGTACATATAGGTACATAATTAAATAATTCAGTCAATTTATGATGTAATGATGTCACTATGTAGAGTCCAGATGAATAAATAATTCCACGGGGTAATCCAAAATTCAGATATCATTTATTACTATACTAATTTATATCTAAGTCATAAAATTCTGGCTTCGTCGAGATTAAATAAGTAAGTAGTTACTGTCTATGTCAATGAAGAATTCGTCCAACTTGCAATGCTAACCGTGTGAACGTATTACACTCGTATTTCTAATTGAAAGCTATTGCTAAATTCACACATCGATGTAGCAAACTATCTCCATTATCTCAAGTCGTTAGTAATTCAGTTTTATAGTATTTCAGCATATTCTATTGCCTATTTGGTATCTCAAGTACATATGATTATTTGTGCTTATGTTATGATTGATACGGTTGTGGTTTAAGAATTTCAACGGGAGGAATTCGTTACTATGATACGAGCCATTTGAAATTAAGAATGATTCTATAATGCTCATGCGCAATGCTTCACGAAGTCTGCCGTCAAATGATCCTGCAGTAACTGTAACTGTGATAGTCAGACACCGAAGGCTCCAGTGGACTATACCCCCTATACAGTATCGTATACCATTATGATAGTATACGACACTATACTTCACGGCTATATCGAAAGATGTTCCATGTCTAGTGTTCCACATTCGCTTAGTCAAAAACCTCTTCGAGAGCACCAATTTCAAAATTGCTCCTAGCTGCGTTGCGGGCACTAGTAGCGAGACTGTTGGTGAACATTTTCCCTTTACCGGTTTACTAGTCCTTTTAGTTGCAGTAATGGCCGATTCTCGAAGATATGAAAGAGGATCAGATAGAGATAAATATAGAAAAGAATCCTCCCGAAAAAATGAGTATAAGGACAGATCACCAAGCAGGAACAGAAGCGATAAACGAAGGTAGCCATCCAAATATTGCAGCAATAATTTTGCAATGTCAATATCGCTGTTCTAGTAATGTTTGCTGTAACCTGTTACTTATGTTTTGGGAACATATTTTAGAATGATTCACAAATAGGATTCATGCCAATTACATATTTAATTGATTAATTATTAATCGTTGTAACATAACTTCAATCTATTTTGGTTCCCGTTGTTTTGAATGCCGAACTTGGTCAGATATCCAGATGAAGCAAGGAACTATCGTCATAAGGAAAGGAGAGACGAACGGGATAGTGAATCTCAAAGATTATCAGATAGTCATAAACATCAGCATTCGAATGATAGGAGACAAAGAGATTCATACGAAGATAGAAGCTCTAGAAAGGACGATCGAAGGAGAAATAGAGATGATGAGCATAAACAGGTCGAAAATTAATAGCTATACAATATTAATTATAGTAAAAAGAATTTTGTAGTTCGAGTGGATTAGTAGTTTCCTTTTTGGACATGACTACGTAAATACGTGCCAGAAGTTTATAAAAGTGTTTCACACAACATGAATCACAGATATAATAATAAATTTAGCAGTTTATTCTGTAGAAGCATGATAGATTATTTTATTTTGAGGAATTAGCTGTAATTGTCTCCACTCTACTATAAAGATAGAGACGCAATAGCGTAGATAAATATAGTAAATTAGTTGTATGGCTTGCAATTACTGCTAAGACGTTTTACTAAGAACTGCTATTATACCTAAATCAGATTAGATGTGCTGTAAAATTCAAAGATTCTTTTTAGATTTAACTTTTGCTTTCCATTTTTGTAGAGAAATGATTATTCCAGAAATAGGGATGAAGCTGATCGTAAAAGGGAGGAATATAACGAAGGTAAATGTTTTGTGTATAGGATTTATATAATCGATTGTGTCTATGATTCTTGATGCTATGCACTGGTAATAGACAGTGTTACCGAGTAGTTGGTGTAGTATTCTCTACTCTAATTACATAATTTTACTATAAAATTGGTCATGATTATGATACCACGTTAAAAGATTTTAGATATAAATAATCAGTTATCGAAATTCGATATTATGAATTAAAAGCGACTAGATTTACTATTATTTGGCAGATAGAACAGACAGAAAATTAGTATATGACTGCTTTTGTCGTGGTTTTAGCCGGTAATCATACCAGCAAATAATTTGCAGCAGTAATAATGAAAATATTTAGGACTGTTTTTGATGTTGCAGCTCGGCGTAAAAGGAGGAAGAGTGAAGAAAAAAATGACGAGTTAGTATATACGTATAATTTGTATCTTTTGATTCTGGTATGGCATTGGATAGTGTAATATTTTAAAATCTGTCCGGTATGATTCGTTAAAGCTTGGTTGAATACTTGTAATTTAATTTAGTTTTGGAAAACCTGTATCTGAATCAGAAACTGGCAAAGATGATGAGGATAATGCTGCTACTGAGAAAGCAGAACCTGATTTTAAGCTTTCCGGCAACTTAGCAAAAGATACGAATACCTATAAAGTATGAATGTGACATTGTTGAAAATCACGATATTTCAATTTTATTAACATTATGGGAACACATTTCATGTTAAGGGTGTAGTAATAAAATATAGTGAGCCGCCAGAAGCGAGGCAGCCGAAAACCAGATGGAGGCTATATGTATTTAAAGAGGATCAGTCACTGCGTAAGATTGAAGATGTTATTTTGTAGCACTAAATTCTGTGGATGACCGCCAGTATTGATAATACTCGAATGAAAGACAATACACTTCCTTAACACTGTGATATATTAATTTGCCTTTTATAGCAACTGTTTATATCCACCGACAAAGTGCTTTTCTGCTGGGTCGAGATAGAAGAGTAAGAAAAAATTCAGAATTTTAATAACTACTGAATCCACCGGCTTTTCCTAATTTTTATTATGCTCTCATTTCTTCTCTGCAGGTAGCCGATATTCCTATTGATCATCCTTCATGTTCGAGCCAACATGCTGTTATTCAATACCGATTAGTTGATGTAGAAAAGGAAGATGGAACTCTTGGAAAGAAAGTGAAGTAAGTCCTATGGTTTGCTAACTTGCTGCTTGGTGTGATGATATTTTATGACTACAATTTTGTGCTTCTGTGAAGTTGTGATAACGTATTTTGCTATCTCTAATTGTTCAATCTTTTTTTAGGCCATACATGATAGATCTAGAATCAACTAATGGAACATATGTGAATAATAACAGAATAGAGTCATCTCGTTATGTTGAACTGAAGGAAAAGGTAGTAATCCTACTATAATCACTTTACACCATAAATTTGTGATAATTGTAATTATACATCAATTAAGTGAAGTTTGCACTAAATGCTTTCCTGTATGGTAATTGTATTGAATTTAAAAAATTTACTTGGTATTCTGATTTCCGACTTATTAAACAAGGATATGGTGAAGTTTGGTTACAGTAGTAGAGAATATATCCTTCTTCACGAAAATTCACAGGATCAGCTTGACGAACCCGAAGCGGAAGAAAATACTGATGCTCAGGAATAATAATAAGTTTAATGTCCGCACTTGTATGAAATTTTTTTGTAAATCATCGTATCACTTTTTTATGAGAACCTTGAAGCTGCTAGTAGTTACTTTGTGCTATATACTGTACATAGGTATATCTATTAATAATTTCTTGATGATGAATCGTCAATTTACAGTATTGCAAAGACATCTATGTGTATAAATAAAGAATTTACAAATTTGTTCAATTAGCAAGTTGTTTGAACGTATGTACAGTATGTACATCATAATGAAATTAATAGCACACTTATCGACACATGGTGGATTATAATGATAATTACATGTACAGTAGATGCATTACTGTACTACATAGAGTAACGCTGAGATCTGTAACATATCACAATATAGTATGCCATCTTGTTATTATGTAGTTTCTAGTTTATCCTAGAAGTAAACATACTCGTAGTGGTATCATATCGAATCAGTTGTGTCAAGTTTAGCTCCGTCAAAGTACGGTACGGTACGGTACTACTGCACTTGTTCTGGTACAGTACCAGTCTTTGCGTCCAGTGAAAAATACACAGTACAAATACAGTATAATGTACTGTACACTGTACGTTACGAAAGCTTTCAGAGCCCTCTCATGCGATAGTACACTGTACAGTACAGTAGTTACTAAGAGCGAATGATGAAGCACAGTAGTGTACTGTACTGTACCACGGTCAAAAGGTAGATCAGAGAATAACAAGTGCGAAGGTCGTAACGTATCATATCGTGATGTCGTTCAAAGGCGAGGAAGATGCACATTAATGGTCGCCATTAGAGTTGTAGTAAACTACTTCAAGAGGTCTTTTAACACTTGATTTCTTCCAAGTCTTCTTTGAAAAATTCAACATTTTACTGTAGTTTTTTCGCTGACGTCTTTTAATGTAGTCTTACCCATTGCTACGGTATTTTATTAAGGATACAATAGTGCCGTTATGTCATAGTAGTGACTGTAAGAAAAAAGAAATAGTCATTAAATAGTCGCCATTACAGTTGTAGTAAAACACTTCCAGAGGTCTTATAACGCTTGGTTTCTTTCAAGTCTTCTTTGAAAAATTCAACATTTTACTGTAGTCTTTTCGCTAACGTCTTTTAATGTAGTGTTACCCTTTACTACAGTATTTTATTAAGGATACAATAGTGCTGTTATATCATAGTAGTGACTGTAAGAAGAAAGAAATATTCACTGTCAAAGAATCCACCTACAAACCACAAACTTCGTTGGCTACGGATTGCAATAACCGACGACCAATATTTTCTTAATTCATAGTGGTGGTATAGGCTTGAAAATCAGTCTTTTTTCTCACTGTCTGCTCCCTCTGGTTTTATCGATTACATCGATTGCCCATCTGCATTGGAATCAAGGTATCTACTCTTTTTATCCTGATACACTTAAGGTAAAAATGCCATTGTTTAGAAAAGGAGTGGATGAATTTACTAGGGCATCGATTTGTTAATATTGAATATCTTTAAAGAATTTTCCACGTACTAGATGCATGACTAGTACTTTTGAATATGCTACTCTAATGTAATGATAGAGGTAGATAGAATGGTCGACATAGATCGGTAAAACGATGCTGCGGTATTAATGTCCAATTGTTTGATAAAGTTATTCTTCTTGGCAGTACGTATTCATAATTAATCTGTTACTGTTATTAATGTTATTAATTAAATAGGAATTGATATAAGCACGAAAATGCTTGTTGACACGATCCTCTACATCCTTGTAAATTCCGTATCAAACAACTCTAAAATAGTAATATTTATGTGGTACATACGATCATCTCTTTCCTCTCTCGATATCTTATTTGAATTGATGTTTCGACATCATCTAACTTCACACATAATTTAAGTACTGTAATCTTGATTGTACACCAAAGGCATAGTATGTTATCTACGGCAATGGAAAGTATAATGAAAGTAAAAGGATGCGTTTATTAGATAGATGACAATTTGTAACAAAATTACGGAATGTTAATGCGATATTTTCACTCTCATGTAGCAACGCCGCCAAATTTGATTAGAATTATTACTCGCCCTTGCGTGAATTCATCATTGCTGCTGCAATGAATCGACAATTGAAATTAGTTTGGATATTGTTATGGCTTATCCATATTATAAATTGCCAATCATTACCCCCACGTGGTGGATTGGTAGCACAAGTGCAGAAATGGGCTAGTGAGATTGAAAATGATATGCTGACATTAACGGAGGATGTATTAATGGGTCAAAAAATTCAGCAAATGTTTGATTCATCGCCATATGAAATTCAGATCAAAGACGGTGACCAGATTGCTAATGAAGTCCAAGATACTTTGGCTGATTATTTTGTCAAGCGAGAACAAGTATTAAATGTATGCATTACTATATTATTTATTTTTACCATCTTTAAATAGAATTGACATTACATATCCATTTATATGGAGATTTATGCCTGTTGTACGTTGAGATTTTGCATTATTTTACTTTTTTTTGACTATAATCACCTATAACAAAGACGTGGCTATCATAAACATAAATACAAAGCTCAAAAATGTCATCTTCCAAACGTGAATCCAATAGGAATGGATGATAATAATTATAATTATTGACCTTAACATATACTAGCTATACTAAGTAATATAATTACATTACTGTATTGTACTTGTACGATATACAATTGTGTACTGTAGGTGCTAGGTGGCAAGTAGTGTAATTAAGTGATTGACAGCAGCCATGATGGATCGACATATGGAAGTTGTATACAGTAGCTTTTACGTAGACAGCAAATACCAGTAATAAGGTCCAGTTTGCGAAGACATAACTTTAGCAAGGCAACGTATTATATTATTAGTAATAAAAGTTAGCTATTCAAGTCTCTACTAGTCTAGCACTTGACTTATTTTTGTTAAATACCCGTCGTTGCAGAGGTTGGATGCATCAATCGAAGTACATGTACATACGCGTATATATACAAAAGGAAACATTGATGCAATGCTACTACCGTTCTGTATATACTCATCACGATCAGGAAATACATTATCAGGCATCATATTAGAGACCCATCTCAAATACATATTAATTATAGTATATATAAATTGGTATCTCCGTCCAATTGTAAATAGTCTATGCAAAATAGTTTATTAACGATTGATGATGATTCGATTGAGTTTGAAACATATCTATTCAGTTAATTTATCTGCAATACGAACTTTTAAAAATTAGTAAATAATGATCAGTAACTCTTTTTATTAAGTTGTTAATTTATATACTTACCAATATCGTAGGATGTTTCAAAAGCGGCCGTAAATGCGTATGACGATTTTTATTTAAAAAACATGGGATCATTATTACCCAAGCAATTACAGAATTTGAGTTTTGATGTTTACTTCGATTCGGATATTCCTTCCAGATATCCGGAACCATTAACTTATGATACGTAAGTAAATCAATCTCATTTCTGATAAAATTATGGCAGAATGTACAATTTCATTGATTTTGCCCTTTATCGTAATTAAACTGCTGATATGCGCTAGGCTAGAGTTTTTACAATATCATGTACATACTTTTACAACTATGTGTTATACTATTTACTGCAGTATTTTATTATTATTAATAGACTATTTTGTAACGATAGATAATGTAAAATGTATTTTAATCATCTCGTAGGCGGTACTTTCAAAAAGTGAATGCTACACGCGGATGTGTTAAAATCTCTGATCAAGTGGACCGTAATTCCAAGGATATCATAGAAACAGTAGCTTGGACATCTGAGATTAATAAACAATATATTGCAAATTTAAAGAAAGATAACTACTTAAAGTAATGACATTCAAATGAACGTACAGTATCTTGTATTGCGACCGTTGAAATACTGTAATTCATCCAAACAAACATTTCGTATGACATTTTTATATTTTGTGTTAGGTGGCAATACTTTGGTTCCAAATTTGGTTTGTCCTATACTTTTCCCGGTAGACCCTGGACTACAAATTTTGTTGGTTTTACTAAGGATTACGATCCAAGACTTCGACCCTGGTACATTGCTGCTACTTCAGGTCCTAAAGACGTAGTCATTGTTATTGACTGCGGCTTATCAATGCAAGGGAATAGATTTAAGATTGCGAAATCGGTAGCTAAAACGGTGTTAGCAACTTTAACAAGGAACGATTATGTAAATATTGTTTGTACAAGATTTAGCCATTGGGATGAGACTGGAAAGTAAGTTTTATATTCAATAATAATCTGTGATCAAAGTGGATCTACTCACTTAAGATGTACTTTTGCATTATTAGATGGCATTTCTACGAAACAACGGTTTTAGGATGTTACAAAGATCAACTTATTCCTGCTTCATTGACGAATCGAAAAAGTTTATCTAATGCCATTGATAATTTAAAAGCAGGAGGAACTAGCGAAATGAAGTAAGCTCGATAGAAGATTTGTTTCATCTAAGACTACATTAAAGGGATCTAATTTATTTCTGCAATGTCTTGCTACTATAGGAAAGGATTTCAGAAAGCCTTTAAATTATTACGCGGTTCACATCGTACAGGCTGTCAGAGTATAATGATCGTAATTACCGATGGTGAAAAAACCGACGGACCAAAAGTAAGGTGTAGTCCAGGTTATTACACTCGTAGTGGATTTGTGCCCGGCCCAATATGCCGTTATGATTGGGAAAAAGTTGTTGAAGAAATCAAAGCACAAAATAAAATTACTAACCCAAAAGTTAGTTGTCACCTTTCTTTATTTAAAATGAAATTTTTTCAACATTAATTAATTTAAAATAATGAAACATATACTGTATATCTATTTCATAATTAAGTACTGTATATTTATAGGCGAGAATTTTCTCTTACCTTACTGCCAGCAAAGAAGAATCTTTTGCTGGCGAGATCGCTTGTTCTAACCAAGGGGTTATGGTAAGGCTGGACAATACAGAACATTTAATATCAAATATGCAGGTATTATTATTATCTATATTGGACTCTTAACTACTTCAATCTCTTGTTGAGGACTTATACGCTACCGTAAAGATTCTTAATAAGGAAATTTTTTTAGCATTACTACAATTACCTAGCCAGTAGCAGCTTTCACAATCAGATTACATGGACTGCACCGTATCTTGATGCTTCTGGTTTAGGTTTAACTGTTACTTTGGCTAGTTTAGTAACCTCGGGACGTAATGAAAATAATGAGTATGTGAAGCTAATGTTTAGTAATAAGGATCTTATTTCTAGATACAAGAAATTATTTTAAATCGATCTTAAACACGTTAAAATTATCATCTTCAATTACAAATATACCTTTAGTAATAGAATTATCCTGTAACTTTAAATCTTACTGAAATAGGACATTAGGTGTCGCTGGCATTGATGTTACCCTTGCGGAGATAGAAGACTTATTACAGCGCTATGAATGGGGTACAGTTTACTCATTTTTGATTAATACCGATGGAGAAGCGATTTTTCATCCTAGACTTAAACCTTCATCAGAGGTAAATTTTACGATAGTAAACTTTGGTGTGATTGAGAGCGCTATGTTCAGGAATTTCGTTATCTATCTTTGTAGCTCGTTGACGATCCAATCTTTGTTTCGATTGATCAATTGGAAATGAGTCATGGGAGACCTAAAAATTTTACTGAAGTTAGAAGCGAAATGCAAGAAGGCAAATCCGGTCGTGCACACTTTTCGAACTGCATTCGAGGAATTCCGAAAGGAGATTACGAAGATGGCGTTGACATTTTACAAGTTCCCTGTACATACTATTATCGTGGTATTACTGGTTCCACGTACTCGTTTGCTTTTAATCTTGCCGATTCCGATAAACAAGATCGATACCTAGACAACATAAATAAATCTATTACATTGCCAACAAATTTTTTCACTGCTTTATACGATTATGACACTATATATGCTAAAGAGCGATTACCGGACACCTATGAGCAGTTAGATGTGCAGCGTAACAACGCACAGTATAATGTTCCGATAACATTTGTACATTCTACATTTACATTAGCTCCACGATCTTATTGTGAGCCCAGTAAATATTTTCTTGAAGGGAATAGTACGCTAATAACATTAGCAGCTCATTTGTTTGCAAACTCACGAGAAGTTGATAATAAAACCTGCTTAAATGGTGCGAATTATAAACGTGGTGTTAGGTGAGAAATGTTCATTATATTAGCTATAGTTTTAATGTTGAAAATGTTAAGACCGTTATCTTGTACACTTTATTTTTAGAGCGGCAATACAATTGACTTCCTTATTAGAACGGGACTGGAAGCTAAAATTAGGATCAGTATTAAGACAGGCTGTTAAGTGGGTGTATATTGGACTACGCAATGGAGTATTTAGAAGCTATCCCGGTCATATTGTTCGCAAAGGTTACGACCCTGTCAAGTTAGTAACAGTGATAGTTATGATAGTTACCTACACTATCGATTTTTTTCTTATCTAGCGTCTTTAATTGTCGTAATATTTTGCTGTAGGCGTCCTTGGTATTTGAGGTCTTTAACAAATCCGACGAAGATTGCTATATCAACTGCATATTTAGATTCGGCGGGGCTTGGCAAAGTGATTACGATCTCCAAGGCGGTTCAGGAAGGGATATTCGAAATTTCGAATGATACCCTTTGCAATACTGAACAAATTGGTAACCTACCAGCGGGATGTCCATGTACTGTTAATACCGATTGTTCCTCTAAAATATGCTATAATACCTCAACGAACTCTGATCCCCGAATTGTGCAGAGGTAGGATACACAATATCGCTTACTGGATTTTGATATACTAAGACTTTGTAAATTATTTCTAATCATTTAAGTACTAAGTAATCTTTGCATTTGCTCCTTAGATGTGGAAGAGAGAACGTAGAAGCTGTCATAGCAATGGATATTCTATATAGTGACTATTATTATCGTATCCTCAACAAGCTTAAATCTGGCGAAAAAGCATGTGAGGTGGAATATCAATGTCCGACAAATCCTAGCAAAATTTGTATTACCAGGTCTGTATTAGATAAAACAAAAATATTTTCGGTAGCTATCAAATAATATATATTTGTATAGATTTTATTGAGGTAATGGTGTACTCTGTATATTTTTAACGAAATTGCTATCACCTTTACTATTGTTTTTAGATGTTACCTTATTGATAATGTTGCAAATATTGTAACTGCAAAAGAATTCTTAACGGACAGTCAATATGACGAAGCACAGTACAATCGTGTTACACTGTCACTAAAACAGCCAGAAGTCATGAGTAAATTGGTTCATAAGTTTCGTGTTTTTCAACGTCGTGAAAATATCGATTATCAAGGCACCTGTAAGATTTCGGACACTTCTACTTCTCGCGTAAGTTCTTATCTATGTCGGGTATAGCTCTTAAATAGAAACCTGATTTGTTATTGATACATCTTTACAATATTTTACGTTCACGAACATTATAACAGGTTGTTTTTAAACAAAATGTGAATAAGAGTTGGCGAGGATTTAGTGATGATATCCCTAACCAAGGACCTTTTCCACCCTTTCAAAATGATTACGGTTGTATTCAAGACGTTATAGGTTATGAGGCCCATCCAGAAAACTTAGGTATGTCGAAGTAAAAAATGTAATAATTTTTGACCTTTATATATTTTGTAATTTGAACGTATTTTATGAATACCAGGCCAAAACCGAATGCTGTATGATTACTTCAGTGGTCCGTGTTCTGAAGGATTTTTCTACTTCATCCAGTTACCTCGAACCAATTTATTTTTATTAGTAGTTGAAAATTATTTACAACACGACACTTATTTCAATATAAACTGTCATATAGCGCGCAGGTTAGTTTTCAGTGAAATCCTTGCATTAATCAGAATATTGTAGAAATTCATGCTTCATAATTATTTTCATTTTTCAATAATAGGGTAACCGCTGCCGGTTCGTTTGAATTAAAGAATGGAACTTGTCAGAATTCCTTATCATTTTATACCAAAAAGCCAATTTGTCCTACAATTCGTAAAGTCTTGATACCATGCTCATTCAACGCGGGCCATACAATTTCATCAATTAACATATATTATACGCTAGTAATAGCTACAATTGTATCTATTATCCATATGATATAATAATGTTACTATAACATATACTACAGTACATGATTGGTTTACTGTTACAAACAAATTGCATGTAATCAGCTTAGCATACTTGATAACGTTATTTTCCTATTTAGAGTTTACAATAAATATAATTGGGTAATCTTAAAGATTTGGTTTGTATTTAAACTATAATGTAAGGAAAAGTATCATCAATCGTAACTCCTTAATTGTTCATAAATTATAAACATATTGATGCATTATTGATATTAACAGTGTAATTAAGGTTATCTTATGATCGCTTAGCCCTCCCTCTTTTAAATTTGTCTCACGAAAGGTATTAAAACTTGCGACAATTGTAAATAAAATGATTTTAACCCAGTTTTGGGAGAATTCCTTTACCATATTTGTTGCATAGGACATTTTCTGAGTATCTATTTACCTTTATAATTTTATTTTATATTGGTGTCTTCTTCATAGACATTACAATTAGATGACAACGTGACAAAGTAGACCACTATACAATAATATTCTCAGTAATATCAGAAAAACAAAAACCGGACTTAGCCAAATGATGAAATAGTATTATATTCTCAGTATCATATGCCTTCTCTCGATTCTAGCTATGTTCATTAGTAAAATTTTAAGTCATAATGAAGCTAATGATTTCTGTCAACGGATTGTAGATAATTATGAAGGTAAGATAGTAATATAATATAATACACGTAAATGTATTGAGTGCAAACAAGTTATGATATCTTGTCATTAATGGTTAAAAATCACTAATTAATTATCTGCTTCTTAATAAGTCAGAAATTAACGGTGTCGGCATTTAATTAAATATAATTAATATACTATGTAAAATTATGTATAAGGTTAAAGTCAACGAAAAGTTAATCGAAAGAATAAGAAGAGTTTTGTGGAGCTCCACACCATTCCTGGAGGAATTGTCGAACATTTTGGCATTCAGTGTTATACGGAAGCTGAAATATATTTAAGAGAATACTTTTAGCTTATTTATACTGTGTATAAGAAATGAGAGTACCTTATAGTAATTGAACTGATTCGATACCTTGGCTGATGTAACAAATTTATTCCAATCATCTTTGTTTGCGGCTTTACCAGGTTTCTTAAAATCAATTTTATTTTGTAACACAGGATAGCCTATGCAGCAATAATAGAATTGGAAGGTTTATGCTTTTATGCTCTTATAACTAATCTAGCAAATATCCCGATTTTCAAGTGTTACGAACCTGTTATAACACATGGTAGGTAAACTTCTTCCGTGTTTGGGTCAATTAAAGTTGCTTCATAAACCCCACGGCTATCGGTTGTTAGCTCTTGTTCAACACGTTGATCTAGTGATACCGATAGTACCCATTCCTTAATCTCTTCACGTTTTGCTTCCTAAACAATAGAAATAATAGATAGGGTGATCAGAGATCTAGTCTCGGTTAATTCTTCATCAAAATTGCTGAAATACTGACTGATAGATGCTGCTGTTCCGGTAGTGGTACTTCAACTGGTATATCTGTCCCTGCAAATTCACTCGCATCAAGTGCATCTGCTGAACCTTCTTCAATTGCCTATGAAAAATATTATTACAAATATCGCCGTGAAAAATTTAGTTAACAGTCTTTCAAAGGGGCATGCACATAAACAACTACGACAAAAATATTGAGGCATATATATGTATGCATACAAAATGTACCTCGGTCAAGTCCAAATACCGATTTAAGAAAACGAATGCTAAACTCGACCAGCCGACCGCCTAAAGACAAATTGTTATGTTAAAATCGTAATACAGAAAAAGTTTTGACTAAACCTGTATTTTAAAAAAATGACGAATTATATTGAAAAGTGTTTTAACTCTTTATAACATTAATATACCTTAGCATAAGTTCCAGCTTCATAAAATGCTTTATCGGCTGGTATTATATCCGAATGACGAAGTAGACTGATAGATGTTTTAGCTACAATTGTTGCCTATATAACGACAAAATCAAATGATGGATAAATGAACTAAAGGAAAGCATTTTAATATGGCTACAAAGCTAACTCAATTTGATTGGCGTTTCAATAATTACATTTTTGTCAAGTTAACTTACCAAAGATTTCTGAGTCAGACAAGCAGCTCTCATACTGTAATAATGAGCTATTTGCAGTAGAATTTGAAATTCCTTAACTACGGGATTATCCTCTTTGGCAACCTTTAGCATGTTGTGTATCTAAATCATAAAATTAATAGATTCCTATCATTGAAGTAGTCTTTTAGACCACAGTGTAAGAATACAAAAACATATTTATACAAGTATGGTAAGCCTAGTTTTCTGTTCTTTCGATGGGTGTCTGACAGGTGTAGGTATAATTACTAACCAGATTTTGTAACATGCTTCTAAGATCTGCCCAAATACGATATGACGACGCATCCAGAAGGTCGTTACGAGAGAAAAGGTCGGAACAAATACGGCGATAGATATTAAAATTCTATAGCCAGATAATTGATCAAAAGGAAAAGAACGCTTTAGATTGTATAATTTTTTGAGATGCAAATTAATTATTTGCTATAGTCCAAAATAGCAAATTCATCAGATATAAGTCTCACTTATTCCTGGCTATTAATACTGAACTTACAGCTTTATTTGCAGGAGCCCCATATTTGACAAACAATTCCATAGCACGTTCAGTATTTCCTTCTTTAATCAATGATGCGGCAAATCGAGCAATATATTTCGACAATACATCCGGACCCTAAGCATGGAAAAATTGAAAAAATCATTTAAATATATAGCATGATCAAATGTTCAATTTTAGGCTCATAGATATTTTCTGGTATTAAGAAACTGACAGTATCAGAAATATAAATATATAATTATAATCAATGCAAATTATTAACAGGATTTTAAGTCTAGATTAGTGAGTAAGTAATAAGTACATGATAGGTATTACTTGATACCGTTAAGAAAACTTGTTAAGACAGACTGTCATATGCTTCTAGGTGTTAAGATAATTAGTGGAGTAGGCTGTATTACTATCATTGGAAAACGCTATTGGAGGAGATCTTAAATAGCATCAGACTTCTTCATTATCTTCAAAAAACTAGATAATACTCTTTCAGTGTTGTACTGTACTTTGCTATATACCTAGTGACATTGTCAGATGTTAATCATAGTGCAATGAATATATTTAGGAACAAGACCAACTGATCCTCCATATAGCTATAAGGTATCGAAGGATACCAGACTAAAGACCTACTACGATGAAAGTTCGTAGTTTTAAATGCATAGCTCTGTTTGCAAGAGTGTAATTTTTTTCGTGAGATAATCGTTATACTTAGAAATCAGGTATTCATGAGTAAAAAGAACTAACAATATAATTTTACGTTACAATAATAAGATTACAAGATATATAATAAGACTGGTACAAAGGAATTTTTTCAAATATCTTGGCTCATAAGACTTAATGCTTACTTGTTGCTTAGCATTTTCAATACATTTTTCCCATTCACCACGTTGTGCAAGCATATCAAGACCGGCAATGACATCGACATTCAACATCTACACTCAAAATTACGAAAATTCATTTAATCTTATAACAAGTGATGATGTTGATGCTATATTTACAATTCAGTTGTGAGCTTACAAAAGAATAAAAACGAGTAATGATTACCTCGATTGCTTTTCCTTGTTTTTTCAAGTATTCCGAGTACATTTTATCAACGTAAGGTTTATATCTGCACAATTTACACAATAAAATTTTGTTAAAAATTTGAAATTCAGGAATAGATGTGATTTTAATGGTAATGTAAATCAGATATCCCGTCTTACTTTGGTGCCATGTCAGCTGCAACTTGCTTAGCTTTATCCCATGCACTAGATTTAATATACATTTCGATAGCTTCTTTAAACATATCCACGATAGTGTAGATATCAGCAGCCTAAGATTCAATTACAGATAATGATCGATCGGAAATTGCAACAAGCAATGCTCATTTAAACGCAAAGTTAAAAGGAATGAATTATTTTTGATACTGTTATAGATTTCGACAATTGGTTATTCTTACCGACAAATAGCATTCAATCTCAGCTAACCGGCGGCAGACGATACTTGCAACATCGACGGTACGATCAGGTACAAATTTTATAGAAATTTCTACGGCCTACGAATAGAAACAAAGTGTCAGTACCTGTAACTCAAGATTTGGATTTACTAAGATTATTTCCGAGCTTTGGACTGAAATCAAAATTACTATTCTCTCTTTGACTATTAGATAAGATGCTTGCTTAATAAATTGAGTTCAGGGTAGCCGATCTATTACTGTAAGGACTAGAATATCTATTACGGCACGGATAAATTATTTCATCTGTCCTTACCCGTTGCCAACATTTTTCTAGTGACTTTGTGTCAACATCCTGATCTGCTTTAATTTTTAAGTAACAATCAATTGCTCGTGAATATTCTCCAGACATTTCCCATTCTTTAGCCTGATTGACGATTGCTGTAATGCCACTATAAATATCAAGACAATTATTTTAATTTACATTCTGATATGCTGTCGAGTAAACATAATCCTAAATGTTTGAAACTGAATACTATTATCCAAATATGTTGCGTAACAGCATACCGGTCACTATTGGATAATACATCTCGATCGTATTCATCTTGTAGAGCTTGTAACTATGGCAGTAAGAAAGTTTCAATAATTAATTGAATTGTGATTGTAACATCTATGCCGATCGAGATATACTACGATCGTATTAAAATAAAGTCTGCGAATACATAGGTGGGGAAATAAGTTAACCTTGCTTGGTATATATTCTTTAGCCACCCTTAATGCATCGTTCCACATACCAGCGTCCTGGATTATAAATTTAATAGAATACTTAGCCATTCATACTGCACTACAATTCATTCTTTATGATTGTTATGTGGATTATGTAAGTTATTATTTAAATACACAAGGCAAGAATCTCACGTACCTTATAATATTTTATTGCCAATTCCGGCCGCTGAGCACGTAAAAGGAAAGTTTCTGCACGTTGAAATTCTTTGCGTTCAAATGCAACCCTTGCTTGCCCAATCATGACATCGCTTAAGCTATCTGGATCGTGTTGTTCAGCAACACGCTGGGCACTATCCCAATCCTGGTTGTGGACGTACATCAGGACTGCTTCTTTTGCTTTGTTTGCTTTAATGAATTCAGCTTCAGCTTCAGCAAATTTGCCCTACAAATTACAATTGTACCATGCAATCGGAATTTCTTCGAACACAAACTATTAGCCTTATTAACATTGAACTCCTACCTCATCTTCAAGATGCATAGCTCGTTTGAAATAAATATCCGGTAATTTATTCGTCATGGCAGTTTTAGCCAAGTCAAAAGCAAAACTAAATGCGCTAGAATAGTTTGAAATCATAGTTAATTTCTAGTAGTAAAATTTACTAGGAAGGCCATTGCTATATCATAACTCTATAAGCGTCTATTATATCTTCACCTGCTCTCCGTTGCAAAGTCAATAGCAGCTTCTAATAAGCCAAATTTTGATAGCAATTTTACAGCTGAATCTCCACCTAATGGTTAATGAGAAGTTTAGGCAAACGTATTATCTTTCTTGCTATGTAGACATTAATTTACGTTTTCAAAAATTTTTAATTGACAATTAATAGACATTAATTCACATTAATTCACATTAATAGCGATATTTACCCATGCTCTTTGCCCATAAGTAGGCTACTTGTTTATATGCATTTTGACTACCGTATTGTTTAGCCACCTAAGCATATAATGTACACTTTTTTAATAATGATTACAATCAAGATGACTATGATATTTTTAATTACAAGATTCCTATAGTTATTTGATTTAAGTTACTGTTTAATGTAAACGTTCGAATAGTTAACAGTAAATCAATTACCCTATAGGCATCTTCCCACATATCCTTAGAGCGATACATGTTAACAGCGGATTTCCAATCATTAGCTTCAAGGAAATGGTGCTCAGCTTGTCTAAACTGATTACCATTTATCAATTCCTAGAAATAGCAGGATGAAAACTTTTGAGCTGCATGAAATTAGGTCCGATGTTCAAAATATAATGTGATAAAGGAAGATTTCCCTTCCCCCCCCCCATCCTAGATATAATAGCTTTGTTAATTGCTCGTCGTTCACTTACTTTAGCCAAATGAATGTGGGTCTCATGAAGTAGATCCGGGTGATAAATTTCCACCAATCGGACCATATCATCGTACTGTAAGCAAAGGAAACACAAAATCATACCGATGATCCAGAAAAATAAGTTAAAATTGACAGGAAGCTTAGTTATAGCAATACTAACTTGATGTTGTTCCTTATACATACTAATTGCCAAATCTTGTTCATTAATAGTAATATATAACCTAAAAAATGATGATAGAATGTAATACGAATAGATAGCCGTAAATTGCGATGAACGCGATTAGAATTATTACTTTTCTGCTTCTTTAAATTTCCCTTGAGTCTTTAATTCATCGGCTTGACTTATGTAGAAATTGGCTGCCTCCTTGCCTTTCATGTACTTCCTAGCAAGCTAAATTGGGATAATGCTTAATATTAGGATAAGATCGATAACAATATCAATTTATGACTCACTTTTTTTGGTCATTAGCTTAATATTACTTGTAATATAAATCTTGAACAGTTAAAAGTATCTACGTGCATTATTCAATATGGCTTACTTCATGTGATTGCTTCCATAGATTAGCGCGGCTATACATATCAATGGCTTCACGATAGTTTTCACCTCGAATATAGTACTCTTCGGCCATCTAATATAATGCATGATTCATAGAAGTTAATGGACTATTTATAGCAAACAAACATCTCAATACATTTCTATACTTTAATTACCTTATAATCTTTCTTGTTGGCAAAATGAGTCGCAATTTGCTTATAATATCTACAATCAATTATAATTCTATTATATAATTGGCTATTAATATTGACTATTTTAATTCATATCTATCTTCACTTTTTCGCTATCGATTGATCTTGAAGATCGACAATTTGTACAACTTTATTCCATTGACGGGAGTGGATAGCCGCTTCAATAGCCTTTACAGCACAACTTGTTTTTTAGTTGCAACAATAAAATCCATCAAATAAGCAATTTTTATCAATCACATGTCAATGTTCTACGAATATTAAAACTATACTTATGATCAAATTCGACAAATAAAAGTAGACGACTTACCCAGCTTCAATATAATGATTAATAGCTGCGTCAAGCTGTTTTTGAGATACCAAATAATCACCCCATTCCTCTTCTAGTTTTGTTACTTCAGCCGGGAATGATATACGCGTTAACTCCACAGCGCGACGGTAAGCTCTTCCTTTACGATAGGCCTCAAGGGCTCTTTGATTTTGTCTGGTTTTCTCATATAATTCACCAGCCTAATTTTAATCCATTAATTTATCAATAATGAAGCGAGTACAGATTCTCTCAGGTTATTAATATAACCTATATAGTGTATATTGAGTAGGAAGTTACCTTTTCAAATAGACCATCACTCAACAGTGCAGAAGCGATCCTATCCATAATATCTGACTGGGAGGACAATTCCTTGAAAGTAAATGGAAAATATAAGTGTAACTATCATTTGGAGGTAGCAAATCATATAAAATTGATACAGAATTGATATTGTACGAACTGAATGACTGATGGCGACATGAGCGGCTTTGGCTGGTAATCCTGATTTCATAAACATGTTAACTGCGGCAATGTAATTACCCTCTTGTTCTTTAACCTGTAAAGAAATAGTTACGTTACAGTTACAAATGAAGTTAGAGGAAGATCAGTTCGATTAAGATTGAATTTACCTCAGCAGCTTTCTCTTCTTGATTTGTATCGATTAACCACTGGTAATAACTTCTACGTAAATTATCTGTTTCAGTATGATTCTACATTAATATTACAAAACAAACTCATTATTAATGAATGACATACGCGTAGGTAACAGCTAAGTCAAATTTTACAATCTTTATCTCGAATAGTATTATATATCATTTTACATCCAACTAAACCTTATACTGACATGAGTTAGTAACGTTATTACTGTTAGCATGGATTTCAGTTATTTACGGACAATAACACTTGTTGAAAAACACTACTTTAAATTAGAAAATTTCATAGATCGACAAATAGAATTACTTTCATCTCAGCAACGGCAATACTATCTTCCCATTTGTGCAGCTCTTGGTACATATCAATAGCTTCGTCAACTAGGCCCTGAATAGAAGAAGAAATACGTTGACGATTTGAGTTATTACAGTATTCGAATTTATGATTAGTTCAAACCAAAATTAATTATTTAAATTACCTGCTCCAAATAAAAGGTTTCAGCTAGCTTGAAATCTTTCTCAAGAACAGCTAATTTAGCTTTAACAAGTGAATGATCAGTCCCATCGCCTCCCTATATGAACGTTATTGGAGTCACCAAGCATCACGTCAATAAGTAATTATAATCAATATATGGGGAAAGATACTAACTGCAATCAGTTACTATGACTGCAGAGAAGTTTAAGTAACAGTTATTTAGAATTACCACTTCTTCCTTTAATCGATCACTTAATTCATTAACTGATCGAAGGTATCGGGCCTTTGAAACGTCGCCTAATGCAGTAAAACATCTAGATAGAGGCGATATTCAATAAGTTTGTTACCGTGTACAAAATCATATTATTGTATTATTAATATATACAGATTGTAAGAATATTTGTATACAACTTATAATTACGTGCAATACTGCAAACGTAAATATGTAAAGATGGAAGCAGTAATAATTATAGTGCTAATATAGATGCGTTAAATATAGCTAGAAGTGAGGTTCGTTGCTAATAGTCTACTTAGATTTCTTGAATTTTGAAAAGAAAAGGCTCGATACTTGCTAATCAAATTAATTAAGATTATTACCTTTCTGCAATGAGTAATTCTCTAGCGGATAATGCAACTGTGCTTAGTTGTTTCCACATTGCTTCTGACTCAGTCGACATTTCGAGTGTTTCCAAGTAGGCAACAGCTCTATGATACAGTATAAAATTAAGTAAAATTTTGGGTTATAGATACGTAGTATGAACTGAGGCTACTAGAGAAATTTCATTTAATCAGTTACCTAGTATAGTCTCCATCATCAAGAGCAGTAGCAAATTCAATTAACCCTTCGTCTAATGTGTAAGCTACAGTTGATACACCTTCACTGACCATTACATCAGTTTTTCCATTATTTCTTTCTAGGTCAACAATATCTCCCTAAAAGTAAAATTAAATCAAATTATGCTTTGGGCTAAAATTGGCTCAAAATTTTAAATTTTATTACCAATAAAAAATGTAATAGTACCTTCATGGGAAACATTGTAACGCGTTCATGAGCATCAATATTGTACCATACACATAAATTATTCCGATTTTGAGCTACAACAACATCACTCAGCGGAACCCACTGCAATTAGGTAGAAAAATCATTTAATTATAGGCTAAGCTTAAGTAAAGAAATGATGATAAAATTAAGAACAAATAGTGGGTCAGTTACCTGTACATATGTGCAGTAGTTTAAGATGGTTGCTCTATTTTGGCTTGCGATATCGTACAAATTCAGCTGAAGTTGGTATAAACAAAAGGATTTTTATACAAATTCGCTAGCAAATTCTACCGTCATATATCTAGAGCGACATTTAAATCTACAATGATGTTAAATCACTGTAATATTTTAGGTATATTTACATTATTGTTACTATCTTGATGACTACATAAATATTACCAACATGATAATACAAAAAATCAATGATTTAAGGTAGTTGAAACTTACTCTCAATTTTTTGTCCCGAAATAACAGCTTACGGCAAGTTTCATTCATCTAATGGATAAAATAAATAGAAATATTTTGGACTTTGTAGGTAACCACTGTAGTATCAATATTTTGTTTGAAAGCTTGGAAAAGGTTATTTTACCTCTAGCCAATCAATCTTAGAGTCGTGATTTACAGTTGCTAAAGTAAATCCCATGACTAGGTCAACTGTGAAGTTAAAATTTTATTAAATATATTACTTTTTTTGGATATAAATCGTTAAATCAAATGTAAGTATAACCAATAAATCAGCCAAAAATCCTAGTAATAATGATGCAAAGATTTAATGCTTCAACATATTAGCACATTAAGGGATATTACCAATTGAAATAGTTTTTAAATCGATAAGGTAAGCCAGTTTCTTATTGTCATTGATATTTCTTAGCTTTCGCTCATTAATACGAACACTATTGTTAAAAAGATTTCCAAAATTTGAATCAGATTTCTTTATTATGACAATAAATATAAGCAGTACAACGCCAATTTACATTCAAAAGCAATTTTGCTAACCTAATTAAGTGAGGATTCATAAACTCTGTTCTAACCATTCCTAAGATTTCATTTTCACCGTATTCGACAAGAGACAGTTCTCCAGCATTAAATATCATGCATACCTGCAAGGAGCAGAATAAAAAATTACAATAATAGTAAGATATTATAAAGTATTTTTATAACAAAGTGGTAACTTCTAACATTTTCATTCTCGAAAAAGAATTTTTCATTTCCTCCAGTTCCTTGCCATGGCACCTTTAAGGAATAATCGAATTTAGTACTTCTGACCTAATACCAAACATTTATAGTACCATCTTTTAACTCACCTCACTCAATTTGTTAGTATTAAGATCACCCAAGAGTAGAGTATCGGTTGTGTGACCAACAAGGTAACGATCCTTTCCCATAATTCGCACTTTATCAATCTATTGAGTAAAAAAATGAACAGTTTCATCATTATTATTTATTCTTTATCTATAAAACTGATTGACCGATCTTAAGTGTTCAAATGATTCAAATTTTACCTCGTAGCCATAATGTGATTTAAGCACTACACGAGCGCCAGATATTAAATTTTTAACAATGACCTACAAATAAAAAATTAAGATAGCTATTGAAGAAATGGTATCATGAAATTTTTTACGATAGCATAAAATTGCCATTGAACTCCTTATTTACTTAGTTTGCATTTTTGATATTATAATGGGCTAATATTACTGCCTGATAAACTGAAAAAGATATACGGCGCAATTATTTTTGTATGTAGTAAACTTTATTAACTTACAGGTGCTATCTATTGAATACTTTATAACACCCTAACAAATCCTTCGTTACTGATCCTAATCAGAGGTAAACTAACTTATAAAATTCAGTTACGCCAATAATTATTATCTAGGTTCCATTGCTAACGTCCAGAAGGGCTAAGTAAATACTTGGCATATGTAGTACTCAGTGTAACAAAAGCACCAATACAATCAATCCCGCTAATAAAAGGTTAGATATTTTTCAATTTACGGTTAACTAATGTTAAGTAGAGCATTTCACACTTGTAAAAATGACAAAGCTGCGAAAGGTTATATATCGTACAGTACTGTAGTTCATCGCTAAGATCGATATTTTTATCTTGCAAACGCATAAGTTACAGGAGAATTTATACAAGAAAATACTTTTACATAGTAACTAAAATTGAACGCTCCTCTATTAATCATTACATCGAAAAATATTACCTGACTAGGCCCAACATATGTCATTTCGAACTTATTCTTATACACCGATCTTCTTAAGCAACAATCAAACAACTCAACACCACCACATAGGGTGCCCTACGTACAAGGAAATTTAAGATAGCTATCAATGCGATGTTATTAAAATGGCAAAAACTACTGCTTATGAAACGTGATCATGTCATCATACAGCTACTAAACGTGATCCATCTTTTTTCCACGAAAGTGCAGTAATAGTGTAAAGATTAGTAATATTCTTCGCTTTGGATTCATCCCAAGTTGCTCGTCTAGGACTCCAATTATAAACGCGCAAGCGATCAAAGCTACCAACCACCACTGTCTGACCGCTTGGGCTGCTAGCAGAGACTGTAAATTCTTTTTCAGTATCGTCTTTGGAATAATCAAATTGTTGTTGTACTTTTCCTATAAGTTTAGGTATCATTAAAATAAATCATAACAGTATTGGGATTCCATTTTCCTTTTTAGATTATTAATAATGATATATATAAGCTTTCTAACATGATGAAATGGCGATGTATACAGTAACTTACCGTCATTTCCATACATGTAAATACGGCGATCGCATCCAGCGACGATGATAGAGGCAGCCCAAGTTAAGCAATACGGAGGAACAGAGTGCTTAATAATTTGGCCCTAGTAAAGAATTCACAAAGATTATTCTATTTTGCATTGCACCTGATAATGTTCGAAAGTAGCTAAATTTTAAATTTTCGCTTGCATTATTTACCTGCGCGCCACCAGAACCATCATCATCGAAAAAGTAGCGAACTATACTACCATCAGCATGTCCTGAAAGGATACCTTTACCTGATATACTAAAATTGACATTTACCAAATTATTTTTATTTGATTATTTTATCAGTGACAAGCTATTAACAACGTAGTAAAAACTCACTTTGGACATAAAGAAATAACGCAAGAATCTGTTCCGTAAATTGTTTGAGACTTGTTAGTTTTAGTATTGGCCAAGCGTACCTAATAAATGGTCGTAACAATATAGAAGAAAAGTGCAGCTTGTAAGCAGCAACTAATATCTGGTGACAGGTAATATTACGATATTTGCTATTTATCGTAAGGACATGGGTTGATATAATTAATTGGCCTACTTTGCCATCAGCTAGACCATAAACTATTGAATGTGATTCTACAGGCCAAGTGGAACAGGTGACTGCACTTTGCTGAAGAAATTTATTACAAATGGTTTTCTTATCTCCCCTAAATCAGGATAGTAATTAAAGGCAACAAAATTATGATACTAACAATTGTTATCACTAGACATAAGTATGATTTGGTCAGTATAATATTACCAATCTTCGCCAATTTTGTATACAAATAAAATGCTATCAGATTGTCCGACTGCAATTTTAGTAGAATCTGGAGAAAAGGCAAGGGTTTTAACTTGATAGCTCTTTTTACCAGCCTGAAATAATTGATGAAATATTCTGTATAGTGACTTGAATATGTATGAAAAATATTAGCTGAAAATAGTCGGTCTATGTTTGTAATATATTTATTCTAAATGATAATTTCGAAGGTTACTCAAGGGAGTAACACCTTACTTTTGTATCAGCTGGTTTTGTAGAAAATTTATCCCTTTTCTCCCCTGTATCATCGAATAGTAAGACTACACGATCGGTAGTTACAACTGCTAATTTAGCATTGTTTGGAGACCAAGCCAGGGCAAGGACTTTTGCAGCGCCATCCTGAATGATTACAAATTGTCCATCATTCAAAACTGACCGATGTCTATTTATCAATTTTGAGGCTTAACAAGATCAATAAAATTTTTAACTATAAATAAATGTAGTCTATTAATAAGATACATGTTATACGTTTATTACTTATACTGGCCCCTTTTCAGCTTTAAAATTATCATAATAAGAAATTTGTGAGTAGCGACATTATGTAAGATTTCCTAGTTTACAGTGCCGTAATTTTTACACAAGGTCATTCCGAGTCCATTCATTCCTACTGGTCATAATGTAGCGATTGCTATTTTCTTACTATCCTAAGACCCAGTTGAATGCATCTTATCTATATCCACCCTAACCATCAGGTAGATTTACAGTATACTCGTACCATATAGCTGCGCTTATTCATTGTGCCATGTTAAAATAACGGTTCTCAATTAAGGCGATAATACCGTATGTTTAAAATTAATTTTGCGTATTTTTACAGAATCATGCAAATAAAATGTCCACTTGAACCATAGAATAATAAAGTGAACTATTGTAGCTAACAACCATCGTTCTTTCAACCTTTTGAGTTGAAAAATCAGAAAATTATTTCAACTTGATCCCTTAGATACGACGTTGCTAAGGAGATACACACCGATTTTATATGCTGTAGCTAATACCGAACATACTGTCCAGCTGTCAGAAATAGACATTAAATCAGTCAGTCTAATTTGATCGTGATATTAATGGCGGTGTGTTATTCATTTATAGACTTACTTGAGTGCTTAAGACGGACTTTAGATACTTTAATTGCATGCCCACCATCGTTCTGCTAATGCTCTCAATTTCTATTTTTTAAAATGGAATGCGATCAAGATAATTTGATATTGTGGCTGACTGAATTCTCAGTACTCTCCACAGTACAGTGTACAGTACTGTTGTTCCTCTGACGCATACTGTACGAAGAGCGTATTAAGCGCCATACTGTACTGTACTGCACAGTGCACAGTACAGTGTACAGTACATGTACTGTACTGTACTGTACTGTATACTGTACATGTACTGTACAGTACAGTACAGTATTCAAAGTTTTTACACACGACCGTACACAGTACTGTACACTGTGCAGTATTAGGGTCTCTAGTGTACAGTACTGTACTGGTGTCACCGGTGTCACTAGGTGTGGCGGTGATTTGGTGAATTTACAGTACGGTACTGTACACTGTACAGTATGTGTCCCCGGGGTCCAGGTTATACTGTACAGTACTGTACAGTACGAATACAATACAGTACAGTATACTGTACACTATTCATGGACGAGGACGGTGTAGCAAAACCTGCGCTGACAAGCAGATAGGCCAGAGTTATAAGGAAAAAAAACTAATGAAGTTATGATGACAAGTCGATCCTCGTTCGTTCTACTGTACTAACAGTAGAACTCACGTACCTTTCGATGTCCTTAGCAGTGAAGTAAACCGAAGTTTCTCAGGTCTAAGTGAACTAACACTTAGTACTCGCGCTTCACATTGAGTATGGTGTGTACTGTACAGTGTACAGTACAGTACGTACTGTACAGTACTATCCAGTTATACTGTACTGTAACAGTGCGCCGGGTTTGTACTGTACTGTACTGTACAGTACAGTACAAACTAAAACAAGCCAGTGGCTAAAGTTCATTAATTGTCAATAAATTAATTAGATTAGAATAACACGAAGAAGAATAAACAAACAACAGTGAACTACAGTAGAGTTATAAATGAAGACGGAAGGGTCTTAATTTGCTGTAGACAGTAAACAGCAAATTAACATCGCCATCGAAGCAGTATCAACGCGCTAGTACAGTTCTACAAAGCTTCGAATGCTTCAGTCAGTCTACTGTACAGTACAGTGTACAGTACATCCAGTACTACAACGCTAACGTGACAGCCATAAACTGAAATCGTCCGCTTGAATTATATGATTTATATCTAGTCTTTCGAATGATAAAATGTCATGTAGGATAAAAGTATAGAACGATATTGTATTGTAAACATCAAGAAGATCAAAAATAATCACGAGATCTAGTATACTGTACAAACTAATTCGCTGGTTGGCACATTCTGAACAACTTGCCATTCCTCAATCTGATATCGACGATTGCCAAAAACGTTTCTTATTCATAATACGATATATATATATATATATATATATATATACAGTATATACAAAGATTTCAGCGTCTCTACTTGCATATCCATTTTACGCCAAAATCCTACTTTGTACCGTACTTCTATTAAACACTATACCGTATTTCCATCGCTTTTCTATATTAGTTCAACTCCCATAGTGACTTTACCCAATACTACGTATGAAATAGTAGTAACTTGTTGATTGTAAGCAAGGTGTTCGATTCGATTCATTACGTAATTCAATTCAATTATTGATATTAATATCTCTCAACGAGCCACGATGCAGCCGATTTTTACAATCACAAATCGTAAATTACTCTATTTTGCTTTAACCTTACCAATTCTATGGATTATCAAAGCTAATGGTTATCCTTTGCCGCCTCTTTGGGATCAAGCCCCCAATTCGTTGACCGACTATCCTGTTATTAAGAGTCACGGTAAATCAATTATTTCGATCAATCCTTGGAATTATACGCAACGATTGGGTCTGTATAAATGCCTTCTGAATGCAACGGATCCCTACATGCAACCAATTCATATGCATGGTAAATCAAACATCTTGTGGGGACTGGCCGTTCAGCTAGGATGGCAGAAAGAAACTGGTCGTTTGAATGATTTAACAAACACAACTCAGTGTGGCTTACCGGGTAGGTAGATAGACAATTAATTCAGCATTCCAATTTTACCTGCAAATACTTCAAGAATTCAATTGGGAGGTTTAACAAATGCCATAACAGAATAAAAATCATTCTTTATGGACTTCTTCGTCCACAATTGATGTGACTAACCAAATATGTACAATTTTGCTATTGTAATAATTCTAGGAAGTGACATGGATTGCATATGGCCTTTGAGTTGGTGGGGATCAATTAATTATTTTCTCTCCGCTATTCCGTTTCTTGCTTCTTTAAAGGCGAACATGATACAAGCTAAATACCAAGTTATACTCACTCAACCAAAGTTAAAATCTAACGTTGAAAAAGCAAAGTTCTGCTTCTCAATTAAAGACTGCTATCATAAATACAATTCTACAATGGTCATGTGGACATCATTCTTCACACATATTTTGAATATAAAAAAACAGCATCCCAATTTATTGCGAAATATGAATCAGTTAACACCTAGTGAAGACCAAATCCTAAAATTAATGTGGACTGCTCACACGCAATCGCTACATGCGACACTGGAATTATTTGCAACTAAAGTGAAGTACCTATCGCATCCTGAGCAAAAATTTGCGTTATCATGGGCCAACTTAGTTTATTTTATTGGCAGTTGTCATTTTATAACAGATTTCAATAATACAGTATCCATGCAAGTCAATCTTCTACCAAAGAGGTTACTAAGAAATGGTGATAACCCACCATTTGTCAAAGATTTCAATCAAGATATTAACGCATGTCTTTTTATTACTGAAGCATTACGCGATGCAAACTTGGCAACAGATAATTTAATACTAACTCTATGGAATAAGGCTATGTGTACGCCGAAAGGCAGAAGAGATGGCCGATTCTTCTTAACGCATGCAATCACACAACCAAAAACTTTGATTAGTAGCTTCCTAAGGGTTTTAGGAGACATTCTAAAAAGCCCCGGATGCTAGCCGTATCATTAATTAATATAATAAACCTAATCATTGCGGTAATATAATGTGTCATCAGTCTGTAATTACTTTTCAAGACCTACAAAATACAGCAGCTTACGCCTTCTAAAATATGCTTTTAAAAAGTGATTAAAATTTGCAATACTTTTACTTAAAAAGTAATCTAAGTTGTGTAACTAAACCCAAAATTGTTCCATAAATTGTGGTAATAAGTTGACAATAATAATATTAAAAGGTTGCAAATACGATATGATATTATGAAATAGATTCTAATGCGTCATCTACGGGATCACCGCTTTTACATTTTCCCTTCATGGTCAAAGCAGTTCGTGCAATAAGATCATAAACATGCATTTTAGAAAGTACTGTAATCTTCTTCCAATCTAGCTGTATTGCCCGTAGAGGTAAAAAAATCTAGTTTCGATCTTACGTCGCTAAATTTTTTTATATATATAGTGTCTAGCTGAATTGTTACGAATCTATAAAAACATTATCCTGTCTACGCCTGCCATGACTGTTTTATATGATTATCCTTTTAAATGAAAAGTAATAACCGCTCTCTATTATGGTAATAAAATTTCAATACGTTGTATAGCTGAAAACTTACAATTTCTAAAACTTTAGGTTAGCGATAATATCAAGAGCTGACTTAATATTAATGTTATACTTTCAACACACATTACTACTATTATAATTAGCTGTTATTGTAACATATCAACCTAGTATCGCTTTTAATTAATTACATCAGATAAACAGGAAAGATGAACGCAAAACTAGAGTATACCACTTTTGTTGGGAATGTGAGAGATCTCGTATTGCGCTTTAACTTCAAACCATAAATTCAAGTCTTTATAAACCAAATACAGTAGTATAATCAACATTTAACAAAGATCAATTTTACGATACCTATTTTATCTCATCTAGTTTACTTTGAAAAATTAAAGTACTCGTTTAGCAAGTTTTAAATAGTAAGAGTCTGATGTCAAGCTTTGTTCTGTACACTTTATCTTTATACGTGTATGATATCTATGGTATTTTATTTGCCAATTATTTTCTTACTACTATACTACAATTTATCTTGATCGCTGAAAAACATAATCTGCGATGTTTAAAAGTTGTATCAACATCAGCTGTATAGATACAAAATGTATCCAATCAGATAAAATATATTTTCAATTAGTAATTATCCATTTAGTATAGACTATCTTGAATTCTCTTGGGGATGTTGAATTGGTTGCGGCTCACAAGCTTTACCCGATAACCTGTTATAGTAACAATTCAAATAGCGAAAATAGTATTCAATACTTTATGATGAAAATTTAATGCTACCGTAACAAAATTTCTTAGTCATTACTGTCATATCAGCATCGTTTAAATTAATATCCGGATCGGTGTTTGTAGGATGCGTGCTTGTAATATCCTCTATTTGACTAGATGAATTATTATCTGATGATGGTACAGTACTATTATTAATATTCTCATCAGGTATTGTAAGGCTAGGATTAGTAATTGAGCCAGCAGCTGTGGTATTATTAATCGAATCTTCAAAGATAACGAATATACAAGAAGAATTCATCAAATTAGATACCTCATATGACACATTTCTTATATTTAATTTGATAATAAAATACCACATCATATCTTACTGTCTCTTATTGGATTTATCTCTAGATTTCCGAGACTAGATGCTTCATATGAAAAGGGTTATGTTTTATTAACATTATAATAGGGAAAGCAATTATTTAGCTATTTACAGTCAGCTGTAACAAGTATTAATTATGTACGGATATGGACTAAAGATTGCTAAATTTATTAATTAGCTGCAAATATAATAATAGTAAATCGATATCGGATAACTGTTGCTATGCGTATAATATCGTATGATATTATGTTGAACAATTTTAAATTAAGAGATGGTAACAAAAGATATTTATAATGGGTGTTTAATTACAATTATATCTCACGGCTCGTAGCCTTACGGAGAAGAAGAACAGCTAAACCTATGTGTTCCGCTACACGCGGTCCTTGCCTTAAATAATTAAATAATGACCTGCTTATTACTACCGATCTACTATAGGTCTAGCATAGACCGTATACGGTACCTTTACTCTAGCTTATTATACTAACAGCTCATGTAGTACTATAATAGATATGAATAGCATGCACAATAATATACAGTTATCTAAGATTGCAATATCGTATTATGTATATCGCTAGTAACGGAAGATCTATAACTACATCTAAACTACCATCAGTACCGTATCCTACAATATTAAATGCAGACGGTTGATTCATGCAGAAACATGAATTTAAATATTCGCCATACACTTACTGAGAGCCTCAACAACTTCTAAGTCTTCCTGAAGAACGGGATTTTCTTGAATTAAATATAAATAGAATAAATTTGGGTATCAGTATCCTCTAACCAGTGAATGCCAACGTAAGTAATCACTTTAAGAAGCATGTTTGATAACTATAATTTAGCTATAATCTGAGCAATGCAATTTTTATTTTGCTGTGTCGGACATCATTCATCCATAGAAATTCACGAACTTGCAATATCAGCCAAACAACTTGCAGCGTCTGTTGAGCCATCGCTACCATAAATCGGAATTCGACCGTAAAAGAATGGAGCATATTTTCGAATTAACAGAGGGGTAGCATACCATATCGGTATTAAAGTATTTGCATCTATATAAATATCATTTAATGGAATACATTAAAGGGGCACCTTAGACTCAATTCCTGAATCTGTAACTAGCTACTAATCTCAATGCTACATTATTTTTATATTCCTATTTACTGCAAAAATCATGGATTAAATCAGCTGCCAGAAATACTCGGCTTACAACTTCTACTGTAAACTGATACATAATTAAAACCTGCTTAGTACAAAACGATATGAAAGTTACAAAAGTCTAATTGTGTATTTATAAAATGAAAAAAGTAAAATAACGTGATAAAACTTATTTCTTCTGTTATTTCTGAATTAATTACAGTAAATCGTACCTGAATTAAAAAGTAGCAAATCACGAACGTGTGGATCTGCAAGCAAATGTACCCAGGTAATGTTCATTAGTAGATTTTCAGTTAAGAAAAAGACTATACGATTGCAGGCATGAAAATTTGTAGTCATTGTAGCAATTAAGCTGGCCCCTCTTCTGGAATCATTGGGTATACGTATTTTTAACCCCAACTTTTCGCATTCTTTTTTAACTTCATAGGCTATCTTAGAATCATTCACATCAAAACAAAAATAGTAATCGTTATTCGCCATTTTGTTAGCCTAAATAGGGAAATTTAATGAACATTGAGAGATGAGTGTAGCAATTTTGTTTAGTGTGCTGTAATAACATTTTACTTTAAACTTTAATCACTAATAGCTATTGGATTTACTGCTATAAGCTTTCATTATATTATACCTATATTCTTCAACAATCCTTACTGATTTATCTGTTTTATTAAAAATATCTTGAGCGTTATATGGACGTACTTTGAACTAGAAAGCTATGATAATTGGAATATGCGAATATTATGCACTCGTTAAGTACTGGATATCAGTGTACTGTGCATTGCACATTAAATGTACAGCGGATATACTAAGCAACAATAATGTAGTATGCAGAGTATCAGCGAAATACTTAGATACATGTCTTACTATTTTTATATCATCCTACGAAAAATGGTTTATTTATACAGCAATTAATTATTGTTACAACTTCCGCGTAAAAAAATTACGTAATAACCCTTATGGTATTCACTGAATAGAAAGTATAGCAAATGACGATAATGTAATTCCTTATTATGTGCCCAATAATTTCCTTTGATAAATTTACGTCCAAACTTTATAAGTACGTATGTTTATGGTCTGGTTCGAAGCCGGCGAAATCAATACCGTTTTATTTTATACGCTTTTACTAAGGCTAACTATATAAAACATTTGCTGAAGGGGTAAGAAAGATTGTATGTAGATCCCCAACAGAATTTATTCACGTCGAATGCTTGCTTCACCATTTGAATTTTTCTACATTTTTCTACATTTTATAGCATGAAGTGTGAACGCAGTTCTGATGATTTTTATTATTATCATTAATGACAATTAAATTTACTCGTTTATAAAGCTTTCGTTTCAGTTATAACTTACTGGTGCCATTAATTATAATTATACTATATGAATAAATTAGATACAAAAATTATTATTATCAAACGACTCGATTCAAATTTTTTAGAATAGGAATAGTATAGATAAAGAAGTTTAAGAGTTTTTACTGTATTTTGATAGGAAGAATTCTAGTTTTAGCTCATTGGGTGAGTATTCCTGTAAAATATAATCAGGCTTGATTACTTGTCGATAAGCGTAATACGGCGGAATAAATAATGCAGACTGTATATACAGTACAATAGTATGAGAAGTTACCGTTATATTTTGTATGTATAGTAGCATAGACTTCTATGTTTGATATTTGGACTGCTTTTATTTAGAGTTCCAGTAGTTGATGGTTTCCTATAAGTGTGCAATAGACGTAAAGAAAAAAAATTACAGAAGTACAGTACTGTACAGGTTTGTATAAGAGTTGATCTGATTAGCAAAATGTAAAAGACTACGGCACAGGGTATTCCCAAGCGGTCACCCATCTAAGTACTAACCCTGCTCGACGCCGCTTAACTTCCGTGATCAGACGAGAACGGGTGCTTTCAACGTGATATGGTCGTAGACAACCATTCTTGCTATTTGTTAGTATAAAAATACTATCTCTCATTTTTCGACAGTTAAAGAGAAATAAAGTCGAGACATACTATAGAACTCGAAAAATTATAATTATAATTACTAGCTTCGTAATACCCTTTCTAAAACGGGTACATTTAAATTGCTGACTTTCGTGGAAAACGTTAGATGTCAAATTGCGTTCCCTTCTACTATATTGTATACGCGTCTTATAAGTATTAATTTAATATAATAATAAAATGAAACATTTAAGCACAATATAAAGTTTTCACAATGCGTCTTTAATGTGAATCTTGGCTTAATTCTATATCAGGAGCAGTAATTTACAGTATTAATCCTCGTAAAGCAATATCACTGTGGATAAACTTCAGTTAAATACTGTATAATCCGTTCTTAATAATATGCAGCTAACAGCGGTTGATATTAGTGGATAGTAGACGTAAAAGAAAAAAACTACGGTAGTACAGTATAGGTTTGTATAAGAGTTGATTGGCAAAAATGTAAAAGACTACGGCACAGGGTATTCCCAAGCGGTCACCCATCTAAGTACTAACCCTGCTCGACGCCGCTTAACTTCCGTGATCAGACGAGAACGGGTGCTTTCAACGTGATATGGTCGTAGACAACCATTCTTGCTATTTGTTAGTATAAAAATACTATCTCTCATTTTTTTTTTTCTTTGACAGTTAAAGAGAAAGAAAGTCGAGAAATACTATAGACCTCAAAAAAATTATAATTATTTATCGCTCTCAAGTAGTGCATTTTTGCAGAATAGTTCACGTTTGACTTGAATTAATAAATACCGCTACAGTACAGTCATCTAATGTGGTCCTGATATACACTAATTAACCAGCGAGCTGCGCTGACCTATTTTTCATGTCTGTGAGGCAGCGGATGCTTCCATTGATTATTGACAATATTAAATAGTTCTGCATGCTCACTCCTAGCATTCAATCTACAGCAGATTTCTTAACTTGACTAAACTAGGTACTTATGAAATGAACTCTCTGAAAAATATCGTTACAATCATACGTCTTGCTAGATACTCGTACAGTAAGAAATTTGAAATATCAATAAATCGAATAATGATTAACACCAGATATTCTTTATTGCAGTTATGATGTTCCATCATTTATTAGTAACGTAACCATATTTCTGATCTTCTATATCGTGTCCTTGCTAGCTACAATATCTGGCTCATTCTACATACTGTACTTCTTTGCTCAACTACAATTATAATACGCTTCAGTGCAGGCTAGTTTAGGTTTTACAGTATTCAATTAATAAGAACGAAATAAGTAATACAAGGACAATACAAATTGATCTTACTAGCGTAAACGTGCGTCACGTCTCATGAAAACGGTCAAAGGTCGCATAGCTACGTTCTAGAATAAGAGGCTTGTTTAGTGATAACATTAACGTTAGTTTTTTAACAACTGAAAAGCTTATATTATAGCTGATTCCTTAAAAATTTCACTCAAGTCTATAGCTACGTTCTAGGATAAAAGTCTTGTTTAGTGATAACATTAACGTTAGTTTTTTAACAACTGAAAAGCTCATATTATAGCTGATTCCTTCAAAATTTCACGCAAGTCTATAGCTACGTTCTAGGATAAAAGTCTTGTTTAGTGATAATATTAATGTTAGTTTTTTTAAAACTGAAAAGCTCATATTATAGCTGATTCCTTAAAAATGTCACTCAAGTCTATAGATTCCGTTTTCATAACAGGAGCTAACCGTGGAATAGGACTGGAGTTTACCAAACAATTAGCGACATCGCAAAACCCACCTAAATTTGTTTTCGCTTCACATCGAAGACAAAATATCCAGCAACTTCAGGTAATGGATTTGAAATGAGTAATCGCTTATCGTAGGTGGCGAATTGGTAATTAACAAACCATAAAAATTAATACGTTTTATTGTAACGTAAATAATTATAAATTGAACATTGTTAACTTTATTATTCGCCGCTGCGTCATGGTACAATTCTTGATATAGGAGCTTTCGCTTCACTATTCAAACGTTATTCTAATTGCTTTAGGTATGATAATGCAGAAATCACTATAGATAACTTTTTATTTCGGCTACTTTGCATCATTTAAATGTCATGTTGGTAGTGCTAATTTTTATTTATGGACTTATTGCTTTAAGTTAATTACTTTGACGTTAAGATTCACGATATGATCTTTACGCAGATGTTACTGATGATGCACAAATAAACAAGGCTGTAGATGAAATAAAACTAAGAGTTAAGGATAATGGCTTAAATTTGCTAATTAACAACGCTGGAATTTGTTATCGGGCAACATTAAACACGATAACTGAAGAAATATTACTGCAACACTATCGGGTAAACACTCTTGGTCCGTTGATGATTGCAAAGGTATTTGCTTTGTCTAGTCATTCCTTATAGTAAAAACAATTGGCTATCTTAAGAGAAATATAATACTGCAGCTTTGAAGTTAAAGATCAATATAATTTATACTGTCGTCTAATATTTCGATCCGTAAGTAGAGTTGTAGACCTCTACTTCAACAAGCCTCCGCGATTCACGGAATATCAGCTATTGTTAACATTTCCAGCAGTTTGGGCACATTTAGTATGGATGTAACAGGGGGAATTTACGCATATCGCTGCAGCAAGGTATATAAAACATTAATCGCATTAATAAGATTAGCGTATTGATGCTGTATACTTTTATTGTATTTCAAAAATTGTATAATCTTTTGTTTTGATCTCGACTTACGGTACCTCTATAAAACCTTGAAGTTGAATATTTATCATTTTTGGCTTATAATATTATAAATACTTAGATAACTTTTCCCTGTCGCTTAATGATATGATAATTTATAATCAGAAGGTAATGGTTTGAGACAAAGTGCAATTGCTACCTGGCTAAGTCACTTAGTAACGTGTTAATATATCGTTAATCTTTTAGAACAGACCTCAGTCCAGTACTCTAGTTGCCATAAAGAGGCTAATTTCTATTAGTCATAAATATAACAAAACTACAAAATGTTCTGATTATTATAAGAAGTATGATATCGCCGAAATATATATATATACTGCACGTTTAAAAATTTACCTAGTACAGATGGATATGATGCGGAATTCATCTACTCACTAGCACATATTTTCGGTCCTTGAACAATGCATATTTATAATTAAATCTCGAAAATTGCTCTTTTGTACGCAAAGTTGATATGTATTTTAATCAAGTCTCATTACGTATTTCAGGCTGCACTAAACATGATAACTAAATGCCTAAGTGAAGATTTGGCTGCAGATAAAATAGCAGTTGTTGCGTTAAGACCAGGTTGGGTACAGACGGATCTGGGTGGTTATGGTGCTGATTTGACGGTAACAGAATCAGTACGAGAATTATTAAAGCAAATTAAGCAGTTACACTTATGCCAAACTGGCCAACTCATTTGTTACACTGGAGCAGTATTAGACTGGTAGTTCAAGATTGTTATCTCCTTAATTGAATAAGAGTTTGAGGAAAATTATGTTGATTAATTATAAAGTTAATAGCTTGTTTATACACAGGTACAGCTCAATTTGGAAGTAAAAAATTTACATATGTAGATTTATAAATTTTGTTCTCATTTGCATCAAAGACAGCGTGATGATACAACAGATCACTAGATTGACTGCTGTACGATACCATACTTTGCAAAGTACTATCTTCAAAAGTTAATTTCTAGCTCTGACTATTCAAGTACAGTTAAGGGCATGCTAAAGTTACACCTGTTTATGGATTGGTTCCGGTTCTAAATATTTTCCGATTAATTCAGTGCGTTTGTCGTTACATCTGCCTAGTAACTCAAGGCTATCGTTACGTTAATATTCTATAATAAAGTTACTAGCTGATAAAAAATTTATTTGGCTATAACTAATTAGTATAGGGTTATTATTATTACCTATGCCTCTATCTTTCGGTTAGCATTACATTAAAATGTAAATTTCGTGATCTTTTCCAAGCTATAAAATTGTTGATTCATTAACTAAAGCTTATTAAACATTCATTAGATAAGCAAGTACTTTAGAAATTTGCTAATGAAAAGATTGGCGGACACTGTATTTCCTACCGAAACTACTCCAATCCGATAGGGAGTACATTATGTAGTTTATGTGCCAAGCATGCTCCTTATTAACATACAAGAACAGTAGAGATAGAGAGTAGTACGCACGAATTGTCAAGAAATCATAAACCTAGAAATGTATGATTGAATATAATAGAAATAGCACGCGCGTAGCTTATAAGATCTATAAATACAGTATGTACAGAAGATAGGGTGGTGAATAAGCCAGAATTTATTAAAAATACCTAAAATACTTTCAGAAAGGTGGATACAATTGAAAGGGTTTAGACAATTAATTAATAAAATAAAATAATTCACGAAAAAGACTGGTAACAATCATTTGTTGTAAAAACGCAAGGGTACTTCTAAAGTCGAGAGGACGAAGACCAAATGTATGAAATTTTTATATCAACTACCACTGATGCATGTCCGATTCGGCAATCTTGTTGGAATAATAATTATTACAATTTGGTAACTGCTTTCTTGTGATTTACGAAGGCATCAGCATACTGAGGAGCAGTTTGAGATTTGTTAAATGTTGCATCTCCTAAAATATTAACCGGTAGCGTTTCGACGCAAGGGTACTTCTAAAGTCGACAGGACGCAGACCAAATGTATGAAATTTTTATATTCACTACGACTGATGCATGTCCGATTTGGCAATCTTGCTAGAATAATAATTATAACGATTTGGTAACTGCTTTCTTATGATTTATGAAGATATCAGCATACTGAGTAGCAGTTTGAGATTTGTCAAATGTTCCATCTCCTAAAATATTAAGCGGTGGCGTTTCTGGTAGTGATAACTCGTAAGATTCCGTTAATATTTTACAAAATTCATGCAATAAATTCCAACACACACCAACATGAGAACAAGGCTTGTAATTCGCTTCAATGACAATATCAGTCAAGGATGTATGGCCACCGACTATGGAGCTAAGTTTAACGATAAAATCTCCAAGTAGTAATGTCTGGCCATGCGCTTTTAGGGATTTTCTGAGAGTATAATTTTTGATATTATCTGTAAATTCATCAGCTGACTCCATGGGCACAATTTGACCATCATCGTTGTTATGCATGATGTATTTTGTATTATTATCACTCCAAGCAAGGGAATAGACCACATTTTTAGAAGACAGCGAGTCTGTATTTGCTTGATAGTGTTCAAAATCTAAAGACCATACGCCAACTACATCAGCGAAAAGATTGGTTAGTCGTTTAACAAGTACGTCAATAACTTGCTGGCTAGTTTTCTCGGGTGGTATAGCGCATAGACCAACTATCGTTACCCCCATTGCGGACTCCAATGCTATATTCTAAGTAGCTATATCTATATCTATACAGTATATGTTATATACAGTACATGCACTAAATCTGTAGGATGAAGCTTATAATGGATAAAATCAATTTTCTGCTATAAAACGTAGAGGAATAGCAATAAAATAAGGTTAAAATGACTCCTATAATTGAAAATGATTGAATCTTGTAAATAAGTTTGCCATACGAGTAGAATTTCAATTTCTACCGAGTATTGATTTATCACCTTTCGTGTCGATCCTGCTTGAGCATACACGTGAAGGGAAAGGCATAAAATTTACATACAGGAGTATGCCGTACAGTGTATTGAATAAGTATAATCCAATGGAGTAATTTTACAGCTAACAGCCACTACTGTACAGTAGATAGCTAATTTAATACATCACATGGATAGTAAGACGTTTCATAAGTGAATGTCAATTTTATAATTTCGCACTTCCAATATTTTCTACCACTTATCAGAGTAGAGATCAACCATTGCTATTGGTTTGTCTTTTAAAGCATAATGTTGGATTGGAGCGATTGATGAAACATCGACTGGGAAAGCATCGATGAAGAAGATCCCTTTGATCCCTGACAGACAGACTAGATACGATATGGCAAGATACTGTACTGTAGGATACTGCACTTATTGTTCACTACTGTTGGAGTAGCTATAGCAGAGGATTAGGATCAGTAAGGAAATTTCTATGTTGGAAGTGGACACTAGCAGTTACGCCTGAGCTTGTACTGAAGTAGGTGAACCACTGCACAATATGCCTCAGACGGATGTACGGATGGATTCTACGAGTGTATACTATACCACAATGTACAGCACGTGATACTATCTCTTCTCGGAGGTGAATGGATAGACCAAAGGCTCGCACCAGTTGTATGTACGAGATTATGTAATGGCAACATGCAAGACCAGCTGGAAAATTATTTGCTAACTTTCTATCAGTCAGAAGAAAGCGATCAATTAACTGATCAATTGAATGCTTTAGGTATTAGTAAAAAATCAGATCAATCTAGTAATGTCAAACGCCATAAAAACTCCAAAATCTGCGATTATTTAATTCGCTGCGATCCACTACAAAAGAAATTAAAGGTAAACATTCTGTAACACAGATAACATAGCTGCTAGCTGTCGCTAGAATAGCAACGGGAATTGACTAATCAGTAACTGCTTTGGTAGTAATTTGAAAATATAGTAAGTGCTTTAAATTAGCAACTACAGCTTTGATAGCATGTACTGCATTAACTTAATTATGCTAGGTACAGTATATCTATGATTACAATTGAATGGAAGATAGTAACCTTACTGTTAGCTTTAAGTAAGTTGACAAATAAATACATTACCACGTAAGCCTAAAATCGATCACACGCTCTCGAATATTGATATCAGTATCATGCAAAATGACAGAATTCATTAAGACCACGCAAGGTAAAGCATTTATTTTAATACTGCATTCGAAGCTCTATACTCTACTTTCAAAATCGATCCAATAAGATCTAAACTACCATGTAACAGAACAAATATATTATAGCAATTGCGATTGAAATACCACCTATAAAAGCCTGATCTTGTAACTCTTAACGGATAGGATTGCTATACTATTCAAGAAATCATATCGAGCATATCTAAAGAGTTCGATACATCGATTGCGTCCTGTACATTGAACAGTTACAATAGTATAGAAATTAAGTTAAATCGACCCAAAGTGATACAAGAACAGTTGCATCAAATTTTCTCGGACGACACCTTCAAGACCAATCTATTCAAACAAGAGCCAGGAAAGCAGTTATTAATTAACTGTAGTGCTTGGCAATGGACAGAATCTTTATCTCTCAATCATCTTCGTGGAATACTTGTTACATCGCATTTGCAAAGAATACTGAAAGCAAAGGGGTTGGCTTTTATCTCTAAAATTTTTTATTTCATGCTGTTTCACGTAATAACGAATTTAGATTCTCATCACCATATTATACGTATTTAAAGGTTTAATACAATCATGGTAAATTCCTTAAGAGAATGTGCTGAAAACACTGATCGGTCTGAGTTTATTAAAGAATTTCATCTCGAAGATATGTGTACTTCAGAGCTAGTTAATTCTGCAAGGGAATATGAAGAAATTCTTAGTAAATTAAAAACCAAGTGCTTAGAATCAAAATACTGCATATATGATAATGGCAATTATTTTATAAATGCTTCACATTTTATAAAAGACTCTGGGTTACTCGAAGGTAATTGCTATGAAGATTAATTAAGTGTCTCAGCGATCGTACAGTTACGTAAACTTTAGCACAATTACTCAAATTCGATGTAATTACCAGTGATAAAATTTGAAACTTAATTTTGGCTAGTATCGATAATAATTTTTGGATAAAGTGATAAGTTAACTGTCTTGTCAGTGCTGCATTATTACTTAGTTTATGCTTATATTGTCATCGACTATCCTGTATTATTGTAGATGGCATCTTCAAGAATGTGGAATTGATTAAAGGTGAATGAAAAACATTTAAATGTTACATTTGATGAAAGGCGAATATTTCTAAATTTCTAAATATTTTATAGTACAACCAATTATCTTTCTAGGAATAATTTTCAAAAATTTAAGTCTTCGATTAGCTTGAATACTTCTAAATATTGAGATATACTTTTATATCGGTAACTAAAGAACATGCTAAAGAATATTCCGTAGGAATACAAATCTAATCGATATTGTTATTTCTCAATTATAGTTATGTCATGTGACCAAGTAGAACCTATTTTGCTGGCTGTCACATCTCTAGAATTAGCTGTTCAAGAAGAATCAAATTCTGACATAATAACAACAGTTAATGTAGTACCTCATAACAAGTTATTTTATGCCACAAAAATGTCCTTGCTATGGCAAATTCTCAGCAATAAATCAAATGCTGCTGCAATTAAACATCAGGTATGCATTAGTGGTCAGTTTATCTGATGTTCAGAATTTGCCGAAATGACACTATTATATCAGGACTATTCAGGAGTGCATTAAGTCAAGAATACATACTCTTAAATTTTATTCAAAATTATTACAATTTACTTTATTAAATTAATTAGGTAACCAACCGTTTTATCAATTACAACTGTGATTTATAGGTTAGCGTCGCTATTGAAAGGGTGATTACTGTTGGTGATATAAATTTAACCCTAGCTTCAGATCTTATTAGGTAATCAGTTATATGATATGAAATATTAACGATGTCATTCCTATATCAACGTATATTCGGCTTTCGATTATATTTAAACGTCGGGTCAAGATTATGCTTAAATTAAGAAATATTTGGCTGATATGTTCAAAGCATGTGGTTTTCCATTCGTACTGCTGTACGCTAACTTAATGAATTCAAAATATTTCTATTTTATTTTATTAAGATTACGCAAAGCGCAAATGAAGCGAGCATCGATCTTAAAATACGGATCCACTGTACATGGTAAGAGTTAATAGACAATTACCAGCTCCTTAGTATTTGCTCCATCGTATTTATTCAATCTTGCAGACCCATCTTGGCAGGGTATTATAGCTGAAGTTGCTTCTACGACGATAAAATTTGAAATGCTAGGAACATCTGGGAACGAACCAGTTAGTATCGTAACAAAAGTATTGATCAAGTTGTCATAGAGTTTTATTTTCTGACATTTCTCCAAGAATAAAACCATGCACAATTTTTTTCAGTTAAAAATAAATGTATCGTCACAGCAAACGACTGGATCTCTAGATAAGAAAGGCGGTTCATTTGTTTTATATAATTGCGCAAGATTGTCTACACTTTTTCAACATTTCAATGAACAAGTTACCAAGTGTAAACTTAAATTTAATGTATTAGCCATCTTCGTTAAACGAAAAATTTTGTCAAAATTAGAATACCTACCTTGGATTTTCTGAGGTAAAAAATTTAAATTAATTTCTTCCTTTCTAGCAACCTATCCACCATTACCTCCAATTGAAAAAGTAGACTTTACGCTGCTAAGGCATGAGGTGGTTCTTGAATAAATTTGAATTACTTTTAATATCTAGTAGACACAGTGGAGTAGCAACTTCTCTAAAAAGTAATACTGTACTAGTATGCAACGTTCGAAGCAGTATAGGCTTCGCCTTTGGCGTAATGTAATTTTGCTGATATGCTTCATAAAGGAGGAATGGGAACTATTTTTTAATTGTATTTACAACTGTGGACTGTTCAATAATGACGCTTCATTCCTAATGAACGACCAAACATCTGACCTAGATTGGCGGTGCAATAAGGTGCAGATACTTACTTAAGAAAAAAGAATACAGTAGATCCCATCTGCAATTGTGAGGTTGAAAATTATTTTTAATTAAGTTTTTGAATTAAAATTCTTGTCTGTAGATATGCCAGTTCATGACTATGTTATGCCGCACATTTAGCTCGTACTATCGTAGTATCAGAATACTAACAGTAAGTCTTAATTATTGCTGTCATATAATAGTTTGAATTTGTTTTGTTGGCTATGATGCACTCCTGGTAGTGATATTACGGATTTTAATTTTTAGGAACCGAAACCTCACTTATTTCCTGTGATGCATGCCAGATTATATTTAATGAAAGCTATACATTTGGTATCCACATTATAATATAAGTTTATTTTTAATCATTCCTGAAACTGTCGATCTGAATTTTGATGCCATGCTGATTTGATAGGTACTTATTAATAATCTTGCTCTGCTCAATATCAAGCCATTGTCACAATTATAGGTATGTATCAAAATAAATAACTTAAAAAATGATAAAGCATAAAAACAATTATGCCTTAATATTTTTATACATGTAATTTTGATTTAATTGACATAGCTAATATGCTTTAAATGTCTCAAAATTTCAATAGGCACCTCTCGTCAGTAGAAATAATTGTAACTTACGCAAGATTCCTATTCATATCTGAAGAGATTTTAAGATACCAATATTGCTGTACAGTTGATTGATAATTTATAAACTTACATAGCGTAACAGCGTATTTTTCGATTACTTATTAACACATTGAAATTTAATAAATAAAAAATATATCGCATCATAGTTCTGAATTCATTCTCTGTATTATTTTATAAGTTTTTAGATACATTTTTCTCTATGACTACCTTTTACATTAGTAATCAGTCGATACAGATTTTTGGCTTTTAAATAGACCGCATGCAAAAACTGCGTATACGTGTAATCCTTGATCTTTATATTGCTATGCTGATTTAATTTCATAGACTTTGACCTACGAAGGGCATTTAAAAAGTTATCCGATTTCATAATCTTCTGTTTCTAAGCAAGACGAGCTCACAAACGATTGTATTTCCTGATAAGTAGTTAATGGGCGGCATCGAAACTCCAAGAGAGCATCAGTAGCCAAACGATTCAAGTGTCGCTTGCTAGTGATGTGTTTTAACTAAATCGGATTGAAACAACAATCTTAAGCATTGATGGCAATCACATGCAGTATTTTCGTATACGCACTGATGATTACAGCTTTCATTTTAGCTATGATTAGCCATGAATTATAGTGCAACGGCAATTGACGACAACGTGACCAATATCCCTCCATACGGAAGAAGGATGATAAAGGCATTAACAAAACTTACCCACTCTTTTTCATTCGGCAACTGCGCATCACATGTAGAACAGCACCAGCAGTCGCTTACTTTAAAAGTTCGCTTCCTATGCTTTACTGAGGTCAGGTGCTGTTGGTAATCTACTATAGATTTAAATATCTTTCTAGGGCAAGACTCACATTTCATCTTTGAAGAGATTTCTGCCTATAGCGTACATTGCATAATAAAGGATGTAAAAGCGTTAAATTATACTGATCAAAAATAAAGATACTCGTAGACATAAAATACAACGCAGTACTGTACGTTCGTTTTGGCTGCATAGTAAGTAGTTACCGTAAACTCATTCTTGCATGTTAGTGTGCATCTATAGCCTAAAGTACATCCGGAGGATCAAAACATCCCCTGCATTTTAATTCATCCTATCTAAACACTGGAGCATGATGATCTTGGTAATTTAATGTTTTTAATTGCGCTACTAGCCTCCATATAAGGTGCCTTGAGAAGTGACTCAGAACTGCGTTTTAAGAAATTTTTGATCACAATTTCAATATACTGTCTTGTGCATTATACCTGTAAACGTTTTAGGTGTTTTCGAGAATGAAGTTCAGAATTTTCACGACTTTTATTAGATTGCTTCGTAATATTAGGTTTCTCTGCCTCCGTAGAAGCAACTCTCCTATCGTTGGAGGTATTCTCCATAATATTATATCGTATATATTTGATAGCTTAACCGTTCCATTTCCTTTTTTTTTAGAGGTCTGTTGGAAAGTGTACTGTACAGTGTACAGTACTGTAGGTTCTTCTGTAAAAACTTTGAAATACAGTATACAGTACAGTACTGTACAGTACCAACTACAAATTCCAGATTCTACAGTACAATCCTATTGTAGATTTGTAGTAAAATAGACACTACAGTACAGATCAGAAAATGCCATAAAGACCTCTATTAACAGAAATATTGTACGGAGTACTGTATACAGTACAGTACAGCGATCCACGACTTGTAGTCAGTACTACACCTTGCAAACTATGGTACTTAGCCAGTTAATTCATGGCCTTACTCTTTTTATACTGTACAGTACAGTACCAGTAACGTTGAATTATTTGCGAACAGAGAATTGTAGCCTCAAATCTGCTACTATCAAAGATGCAACAGTTTTTAGTGCAGTTGTTAGAATTGATTTTATTTCAAAGATAGTTGTTTGAATCGTTCAGGGGAACGGGAATACATACAGTACATTACATTTGTAATGAAGTAAAAGAACTAAACAGTCTCGTTAGAGGATTCATAATTTATAATACAACAGTATTACATTACGTTACACAATTTCGCTGAGAAGACTGTTAGCGAATAAATTGTTCTTCAATTTTGTGGCTTTTAGAAAAGCCGTTTGATTGTAAAGTTGATTACATAAATGTACAAATTATCTTCAAGGTTGGATTTAACCACCGAAACCGTACAAAGTACGTCCTTGGCGTTTAAGAGCGTAGACAACGTCCATAGCAGTAACAGTCTTACGCTTGGCGTGCTCGGTGTAGGTAACCGCATCACGGATTACATTTTCCAAGAATACCTTCAAGACACCACGAGTTTCCTCATAGATCAAGCCAGAGATACGCTTGACACCACCACGACGTGCAAGACGTCTGATAGCTGGTTTGGTGATACCTTGGATGTTATCACGAAGGATTTTTCGGTGACGCTTAGCACCACCTTTTCCAAGACCTTTGCCTCCTTTTCCACGTCCAGACATTTTCAATAAACGAAGTTCGAAAATTAGACTTGATTGAAGTGAAATCCAACTGGTGCTATTTATATCCGACTTGCGGACCGAATCGCAAGCACCATATGCGGACCTGATCGACAACATCGTCGATTATGTAAATTACCTGTGGGTATCATCAGCCAATCAGAACGTGCTAGTTCGTTTGATCCATTCGATCCCGTATGTATCGGGATGATTTGAAAAGGGAAGCGGCAAAATCATACTGTACAGTACAGTACAGTACAGTACAGTACTGTATCTTACAGTACTATACTGTACTGTAGAGGTCTTCATGGTACTATACTGTACTGTACTGTACTGTACAGTACAGCACATTTGTACAATTGTGTAGTTACTATAGAGGTAAGGAAAAACCTCTATGGTCCGGTCATAGAGGCTTACCTCTCTATACAGTATAGTACAGTACAGCGTAGACCAGTATCACGACGCGAGTTGTAAAATGGTTGGAGCGACCGAACATTGTACAGCGACTGATAGTTTGTATTAGAAACTTGAAAGAAATAGAATTATTCAATACTGCAATAAAAAATAATCAAAATATCAAAAGTCAATCGCTCAAGGTTGTACTGATTTGTCTGCATGGGATTGGAGCCAAATTTAAAGCACAATTCTTCACAATCTAAAGACATACTGTAATTTAAGGCAACACTATAGCTGAACATCTTTCAACCATTTTTTAGAGGGCTCGCCACGCCCCTGTACATATAGATACGGAAATACAGTAACCTCACTATTAGTTAGTTTTACAAGAAATTCAATTTTTTCCTTGCATATCATTCTAGACCAGGATATTACTAGGGTTAATCTCGTAGGCTGTTAGATACAGTATATTGAAAACATTCGTATATAGCAAAAATGAACTTTTTACAATATTTACTAATAAGAATAGACTTAATTTTATTCAGGTTATGAAGATCTAGATTCAGAAACAATACAGTATAATGGATAGCTAGTGAGCTCTCAACTTTTGAAATATCGACTAACTTTGAATGATAAGTGAATATTTGCATTAAATTTGCACTGCTGAAAGGAATTAATATAAATAAATAGAACTTAAACTTTAGGTTTCAGCTATCGATTGAGTTTGAGGTCGTCGTATTCATAAATTATCGAGAGAATAGTATCACCATTGAAATATTTCTGAAAAGGTTACATGCTGATATATAAACCCAAGTGTGATTGTAAAAGTACCAACAGTTAACTAAAGATTCAGTTAACTTCTGCAAAGATTATCTTTGAACTAATTTTATAAAATATTTAAACTTCTAAATTTTTCTTCATTAATTCAATATCTGATATAACCATTTCTGCAACAAGCTCCTAGAAGGGGTTATAAATTGATTTATAACAAGACAATCAGATAATATAGAAACCTACTGCGTATGCTAATACAGTGGCTGATAATGCTACATATGATATATGGAAATTATTTTGCTACGACTTGTGAAAGGTATAATATCGAACCTGAAATGTTACTTTCGGTTTCCATCCCAACTTTTCACGAGCTTTGGTATTATCGCCTTGCAAGAAATTCTTATAAATGTATCATAAGTTTATTACCACAATTAAAAAACATACAATTTAAACGTTAAATTTATCCATGCTTAGATATTGGTGCTAGACATCTTAGAGATGGAGATTGCATATACGGATAAATAAATTACATCATACAAGTAAATAAGGTGGCTACAGGCTTACTACCTCTGCAGGGCGATAAAATTTAGGATTAATTCGAACGCGAACTACACCACTTTCTTCATCAACACCAACTTCATCAACTCCAGAACCTTTCCAGCTTAAGAGGATAGATAAATACAATTGTCACAAATGTAAAACATCTTTTGTAACATTGTTGTAGTACATCGTATAATTCCGATTATGAAATCGATTTCATATCGATATGTGCTAATTGATACGATAACATCTGATTGAGCTTGCGTAACAAGATAAATTACAATCTTATGATCTCACATGAAGAAATTATAATGAACTTCTAGTAAGAAGTAACGTAATTAGCACAAATTTAATCTGGATATCTACAATTGTATGTACAAAAATTAGCGAAGGAACCGTTAAAAATGTATCAGCAGACAAACCCAATTTTTATTCCGACGATAACAAAAGCAGCTTCAACAAAATTACGCACAGTGTGTGTTTTACCGGTAGCTAAAACAAAGTCTTCCGGTTTGTCACACTGCAGCATCATCCACATTGCCTGCCGAAAGGACAGATTTGTAAGTTAAACAACATTAAACTCTATGAATCAAATGTTATCGAATAATTTTATGAATCATCTTCAAAATACCAAACCTCAACATAATCTTTAGCGTGATCCTAGTCTCGGCACGAGTTTATATTTCCGAGTTGAAGCTATGATACAAAAATATTTAAAATATTGCGCTATAGATAATGCTGCTAAACATATCAATTTGCTTTCACAAAATTTTAATAATATAGCTAAATGATAGGAATTACCTCCTCTTGCAAACCTAAATATATTTTAGCAACTGCACGGGTAATTTTCCTTGTAACAAATGTCTCTCCTGAAATTTAACGATAAATGTTAAAGCAAGCGATGGAGATATGCGTCTCTGATGCGTATCCATACCTCTTCTTGGACTTTCATGATTGAATGCGATACCATTACAACAATACATATTATAGGCCTCACGATAGTTTACAACAATCCAAAAAGCATACATTTTAGCAACACCTTAAGTCAGAAGGTAATAGGAGATTAAGGATATAATAAACTTATGATACAACAGTAAATTTACGTTTTTAACATGAAATTAGCTATTAAAATTTACCATAGGGTGATCGCGGATAGAACGGCGTAATTTCTTTCTGGGGTATTTCATTGGCTTTCCCATATAATTCGCTGGTAGCGGCCTACGAAGAAATATAATAGCTATTAACTTAATGCCTAGGGAACAGAAACCAATTTTAATAAATATTCACAGAGCTTGTTTGAAAGTAAGAGTTAGCGATGGTTTAAACTGTAATTACGTGGATAAGACCTGATAGAATCGAATCTTGTTACTGAAGTTACAGGTCCGAATAGCATCGATCACGCGCAACGTACCAATAGCGTCTACATCAGCGGTGTACTCGCTTAAGTCGAATGAAACCTTATAGAATGTTCATAAAACGAAGTTAAACGATATCATTATTTGAGTATATTAATCTATAAACATAGATAATTTTATGTCGTTACTAAGAATAGTAAAGATAATGCAAAATATTTTGGTACTAAGAAATTGACAGCGTACTTAAAGTACCTACTTGGACATGACTCTGTGCTGCTAAATTATAAATTTCATCTGGCTGTACCTGAAATCAATCACGCAATGTAGCAAATTATGCAATAAATGCTGTACTGTAATTTACCAATACTGTATAGAGCATCTTACCGAAGAAATAATTTTTACGAAACAATTACTATTAGTTAAATCACCATAGTGCAACTTTATAGCTAAATTAAATGATAAAAATAAAGATATTAAGTCAACGCTTATTAGTATAATTTAATAGTTAAATTAATGCTTTCAAACCTTTAGCTGTATGAGTTTTGGGATCTTCATACAAATAAGAGATTCGACCAGTAGTAATTGAACTTGATTGCCTAATGATTCCGTGAACCTTAGTTAAGTTGAATATTACGTAATTACTACAAGATTTTTTATACGAAAGTGTGATATACAATTTCAAAAGTAAATAGATCTGTTCTTAACATACGCGTATGCTAAGACATAAATTGGGTTACAATTAACGTCGTAGCAGCAAGTGGATGATTAATTTATTAGTTAAGCATTTTTGCAGGATTTAAATTATGATAATAGTAAGCGGGCAAGTTTTTAATAATAGATAATTTAGAAGGATTCCAGTTTGTAAACTCAAAGCTAGTAGAATACTTGTAGATATCAGAAAACCTTTATACATAAATTATGACGTTGTCAAGCTTGCACCCTTGCAACTTTTAGATTTTTAGAACAAAAAGTGAATGAAATTCGGTAAAAAGTATGTTGGAATAATATAAGCCTATATACAAACGTCCTGTGATAATCATAATCAAATGAGATAACAAGAGGCTATTTTACTATTTCGCATAAAAATGTGGTGAAGCTTCATCACAGAGTTAATTACGACTGATACTTTTAAGCACTTACCTCATAACCTTTATTGATTAGTAATTCTGCCAAGTAAGAACCATCCTGCAAAAAAATATGAATTTTTAGCTAGCTATTATGGAATTGCGATAGCAAAGATACAAGGATGTAAAGCATTAAATCTAATGGTTAGATAGTAATAAAGCCTAGCGGTATACGATTTCCATGTAGTCATCTGATTTACGAATGCAAATGAAGTTATTATTTAGCACAGTGCAGAATCTGTTAAGATTTGAACATGCAAACACTAGAAAATCAGGATAACTATGATTCACTGAGAAGATAGTATGAAGATTACAAGTAATAAAGGGTGTCAATGTGTTACCGGCAATATGAAAAATAATGTTTATTTACTTCAACTTTTACTAATGCCAAATATTCTTTATGAAGCTCAATATAATTCCGTATTTCGGCAATATTAAAAAATGACTGACGTAAAGTACGATTTGGGTAATACTATTATTACAGTAGTACCGTATATTTTAATGGTAATACTTGTATCATACTCTTGGTTTTGCTGGTACAGCATTCCTTATTATGAAAAATATTAATGTTATTTATCAGAATAAAACATTGGGATGAAAGTTATGTCATTTGAATTCAAATCTAACGCTGCATCTGATGGTATCGAAATAAACCTTCAATACGTACAACTTTTGAAACGAACGGATTTCTCGAGCTACCGGCGTCAAACTGTAATACAACCTGATGCTTTTCTTTAGTGAAAGGAGATAAATTACGTCATTTACTAAGTAATCAGGAAGTTTTATTTTTTTTTACTGTTAGTTATGGGATCATGTTAGCTTTTAAAGCGTTGATTTGACATGATCATTCGTATCAATCTTTCGTATGCAGTTATTAAGAGATACAAACTGAACTATACTATACCCGTATAGTATAAATAAACATTCTAGTAAAGTTCTTTATAGATGACTGTAGTAATATCATTCAAGGAACTAGTGATAGATTGAGACCTGCCACACAGCTATATTTAGACAAGAATGTTCCAGATCATATGCGTACATATGCAATTTTTACTCTGCAAACTGGATTAATTTACTAGTTTTTCAAATAAAATATTGAAACAAATTTTGTTTATTTTCAATTATAAATTGATAATTTAATTTAATACGCATAAACAGACAGGGCCTGTTGCCTAATTACGTTACCGTCTGTACTACTACAGTAGAATTACCCTATTTTAATTTAAAGTTCAGCCTATTAATTATGTATTTAAGGGCTTGATAGTGTTGTCATGGCGTAAACTTTAAATAAATCAATAAAAGCACTGCAAATAGAAGTAACTATGTTAGGTACGCCTCCGAACTTTTTATCTAGCATTACGAAAGAGTCACTGAATACTAAATTTCGTCACAGTATAGTATTCAATTTGATATTAATTGGCATTTGCATACCTGTCCCGTAATCCCTGTTATTAAAGCAATTTTGGGTCGTGATTCAGAAGTTTGGGAAGCCATTTTCTACAATAAGTTTATAAAACAGGCGAATCTACAGTGATTTTGAGATTCAGTAAATTCTCAGTTAATTGTATGATATTTGTGTCATATGCGGTATACGTATAATGGTACTGCAATAACGTCCATTTCGCACTCAGTAAGGCCCAAGCTAACTACATTTTTTATTCAACAAATCTTTCTTATTGAAAAGAATAAGGTAGGGAGATATGAAGGACGTGCCAACCTTTTGTTAAATTATTCTCTCGAGTCCTGTACAGTATAATTTCCTTTAACTAACTTTAGAGAATAATTGTCTCCAATTTTAATGAATGAAAGGTTGGCACATCACTTGGGTCTCTAGAGGGAATCAGCGCAGCGTTGTGACAAATATAACTTCACAGTATGTATGCAAATTTGGCCATAGTGTCTTAGCTAGGGTCCAAATTTGAATATCATCTGCAATTTTGTATAACGCATTCTTCAGATTCTTTGGAATTTTTTCCGAAACCTCCTCCTGCATAGTGATGTTAACGGACGCGAAACTACTCGAGTAGTCTCTGCCCAAAATGGCAGTGCACACTAACCCATTCCATCTATGCATAATATACTCCCAATTGAGTTCAAGTTGCCCTATGAGTTCTCAAGTACATCTACAATAGCCTTGTACTTGCCTTGTACTTTTTTTTTTTAATTTAAAACAAAAATAATGAGTTTTAAAACTATTGTACTGTACTTATGTACACTGTACACTAGAGACCCTCCATTGCACACTGTGCAGCACTACTGTACTATATACATTACTGTAGATGTGATATGAAGTATACAGTATAGTATTGCATGCATATGCGGTAAAATTATTATTTTTATTTTTTACTCGTATGTATTCGTGTATAGTATATGGTGATTTGTAATAATAGTTACTCCTAAACTATTCTGAATTACTGACTCACAGAAATGGTGAGACCGAACGCCTTAGGATAAGAATAACTTTATTAGAGCAATAAAAAAGGTTACAGGATATTAGCAATAAAAAGGTTATAGCTAATAATAGAACGTTAATCTAGTAATCTCAACTTGGTAAATATAAGAGGCTACTTTAGCTCTCTCTTTCTCTCTCTAATAAGACGCCTTTATACGATCCGAACCCATCTTATTTGTTAACATATTTTGAACAAAACTCGAACACAAATATTCGGACATTTATTCCTGTTCCATTACCTTACTTTACAGTATTGTACATACTGTAATACTCTTTGTTTTGGCCTTTCGGAGCCAATTAGGTTACCCACCGGGCTGACAATTTCACCTCCCGCTAAGTAGATAAACGCTTGGCCTGGTTGAAACTGTTCACTGAACAGAGCTCAGCCATAGTGTAGCTCTTATTAAGGAGATTTTTCAATTTGAAAGGTACTTACTTTGAATTTGGCTAAAGTTTCACGAATACAAATCACTAAAACCTTGAACAATTGGCACATTTTGCTGCACTATGAGTTATTTTTATTTCTTTGAAACTTCCAATACAAACCATCAGTCACTGGTGCGTGCACGCAATGCTGTACTGTACAGTAAGGACAGGCTGAAATAGTGGCGAAGCGACTACTAGTCCCATACTTAGTCTACTGTACTGCGCTGCTTCTACAGTACAGTACTACTGAACACAGCACAGCAGTATCGAAAATGGCGGACGATGATAGTGATTTGAAAGGCAGCGATGCGATCGATGAAATTGATATTGATCCATCAGTTTTAGGAACCAAGGAATAGTAAGAGCAATCATTGATATCTGATTTGCGGAAGCTTGCAAATGATTTCCATTTTGCATAATACGATAGTTTGGAAATCACAATAATTATTAATTGAAATCATTCAATCAGCTATGTCAAGTTAAATTCGATGTTTCGCTGACTATTTACGTTGTCTTAGTCGTAGGAAGGCTGTCCTGTTTCGATTTCTGTGTAATTAACCTACAAGTATTTTGAATCACCAGTAGCTATTGGTGTTTTAAGATTAGCAAAATATAGAATCGATAGCGTTTAACTTAATAAACAGAATATTTCGACCTATAGTTACATTACAATTAAATGAATAAAAGCAGTAAAAATAGCTTTGCTTGGTTATAAATATTATTTACTGTTAATTAAGCAATGGTATGCGGCAGTACTGATGATACTAAGTTTGATGAACTAATAAATTTTCTACCTAATAATGTTAACCTCATATGAGTAGCTGGGATAACAATTATAAGGATGAATTTTCTACTTTCCAAGAATATGGGGACGTAGGAGAAATATGGTATCAATCTTTAAATATACTAAAATATTAATCATTAAAATTGTCTAGTTTAAATGTTTTGTAGTAACTTATCATGCAAGATAGATTTAGCCATCCAGAATTTTTTAGCCACCCTTGCTACATTACCTTATATACTATAATTGATTGCAATTTGCATTATTGTACACGGGTTATTTCTAGGTTCGGCCGCGACATCATGAATCGTATGCTATCATGGATATCTACAAGTGACTGCATAGAAAAAGCAGCACCTATATTAGAATTAGGTTGTGGAAATGGAGTTTTACTTTTAGAATTGGTAAGCGTCTACATCTCGTTCTTTTGTATGATAAAAATATTATATTAAAAAAGTATACTCGCTTTTTTTTATTTATACCTTTAGCTCTTACGATAATTAGCACTATGTATATTAGCAATTTTGGTTGATGAGATTTTTAATTTTGCTTACAGTATATATAGCTCGTCTATATTCATTTCTTTCCGATATGATATTGTTGATTCTTAAAACCTTATCCTCAATTTATTCTAAAGCTAAAAAAAGGCTTTACGAATTTAACTGGAATCGATTATTCTAATTATGGCATCGACTTAGCCAAGGCTATTGCTGCTAAAAATGATACAAAAATTAATTTCGAGGTACGTAGCTAATTTATTTCCATGTTATGACTAATTTATTAACTGTACGAAATAACCCCTGATCAAAATCACTATCGGATAAGCTATGGAAAATAAGACATTTTTATTCTAGACACTTCGCAATGGGCACTCAACAATTTGCATTTAGTTTACAATATCCCCAATTCCCTATCTGTATAAATATAAATTTACAGATAAGCAATTTTTAATTTGTAGCAAAGTTGCAACAATTAATTGCAGGTATGCAACATTCTGAACATTGAAGAGTGCGAATCTAAAGTAAAATGGCCATACCGTGCAATTATTGATAAAGGGACTTACGATGCTATTTGTCTGAATCCAGAAGAAAGACTACAATGTCGTGAAAAATATAAGTTAAACGCATCGCATTTACTTGAATCCAACGGGCTGTTGATCATAACATCCTGTAATTGGACAAGTAATGAATTAAAGAAACATTTTTCTCCAGGTTTGCTGTATCATATTGGTGTACTACTATTGCTGTTGTATGTCTCTACTAATGATATTAATTCAAATTTTAAATTTCTCTATTTAGAATTTCTGATAGAGGCTGAAATTCCTACACCAAAATTTCAGTTTGGCGGGCGTGCTGGAAACACTGTCGTATCCTTAATTTTCAAGAAGACGGCATAAAAAAATTTGCTAGTTCAATGCATTAAACCTCAATCATGTGATGGGTTAAACTTTTTATAGTGAGGTGTTTATAAATTTATCTATCAGAATCCCTTGATAAAAGTTGGGAATACAGAGATTAAATCATAACGCAATAAAGTGATTAAAACTATATATAGTGTCCAGCACATTAACAATTGGTAATTATATTGTTTCTAGCACTAGTACATTTCAGTTACTTGTCTTTAATATATAAAATGATACAGCTTTATTTGATCATCAAAAGAGTGACACGCGAAAAGTTTCTTTTAAACATTTTCTTCAAATTTAGTATCCACATTTAGTATCCTCAAGTATTTTTGGTATGGTAAATTATCATTTGACTTTGAGGCTCTGCACATCTAGATTTTGTATTGTATATAAACGAAGGATTATATACGCTAAGTATAGAATATCTTTATTTTCTTACGTTAAATAATATAATACAAAAATACTATGCGCCTAGTTAAGATTAGTGGCAGGCCAATTACATTGTCCTTATCAACGTGGCAAGTGTATAATAATAACATCTAACAAGTATCCATCAGGGATTTTATATTACTGAACATACATTATTTCATAGGGTATTTTTGCCTGAATTAGGATATAGGAATGATCGATAATTAAGCAGTAGCGGAATCACAAGAAGACATGCAAAAAAACAAAAAATAAAAAATATCTGATACCCTACGATATCGCCAATTAAACCAGCTAAAGACATCACAAATAATTTTCCAGCAAGTTCTGCTGTTGCTAAAGTACTATAATGGGTAGCATAAAAGTGTCCTGGTGATTTCTTTGCATTTTGCATCATCATAGTAAATGTTAAGCTCGTAATAATTCCAGAACATAGCTGAAGTCCGCAAGCCAATAGAGTTGAAACTACAGAGATAATAATGAGTAAAAAGAAGGCTATTAAAAGCGAAATACTAATCTATCTGTTCGCTACCTATAATTATAATTACAAGTTGGGCGAATACGTATAACCTAATACTATATACTGTAAATTTTAGTCGTGCCTTGAACCTTTCTACGTTAGTAATGACGATTAGCTAAGCGAGAGCTTACCTATACCGACTGATTCGTTTCGAGATAAAATATTGACAAAACATGGCATTAGTGCAATTAGCGTAATAGGTAGCATCCGGAGACAAACATAGTCCAACATGATTCGAGCCAACGACCTATGATGTACGCGTATTAATTGTAAATTAATAAATATAATTTATCTGAGAAACTACAGTACTAAATTTTAAGATTCGTATACTGCTGACTTTGTTCCTTGTCCTTATTACTAAGTGTTATCATACAAAGAGAGAATACTATTGCGATCAGTATCATCTCACATACAGTATAGAAATCTTGTTGAAGTCTTACTAAAATATTAGTAGATTTAATATAGTGCAATACGTGATTAGCTAACGTATATGCAAACGTAAATAGCAGATAGCAAACACTTGCTATACTGTATGTACTCGTATTTTGCTGAATGCAGTGCTCTACAAATTCACCTATTGCTGTACATTGCTAACCAACCACCATACAGCGAGCCAACTACGGAGAATACTTCTTGTAATATTCTAATTTTTACTCCCACAAATTCCGTTGATAATCCCAAATCAATTAGATAGAGCGGAAAGATTGATAACGCAGCTTGCTCACCAAGTTTATATACCGTCACAAATAATAACATCCACGCCGCACCTTCGGTCTGGAAAATGGATGTAAACACTTCCTTGTACGTGCATTTGAATAAACTAAACTGTTGTAATATGCTGTCAATAAATGTTGCTATTTTTGGAAGTTGCTTCCGTGATAAAGGATAATGAATATTTTTAATTGGACTGGTACTGCCAGCAAGTCTGCTTGACTGTTTGCATAATGTAGTACCTAACCTGAAATAGCTGTACATCGCGCATGAAAAGTATATAACTGCCAAGATTATAAAAAATGTATGCCATCCCAGTCGGATCATAATTACGGAAGCACATAAGCTACCTAGCTTATAACCAACTATTTGAACGATATTTCCGGCGCCCAGCTGAGCATGGCTCAGCGAAGCAACTGTAATTCCGTCGATCACAATATCCTGGAGAGATGTTAAAAAATTTAATAGTGTTAACAAGGTAGTCAGTAAGTGTACAGAATTAGCAGAAACAGTTCGGCATATCCATGCATTGCAAGCCATTAATGTTAATAAAATAGTTAGCCATTTATCAGGCGTGCTTATTTTATCGATCCATGGAGACCATAAAGATTTTAACAGCCAAGGAAACCATACTAATCTCAGTAAACCAAGTTTAGTCAAACTGAAACCCCCAACCCGTAAATAAATCGGTAGAAAGTCTTTCTGAAAGCCGTAAGGTATTCCTTGGACGAAATAAAGGCAAAATAAAACAAGATAGGGTAGAGTAACTTTGTCATGATGTTTGGGTGGCATCATTCCAAGTGATTACAGCAGAGCTATACATCAATACATTGTAGTAGATTGTAAATATATGAACAAGATTGAATTAGACAGTAATCCTTGAACGAAATAAGCCTTGAAGTTTAGTTGTTCACTTTATGTTTGCTACTGGTAGATCCCACAGCATCATAATATGTTACTCTTGCACCAGGCAGGATAAATAAACTACTTTTATATGGTCCGTAGTGTAAGTTAGAGTATGATACCTATGGACTACTAGATGCATGAATGGATCAATAGGCGAGTCTATAGTCCATGCAATAGCATACTGTTCCTGTATAGAGCACCCTACTACACAGTACTGTATAGTCGTACACCACATACACTCACTCGTACAGGAGTTAAGATGCAATTTTGTAGAAGTTTGATGAATGATGACATCAAGCTGGCGATATTGCCTTTAGGGTAAAATATGATATGAGCTTGTTTGTTCCTTGTTAAGCTAGTTTTTTAGCTTAATGAATAACACCATGAAAATGTGCTGGCATAGAACTCGTAAGATTGCAATGCGATTACCAAATAGTATCGCAGCCAGCAAAGAATCACTTCCATTTACTGTAAAGACTGGACTACGAGTATACGCAACCTGAGATACAGTAGAGAAATGGAATAGCAACCGGGCTAGTATATAATCATCAGATGGATAAACATGAATTTTCGAAAACAGTTTTATTAACTTTGAGGTCATTTTAAGAAGGCCAGGTACTTAGCAACACAATCTATACAATGACATACAAGATCGATACATAATAACAGTAACATGATCCTTTCTCTGGCCCTTTGAAGACTGCACAGCAATAAATTACTACAGTACTTGTGTATAATGTGAAAGTTACCATGAAAACACTACTGACTCTTAATCGATATCGAGTCTACAGACAGATCAACTATTAAGTAAATAATAGAGTTACGATCTAAAGAAACTCGAACCATTCATGGATCTAAATTTGTCGATATTTAACCTTAGGTATACATCCTGTCTAGTACACTACAGCATTAATAGGTTCTGCTTTCACTTCAGCTAGATCGATGGAAGAGTCTACATCTTCGTCAATTTCTCCTATAACGGCTCTGTTAAAATAGTTACACAAGTCTAGTTATAATTCCCAATTCATAATTGTAATACGATGATGATTACGAAATATCTCTGTTAGGATATTTACTATCGTTAGGTAGATTATGTTCCATAATATTATATCTACTATTTTTGATCATATATCTATGGTATATTGATTGATTTGCTATCGCGCAAGTAATTAGAAATTCAATGGTTTTGACACTGCATTATATCTCGCAGATGGACCAATAAATTATACGTAACAGCTATTACAACCAATGGCGTATAGTATCTTACATATTGTCGCCACGAATAACATATAGGCCAAGGGCTACTTGCTCCACACCAGCGCCGGAAGAGTACACTCTTTCATGGCTATCATTTAGGATTAAATTAACCGTTTGATCGAAACCTTTCAACGTACCCTGAAATTAGATGCATGCATCATTGAAGATTACATTATCATGATCATTTGAAATGTATTGAAAGATAAGAGATATAAGGAGATTGCTTAGAGCGTTGAAAGAAAATACAAGTTTGGTAATCCATTGATTATTAAACAAAGTAGAGATCGTTTATTGCTAGTGCGATGAAATTCATCGACCAACAAGTATTGCTGCACAAATGCGTTTGTGTAACGTTTACTACTTGGCATGACCTGTTCTGCTTCTGTAGCTAGAGTCACTTTCCAGAATCAATGATAAACTATGAGTAAGTAGAGCAACTAGTAGATTAAAATTATGGTTACTGTACTGTACTGTATTGGATGCAGTGATATCAATTAAAATTATACAAGTATTGCAATAATTGCTTGATGCATATTACAGTAAAACACGTCTAGTAAGTATATCCATTGCCATCTTACCACAATTACTCTACCATCCTGAGTAATAACTGACACAAGACCTTATACATGAAAAGATACAAATAGCAGTGAAGGAAAAAGCCGATAGAAAAGGTTAATGTATAAATACAGCGTCAATTCATTCATTGTATTCTACATGTCTATTCTAATTATTGGTAAACTATTTAGTGTTTGTCTCTACCAACGGCCAGTGAAATGCAAAAATATCTGACTTTTACTTGCTGCAAACAATGATTGACTACTACAAACTATGAAATTATAAAGTGGTGTACTGTTGCTACCAATGCAGTCGATTGGGCTAGTAAAATAGTCCATATCATTGCTTGAACTTTGTATACGTTGGTTGTGCAGCTCGTATGCAGCGATCTAAAACGCTCTCTTAGCCTATCAGCCTTGGCGGTGCTCAATAGCTGCTGGTAGAACAGTGTACGACTGAGTGCAAAGGTAAAATCTATCTTTGGATACGATTTACATATCCCTCCAGAGCAGCCATTTTTCAGCAAGCCAACGTCGAATCAGGCCAAAGGGGTAGTACAGACATACAATGCAGATTGGTTACTTTTGATGGTACTGCTGTTAGGCTTCGTGTTTGGCTGGCTTCAATCAGCTTAAGGTACGTGTGCCACTCTGAGACAATAGTGGCGTTGTTGTTGAGTATGTCAACAGTCCAGCGTCTCTTTCCATAGTCTATTTCTCATTTCTCCAATGCAAAACAAGCACGTTAGCTGTCACTATACTGTACAGTCATTGAAAATCAACCCGCGTCATTAGCCAGGGTAGAGAAAATAGTGTACTAGAGTACAGTGTACACTGTACACTGTACAATACATACTGTAAAGCACGTGACTTTGCTGTACTGTACAGACTACAGTATAGTGTACACTGTACAGTACTACAGTACAGTACAAACCAAATGTACTGTACTGTACTGTACTGTATGTACTGTATCCCTGACTGTATTGAGTCTACAGTATACAGTATACTATTGACTATACTGTAGAGCCACGACTCGAAGTCGACTCTGAGTCGGACCAATCGACTCAGGAGCCGAATGGCTCTAGCTCAAAGACACAGCAGTGGTCCGACTCAAAATGCGCGACTCATGAGTCGAGTCGACCGTGGCCGATCACTACTGACAACTGCAGGAGTTAGGTCTTCATGGTCTGGTCCGGTCCAGATCAAAGGTCTACTATGATGGTCCGGTCTGGTCTGGTCCAGTCCAGACCTTGGTCTGCAGTCCATATGGACTATAGATTATGCCATAATCATGATGGCCTTCTTGAAGTCAGGGACTTGCAAGACTACTGTCCTGTAGACTGTAGTATTTGTAGTCTTGAAATAAATGGAGCTTTTAGCCGGGGACCTGTAGAAGACTAGTACAGTATTAGTCTTTTGAAGCCCTTTTGCAGTACTACAGTTAACGTTAACACCATGGACCATAGCAGTACCAGGAACTAGTGAGTACAGTGAGTAGTAGGACTGAGTAGTTGACCAAGGTCTCTCCCTCACTAGTCCGTGGTAGTACTGTAGTGCACAGTACTACCACGGACTAACGCTGGACACCAACGACTTTGAAGAGATAATACAGTACAATGTACTGTAATGTACAGTACTGTACACTCGTGTCAATACTACTGTACTGTGGATTATTTAAAGCTGCGACATTTTTTTCCTCTTAATAAACTCGGAAGCGCTCTCAGCAAATTCTCCTTAGTTGCCCAAAATCAACACCACAAGCGATTTGGGTTGGCTTGTAGGAAGGAAAAAAAAAAAGTTGGTAGGTAACTTATCCAAACCATTAATGTACAATAATTATCTTCAATCCCTCTAGTTGTTATCAACATGTTATCTATGAATATACTCACTTGTACTAGGGATAAAGTGTATCAGAAAAAGTTCATTATAGCGCTTTAGTAAATTATAATACGCAATACATTATACATAAGTCAACAAAGGTTCAAATGGATCCGATTGAAAATGACATCGGCATGATCAATCTCACTATGCAATTAGTATCTTACACCCAAGGCCAGTTGGTATGCTGTACTTGTACATTATCAAGTCATTGAATTGGAAAGTATTGGCCTATCTTGCCAGGATAATAATGAATCGTTAGGTGCCGTCACAATCTACTGCCACCGCACGATCCACAGTATCAAAGTTAGGCTATGCATACGGTAGATACACGTATTTTCCAGTCCGTCTCTAATTCATTGATTGTTTCATCATTTTTTTTATGTTGGAGAGCCGTTGATATAAAATGAATTACTTCACATTTCATGAAATAGCCTTATGTGCAGATTAGCGTGCCCTATTTCTTTCCATAGTTATTGTACCATCATCTCTCTAATCTGTAGAGGATGCGAGAAGTGCAGATTTTTTACCATGATAATTGAAATGCTGTAGGGGAAGGATAGTCCACTGTGGTGTTGACCATTGATATTATTATTAATTTGGCTCAACCATCCTTTCCAATTTTGATCGACTATATTAACTATGGAATGCTTGCATAACTTTAAAAGCCTATCAATATCACTGTAACCCTCAAAGCTGCAATCACCAGTAGTTATTCAGCTTGAAATAAAACACAGCAAAAGGATACTTTACGGCGAATATTCAACATGGAGCGAATCATACAGCTTGTATTATAATTGATTGTACACCAGATGGATATACAGTATGATACACTACCAGTATATCACTTTATGTCGTACTGTAGTCATGATAGAATAACAATCTTGTATTCAATTGGTCCAACTTACCAAGATATTTGCAATAATTCGACAGTGAAACCCCATTTTTCCTGTAAAGGACACGCGGTCATTTATCTACAGTACTGTAAGTTGGACCCCGAGTAAATTACTACCATACGAGTATGGAAGTCAACGACTACTCTAGAACATTTCGCTTTAGCAATCTGTCTTTAAACTCCTTTTGAAATTGTGTGATCAAATACCACATGGGATAAAAAGTAGATAGTAATTAATTTATTACACCCATAATAAGCTATTGTGACGAAGTTTAAAATACGCTTTCACTGTTGTGTCTACCTTATATCCGAAACGAGGATTGGCAAAGCCTTTTTGATGTGATCTTTGCTCTTGGATTTCAAATACTTACTGTTGCTTTATACGTATGTCATAGTTTTCCGGTACTATTGGTTCTAAATTAGCCTATCAAAAAATGACTAAACTCAACATGATATGAACAGTAATACTTTGTTAACCATAAATACCATCATTGTCCCTGTCACCAACTGATTATACACCATTATACATTTCGTATAGATCATTGACCCACATCATAGCAACGTACACACTGCATCGTAAAGATTTCTTAATGATGAGTTATAGTCTCGTTTTATTTCCATTATAGTACAATTAAACTTTCTATATTGCATGACAAAGTGCAGTTTTGTATGCTGTATATTTCATTAAATCCTCAAGCAAGCGGACGGACGATAAGGTCTTGTATACCACAGAAATCTCTCTTCATAAACTGACTGTACCTACTAACAATACGAAATTGTATAGAAAAGACTTTTATCTCGGTCATGCTGACCATCGTTTACCTTCTCTTTGGATAAATCGAATTTAATTTGTTCATATCTTATCAATCGAATAGGACACTTTTTGCTGTATTCTATCTGCAGTCGTTCTACACTACTGAACGAGGGGTTACATTATCATCATGCAAGGAATGCAAAGTTTAAATATAGATTAACTGATCCGCTCATGGTCAATTAAGTAACTGTAAAATCAAATTTCTGTCCGTCCTTACGAATTTGAACATTAATTGGATCGTATTCATTTGTGTTATTTGCTTATATCTTGGTTCAATTTTTAACTATGACTCATAATCGTGAACCCAAGTCTGTATCAAAGTTTGCTATCTAGCCATACCAGTCAAGCACCTTGTTTCATGATAACTATTCTGCTACAATATAATTTAGTTTAAACTTTTCGGAAGATGTTAAGTAACAGAAACACTAGAAATCCTATTAGTTATAGCTTGTTAATCAATTTTCCTTGTTATGCTATCACTGAAGTTGTATATTATAATATCTCCATGGTTGTTAGTACAGTAGAGTCATGATGAGTGAATGATGGAATCGATGGGCGTAGTGCAGTACAGTACAGGAGATACAATAAATATCCTTATAGTACAGTACAGCATCTTTACGTAGTACAGGGACAACTTGGCATAGGCTACATAAAATGATCATTAGTTTATGTATCTAATGTACTTGAAGATTGTACTCACGGTTCAATTTACACTGCATCATATTTGATTTGAAGTAGGACTAGGTCATTTCCTAAAATATTTACATTTTATAATAAAATTGTATATTTTTAATAAGAAATGAATAAAGCAGCTTCACGCAGTAATGACACCAACAACAAGGATGGTACCAAAGATGGTAAACCAACTGTTACATTCCGAACAAGGTTAAGGACGGACTCATTATCATCCAACGATAGCTATTCTTCAGGTACATGTCGTAAAGCCGTCAGTAGTAACTAGCTTCAATCTAGTGTGGTATAATAATGTGATGCTATACACATAGTATCAGCTTCTGTTCAATTTAATTCCGTCATGATTTCAAGAATTGTTTCAATGATGTCATGTAGAGTGAATTAATTAATTTTATAAAATTAAAGACATTATACACGTGCTTAGATGTACAGTGAAGGTACTTTAGAATTGAAGGAGTATCCTGTAGCACAGTATGAACGATCTGAAAAACTGAATATACTGTACACAGTATATGCGTATACGTTGGACAGTACATAACTAGCATAAATAGTAGTTGAAAATAATCAGGGATATTGCACAAATTATGACGTTAGGCGTTGATGAGTTATCTCGAAAAGGACTAGTTTTATAGAAAAATAATGAAGCCGAAAAACCTTACTTTCTTATAGTTGACAATTAAACGTAATGACGTGAATATTGTACTTAGACTTATATAGTAATCAATACCAGCTAACTTGCAAAATGTAACCAACGTTTGCGTAATATAGTACGTCAATAAACTATCTTTGTAGACAAAGAATGACAAGAATTTTACGATTAAGTAGTTGAATATTATAATTACTTTGTAATGTAAGCCTGATCCATTGGTTAGCTTATTTCTCAATCACCTTAACATTAAATAGCTTGTTAACTTGCAGTTTTTGTACGGTAACACAATTTATTTGAATTAATGAACCAACGATAGCTAACTTAGTTGACATAGTAAACAACGATAACTTTTGCTGATTACTGTACCTTTATTATGACAGGAAGTTATTCTGAATCAAGTTACTCTTCTGCTGGCAGTGTATCTCCTCGTGAAAGAGAACAGGTTAGATCAACTACGTAATTAAATTCCATTATACAACAACACGTGAAATACTTGAGGAAAATTTTCCATTTGTAGTTTTGCGTGTACTCAAACTGTTAATTATTGTAGCTGGTGACAGTTGTAATGATCATCGTATTAAACAATTAACACTGAGTTTTGTTTCTTTGATAGAAAACTTCTAAAGGATTTACAGATTTTTGTGTAAAAAATATTAAATCTGCAGAATTTGGAAGGAGAGAGATTGAAATTGCGGAGCAAGGTACAAAATACATCTTCAGTGCGGTAGTACCACAGCCTTGAAATTTATCTTCTAATTAGCCTGTTACATGTTTGCACTTCGTATACCTTTAGAAATGCCAGGTATAATGATACTTAGGGTAAAGTACGCCGAAAATAAGCCGTTGCAGTCGGCGAGAATAATAGGGTGTACTCATATCACCGCACAAACTGCAGTATTAATCGAGACATTAATAACTGCTGGTGCAAGTGTCCGTTGGGCTGCTTGTAACATCTACTCAACTCAAGTAAGTACTTTGAAAAATTTCCTTAAAAGTACAATCTGGCAGGTCTATAAAGCGATAGATTGTTTATAAGTAAACATAGGGTTACAATTATTAGAATTGGTAAATAGAACGCGTACTAGATCGCATCTTGCTAAGAGCGTATTAAATTATTTTAACAATATTAGCTATTGATTAGGTACTTGTAGTAATTGTTGGACATTCTGTTTTAGAATGAAGTAGCTGCGGCTCTTGCTGAGGAAGGTTGGTCTAATCATAGCTGTTTTCATTGTCAAGTAGCGGTCGTAAACACTTGATTATCTTATTATCAAATAGTAGAATTGCTAGAACTTTACGTTTAAAATATTATTACTCACAGATGATATGAAATTTTAAACATATCGATTCGACTTAGCCGTATGTCTAATATAAATAATTGTAGGCATCCCAGTCTTTGGATGGAAAGGCATGAGTGAGGATGACTTTTGGTGGTGCATTGAAAAAGCGTCAAATCATCAAAATTGGCAAGCGAATTTAATTCTAGATAACGGAGGAGATGCTACACACTACATGAAAAGAAAGTATATAGATAAATTCAGGTGTCTCAAGGGTATTGTGGAAGAAAGTGTCACTGGAGTCCATAGGTAAATGCAAAACTCGAATCGATGTTCTAATATAGATTTTAAGTGTCTTTGTATGATTTCATATTAGATTGTATCAGATGACTAAGAATAATTGTTTACCGATTCCAGCAATGAATATCAATGATTCTGTAGTTAAGGTAATAAAATACATTTATGTTTTTAAAAAGTAGCTTTTGCAGCGCTTGAATCACTTACTACTCGTAGATATTAACTTGGGTATCTACGGCTATTTTCAATTATCTATTTTAAATCCATGCTGATCATATGTCTCCACATTGTTAAACAGGGCAAATTTGACAATTTGTATTGCTGTCGTGAAGCCGTTATAGATAGGTATAATATGTAGTAGTAATAAAGATAAACTTTTATGACTGATTTTTAAAATTATTTCTTATTAGTCTGAAGAAAACTACCGATATCATGTTTGGAGGCAAGCAAGTGTTAATATGCGGATATGGTGAGGTAAGAAATATAAATATTGACAATGAACTAACAATTGTCATAACTTGTAACTATAATACACTACGTCTTGACGTAGGTTGGTAAAGGTTGTTGTTCAGCTTTACGTGGAATGGGTGCTATTGCTTACGTAACCGAAATCGATCCAATATGTGCTTTACAGGCTTGGTACATAATTACCAAATATCAGCTTTTTCAAGAATTTATATTTTCAATAAAGTAAAAAATTTACTAAAATTTAATCTATTTTTATCATTTAGCATGGACGGATTTAAAGTAATTCGTGTAGACGATGCAATAAGAATTGTTGATATTGTCATTACTGCTACAGGTGTGCTACATATCAGTGAAGGATTGCATAACGTTAAATCATAGCAATTCAGTCCAAAATATATCAGTTAGTATTTACGCATTAAAGATATTTATAACAATACAGGTAATAAGAACGTCATTCGGCGAGAACATATGAATAAAATGAAAAATGGATGTATAATCTGTAATATGGGTCACACAAATTCTGAGATTGATGTCGTAAGTAGCTTATATTCACGAATAATGATGACTGTAATAGGTGCTTAGGATATTGTTGACGTTACGGAAATTTTTCTTGTGATTACATATCTAGGATAGCTTAAGAACACCAGATCTAACCTGGGAAAGAGTGAGATCACATGTTGATCACATAGTATGGCCAGATGGCAGAAGAATCGTCCTCATTGCAGAGGTGTGTACTATGTCATATGCTTACGATACCTATGGAGTTTCATTATTGAGAGTGCTACCAAATAAACAGAAGGATTTTTACGAAACAATATTATACCCGTCCTGGACTTGTCGTAAACTATATTACTCATTTTAGGGAAGGCTGGCTAACTTGACATGTTCCAATGTTCCCTCATTTGTAGTCTCTATTACTGCTTGCACTCAGGTAAGAAGTGATACCCACATTGTGCATTACTCTACAATCTGAATATGTATCATGTTAAAAAAGATCTTTGATATCTATTTTGTGGACGAATTTCAGATGTTAGCCCTGATTGAACTTTTTAAAGCTCAACCAAATAAATACAAGGGTGACGTTTACTTGCTTCCAAAGAAAATGGGTATGACACATGTGTTCTTATCGGATATCTAATAATGTTTATAGGAAAGGGTCAATTTATGTTCCCTTATTTTACCTCTACTAGATGAGTACGTTGCCAGCTTACATTTGGCCGGATTTGAAGCTCAGGTAACAGAACTTTCTGATGATCAGTGTCAATATTTGGGCGTTGCACGTAATGGTCCTTTTAAACCGAACTACTATAGGTAACTCTTAACTGTGTAATAGTCACTATTGATATAGCCATCTCGAATCGACTTACGGTAGTACTAACATGGTTTATATCCGATAATTTTTTGGATTATAGGTATTAAACCATCACATCATTCATACTTTGTGAAAAAACATTTTTTCATGCAGAATCTATAAAGTATATATTGTATTTCGTTGTTATGGTTATGTTCGTTGACTGAATATACTTTAATATATTGTTGATACATTTATTACGTTATGCTGTAGTGTATATCCGACATATGTATATATAATTAAACTTACTAAACAATGCATTATCCTTTGCGTTGATTTATCTGCTGAAGAGAGCTTTCATATCAACACCAAACGTAAGCATGTTCTGGCAGCATCGTAAAGCTGCAGGTATCAATCAACAACCAGAATTAGTTGACAAATATAAAGTGAAATAGTCGAGCGCTATATAATAAATTGTATTTTGATATGATACGCAGTGCATGGCATCATTTTATTCGAAAATTTTACAACCCATTTACACATTAAATGTTCGACGAAGTGAAATAATATTACCAAACCTATTTCGATTCAAATGCTGCGTAAAATAGAAATTGTAACGAAATATGAAAGAGGACACAAAGTACACCAGATTTTTATATTCATAATTATAATCGCAACCGAGGTATTATTACTAAATACAGTGAAAGGCAATCTTTTACATACATTTTATATTAGACCATACATTATTATCGGAAAAGGTAATCAGCTAAAAGATCTTATACGCTCGTGCCACTGACACAAATAACAAATGTGTCACTATAGATTCACTCTATATATATATGGAAGTAAAGTAGGCATGTACAACAGCAAAGAAAGTTTCCTTTCATCTTGATATTTAAAACGGCTGTACGTCCTAGTCTTGCTACTTGCCGTAACAATGGTAACTAAACTACTTACAGTATATGATTAAGGTTTTAGCTGCACTAAGCTACTTATTTAGGAGGTATCAGACTCTGATAAGTAATATTATAAAGGCAATGATGTCAACTTTCTAGATCAGCACATGTTTACCATATGTATTACCTACGATAGCTTCATCACAATTTGAGAGCAAAAATTGAATTCGTGCGTATTATTTTGAACAGGTATCGAGATTTTGTCGTTAGATAGGGTTGCAACCACGAAAGTATTTTAAGGCATTATAGCAGTAGAACCGTCCGGATTGAGAATTCGTATTATCTGATGGTTTGGTCTTTTACATTTATGATTTAATTGATATTGGGTCTTAGATATAACGTTATCATTATCTTCTATACTTGGCCAATTTTTAATCGCTTGATTATGTCTTTTACCTGAACAAGGATGATATCATGATCTCCTTCAGGGTCAATAGCGATCCTATGTATTGCTTGATGATCCCCATCCCTTAATTGATCGAGTTTGAATTCTTTCATGATCGATCGACTTGGCTAATTATGCAATCCGAATTAGTCCCGGCAATTTGATGGATGATGTTTCTCGACGGAATGTTGGCATCGAGTATCATTCTTAGAACATCTATTGCGACGTTCCTATTGTTCTGCTGTATTAAATGATCATTTATTGGATTCAACTCGGGTGAAACATTAGCTACGCAATGACTGCTTGTAAGACAATTACCAGTTGAATGTGAATGAGCAGTACAAATTAATTGACAGCTATTATATTCTACGAGAGATGGTTATGGATTATACAGTACAAGGTACCACCTGGAAAGTGTGATAGACAACATGGTGAAGTTATCACTTGTAAATGGCATACACTACTTTGTTGATGAGACATTGCATGGCCAGACCTATTTTCCAAACTGGTTAAGTTAGTTAAGTTAGCATTAGGCAAGAACTGACATGATATTTATGGGATTTGTCTTGATTCGGAAGATTTGCGTTGGTTATTTCATAACTTGTTTGTAGACATTTTTCAGCTATTGGTAGGACATGGACAGAAGTATCGGTCTGCGAGTTATCGACATAGAGAGAATGATTTTGATTTTGATCGGCATCATTAGCATCATTCGCTGAATTATTGAGTAAATCTTCACCATAGTTTCGAAGATTTGCGTTAGTTATTTTACAACATGTTAGTAGATATTTTTCAGCCATTGGTAGGACATGCACAGAGGCATTGGTCTACGAGTTATCGACGTAGAGAGAATTACTTTGATTTTGATCAGCATTATTTGCATCTTTCGCTAAATAATGGAGTAAATCTTCACGATAATAGTATCGATAACAATTTGATACAATATTACGCAGGGCCTCGGTCCACGGTACTTTAGTTTTCTGAAAATCATCTCGATGATCACTCTTGATATTTCTCCAAGGAATATCAGGTGGCCACCAGTGAGGTTTTGCATCTTTACAGCCCCAGCCTATCTTACGACGTCCAGTTGTATATTTGATTATCACAGGTATAAATGAGCGTAATTCTGTTTGCTTCATTTCAGTGATACTAATGATCGGTAAATCAGATTTTGCACCCTGTATGCCATGAGCTTGGTCGTATGATGGCGATATCGGAGAATTATTGGGTAATTGTTTTAAACAATTCTGTAAATCATTCATAACCCAGGGAGCTAAATTTTCTATAATGCATTTCAAAGGTTGAGCACCGTAGACATGAAATTTCTCTCTGTGTTCATTGGCAGTAGAAGAAGTGCAATGATTATTATAATAATCGATCAAGACTACTTGTTGTCCAACGCAGACCGCAAACTCCTCGACTAATTTTCGCAACTTACGTAAAAGGTGTCGTCGTAATCTTCGTCGTCGTGACTGATCTTGAACAAAAGTATAATTATTATACCTGGCTAAATAATATTCATCGCCGCATGCTTTGATTCTAAGAGCCTTTGATTGATGACCATTCTCTGTCATTTTAGCAAAAAAACAAGCGATGGATTGATATTGCAATTTAATTTTAAATGTACTCTACACTAAGTGTAGACTGTACAATCATTAAAAAACATGTGGCTAATGGTATTTTATATAGCAGAGACTGCACTGGACTGTTTGTTGTCTACTTTATTATTGCATGTCGATATCTCCATCTTAAATTAAATTTTAATTGGAATACAGTACTGTACAGTTATGGATCAACATGCAATCTACATGCATTATACAGTAAATAAAGTATAGGCCAAACGCGTAGCGAATGTCACTTTGAATTTGTGTATCTTACACTGTACAATCGATATTCTCATCGACCAGTATGTCCATCAATATTAGCAATTTTATATTAGCTTCTCCGGGCAATTTTTTATCCGTTTGCCAACCCTCTTTTAAACTACAGAACAGCATTGGCTACTGAACGTCCAGCATATTAAGTGAAACGTCATGAATCATCTTTATGATCAAGCTGATCTATCTTGCTATGACTGCAGTTTTGACTATAGACAGACGAATATTTTAAAAACGATAGCGATCCATTCCCTGTAATGAGCAAAAGACTGATACAGTTTACAGTTGTTTCTATGATATAATCTCTGAGATGTTTTCCACACAGTAGAGTGGAATGCACCTTCTATCAGGTTAGCTTGCACCCACCATGATCTCAGTAACTCATTGAACTTCTTCAGTAAAGCAAGAAAATGATACTCTGTGCCTGCATCCAAGCAACAAAGTGTGAAATTTTTGATTATAGCGTTACCCTACTGCATGGATATGCATAAAATGATAGCTTACCCCGTTGACTAAAGATTAAAAGTCCTTCTAGCTAATAAAGACAATCAATTTACACTCAGTGCACCAGTTCTTGTTCAATGTGGAAGCAGCTGCGGTCACATAACGCCAGAAGCTCTTTTACAAGTATTTCATATTAGTGAATGTACTAGTACAGTATTCCTTGCTGTAAAGAAGTACTTCTCATATACAGAAAACTACTTTTGTAACCTAATACCATGTTTGAAGCCTCTTTCTACAAGTGCACTCGCAAGAATATCATAGATTTATCCTATTAAAACGACCGCCTTCTATCGTACACCTCAGTGTGAGAAACAGCAACATGTAACGTTAGACCAGCGCGCATTGATCGTCCATCTTATGGCTGAGCATAAGTATGCGAGTATAGCTCGAAGACACTTTACTAAAACGTATGAGAAAATCAAGCCTACCTTAACCACATTTAAAAGGATCTATAAGAAATATCACGAAACCAATAGCCTCAAAAATCGACCACGTTCTGGTCGCCCATCGTTCGATGCCCAACGCATACCGCCAATTCACGCAGAATAACGTCAAAATCCCACTGTTTCTGTTCGCCAATTAGCCAAGAAGACCAATATCCCTAAAGCGCAAATCCATCGTCTTCTTCGTAAGATTAAAGGGTATCCATCCATGTATAATTCTACTCAGGAGGAAAGACAATCAGTTGATATTGAGATAGGAAAGCAGGTACGCAAACGTATGTTGTGGAAAAAATAGAATTTTCGATGGAGGCAAATGATGGATAAAAAATTGCATATTATTTCTAGCGCGTACCTTTCCATACACGATATTTGGCTACATATATCCAACGGATGGTAAATTTACAATCTGCTCAAAGGATACACAAAATAATGGCTGCAGCTCTCGGTAGTTTCTAATCTGCGTATATGATCATGAAAACTTTATACTGTAAATCATGACAACGAATAATATACGCGCATAGACAGCGAACTTGATTCATGTTGACTTTCTCGGGATATAAAGATCCCTTTTAGAGTTGAAAATGTCAATATACAAATGGACAGCACTTTATATTCTTATTTAACAACTAGCTTAGCTTTGCACAGCAGAAACGACGCAATCACTTTTACTTCTCATGGCTTATGGTAGACTTGCAAACTTTCTGCTATCGTTCTTGGTAATTAATTTAACACCTGTAAAATTACAACCACGAGCTATCTAGCTCGATGCGTAATATCTCTGCTAATTACTGTATTACCTTGCATCAATAGAGGAAATCCAAAATTATCCTACGAATATACGCGTACAAATGTACTTTACGTGTAAATTCTTGTTCAACAACTAGATTAGCGCTTTTCATAGTAGAAAAAGAAATAATCACTTTTATTTCTCATGACTTATGCTAGGCTTGCAATCCTCCTGCTATCGTTCTTGATACATTAATTAATTAATTAAATCTTAAGGACAAAATCATTCTTAGGAATGGCCGTAACATATACGCATAATTATAATTATTGTCCTGCATCGAATAAGAATCCAAAGCTGTTCTATATACAAACATTCTTTACGTACGCATATATTCTTGTTCAGCAGATAGATTAGCGCTTTCCATAGTAGAAACAACACAATCACTTTTATTTCTAATTGTTTATGGTAGACTTATAAATCTGCTATCGCTCTTGATATATTAGTAAGTACGTCTAGAATTACAATCACTAGTTATCCCTAGCTAGATGCGTAACATCTCTGCTAATAATTATCCTACATCATATCGGAAATCCAAAACTGCAAGGCAAATGATAATAATCAAGCGAGACCTCTGAATCATCTAAAGCAGTTTAAGAAATGTGAAATTTTATAAGGTAATACAGCAATTGCAAATTTGATTTTAGATCATGATCATCTTCTAATTTATACGAGGCATTTTCAGATTATATGCGTATTAATATTAAAGAAGGAATGAATTATGATATAAATTATATCGAAACCTCCATAGGCCTAAAGATTTAGCGGAAGTTTAATTTCAATTAACTAAAATTAATAAAAGAATATGTGTCCTTATATGACATATCTATAACATCTACATGTCTACATGGCATGCTGTGGTAATTAACATATTAAGATATTTTCTTCGTTGCACTTCTCTTCAGGCTAAAGCTACAGCGAATTCAATAATTAATGTTATTGCCAGGGGGATAAATTTATGGTTAAAACTAATGAAATCCTTTTTACGATCAGCTGATGATCCAACGAATCTTGATATCAATCTGTACTGAAATGTGAAGTACTGTAAATTATCTTAATTTTCTTATTATTGTATCTCTTAATTGCGAGGCGATAAAGATCGGTCATTGTTTCCTTATTATTCGAATAATCTTTCGACTATATGAAATTGAAAGTCATGATATTATTGCAACCTTCACATTTTATCTGATAAATAACTTATCATCGACTAATATCGAAGAAGGTCATTCTGCTATCATAACCAAAATTTACAATTCTTTTAGATTTAGGTCTTTGTATTTATATAACTCATGCAAATAACATGATCAAGATCAGTTAGTATTTTATAAACTAATAACTATTGGCGTATCTTAACTTAATAAAGTAATGCTACAGGCATATTGTTATTGCTGTAGGAAATGACGTTTTAGTATATACGCATAATTATAATAGATAGCCTGCTGCCTATAATTGATCTCAATTTTAGTGTTATTATCGAATAATGGTGGACTATTTTATTTATGTATATCCGGCATGCACGCATATTGTATAGCAAGGAATGATTATTAATAGTATTAATATTTAATGACGATGATGGTTATACGTCATAATGATATTGAAATTACGCCTACATGATATAACAACATTTTAGTTATTCAATTACATCATAATTAGACCATACAATGCAACTGCCATTTAATTTTGTACATCTTAAAGTAGAGTTAGCGACATCAGCAACGAAAGGTATTGGTATATATGCCATAAGTGTTCGATCCATACACTGTAAAAGTCATGAGATATTCACAAATTTTATTACTTAAATCAATTTAAAGACAAAGTTTGTAATGAGGTTGTTCCATCGCTAGATGTGCAGTATTTTAGCAACTGCGAAATTTTTCCAAATTGGATAAATGTCATCTAGAGATTATATGATTACACGATTTCTATTTTGGAGCATACGTGTATAGCATTAAAGTAATATTTTCGATCTGTAGTACAGGATTTTAGATAGCATTATAGCCTTCTAACCTGCTATGTATAATAATATGCATAGTGAGTAGTAAAAGGGAGTGTTTTGGTCATACCAGCATTTATATCATAGCCAAATGGTAAATGCAGAAAAACCCTTCAACAACTCGACTGATCCAGAAATCGTAAACTTTTTGAAGTTTTATCTAGTCCATATGGGACAAAATAAATGAATCAGATCATGAATGAGAATGTCAATATATTTACAAAATAAGCATCATAAATCAAGCCAATAATTATAAATAATTGACTTCGTAAAGTAAAGCTAAAGAGAATATCCAACACAGAGAGGTATCTGTGTGTGTCATTATACAGTACAGTATATACAGTTTAGCGTAAGTAGTTTACTTTGGATAGATGTTAGACATAGTTACATCGACGAAAAACAAGATCTTTCCTCTGTACGACATTCTTCGAGATTAGCCCTAGCAGGTAGGGTAGCTTTTGAATAATAATCATATAAAAAAATACTGTAGTTTTAGAATAATCTGTTTCATATAAAAATAATTGTAAATAAAATATTGAAGTAGACTATTTGATGTTTCCCATCGAGGAATTACAAAACAAAAATGAATTCTAAAGTAGTATTTAGATCAAATCGCTCAATTATTGCAAAAATCATTGTTACGCACACATCACCATTTGAAATATCCTTAATGGATAGACATCGAACAATTCTAAGCCAGTTCTATTTAGAGTTCACGGATTATTTAGCAAAGATAAAAATATCTCAAACAATAATAATGATAGCATTGGTAGCCAATCTATTACCAAGATGTATGACAAGATTTTATGTTACTTGCAGTAACATAAAGTGTGAATCATTCTTGTATTCTTCAATGTAATTCTAAAAGAATCTAATTCTTGTCATGAGGACGAGGTCACTTCACTTCACTTTTTGGATTTTCCTTTCTTTTTTTTCTTTTTAGACGCACCCTGCCATTCAAATCCTCGACTAGTTAAAAATTCAGCAGCACTATGGCATATGTAATAAGCGTTTAGCATAGCAGCAGGACTCTTGATATCGACAACAGGTTCGGGTGGTTTGCTACTTTTAGCCGATTTACGCCCCTTCTTTGTCGAACCTTTACGCTTAAGTTTTGGACTACCCGTTGTTGTTCGACGACGTACAGTCGGTGATGGGCTTCTAGAACTATTACTTTTACGAGTAGCACCAGATGGTGCACTCTTGACTTTTTTAGTTACTTTCTTAGTTTTTTTCTAGTAGGAAAAAATCCAACAACAGCGGCGAAAATCAAAATAAAACTTTTTTTCAGCTTATTATTACTAATCTTCTATCAACTATCGACTTTTATAACATTAGATTTAACTTTAAGAATATTTATATAGTAACATATACACTGATATCCAATTGTAAATGGGTTTAATATAATATTATCAAAGATCTATTTTAACCGTTTCTCTTACCTTAGGAGTAGTAGTAGGCATATTTCGTCGTGATGGATATTAGTTGTTGATTCTATCCTTTTCTCTTTTAGTAGTAATCGCGTTATTGAAGTAGAGAGAGAGGTTAACTTACTCTTAGATGACGAAAAGAATGCATTATAGTTACCATAGCAACTATTGCAAGCTAGTTAGGCTGTATAAGCTGTAGCGATAGAAATGAATAAATTAAATTAAAAACAATCTATGTAAATAGTTCATAATTAATTCAATCGATACAAATGTATCTCTTTCCTTTCTTCCAATATGCAATTTATACAATATCAAGTACCACAGTCTATAGAAATTGCATGATTGAAATACGATTATCTTGAAGTCAATCTTGATATGATATTTTCTTTAAAACGTAATTTTCCATGGAAGGCTTATACAAGGCGTAGTTATATAGGATTGAGTTACGTAAATCTAACCAATATCAGTGTAGACTCTTAATATCAAAGATAAATAGTAATTAGTGAAGATAGCTTTGTCATGATATTTCCTTCTGATGCTATCCATAGCATACGGTTAATATTCTATATCAGGTTTATTTACGGGAGCGCAAGTACAAACAGAAATTTTCATGTAATAAAATAGATATGGCCAGTATCCAGATAGACTTATGATATATTGGAGAGGAGTATTAATAAGGTGATCGCTTTCTACTGGTCTCTGCGCATTGGTTGATTTTCCTTAAATTATTTTATTTAAATTACTTTTTTATAAATGGTTCAGCCAAATATCTACTGGCATGTCATGTTATAGTAACAAAAAATATTTACAATGAGCTTCACACTAGTTAAATAGCATGGATATATCCATAGAATAATCATTACTATACTAGAATTCATTAAGGAGAGCATCTGATATGGAGAAGCAAGTTATGTTTTCTTCTATTAATAAAATATCGTTTCGATTTTGTTACAAGATTACTGTAGAAGCATTTTAAATAGAGCTATTTATCGCTATCACTTGGATTATCGTAAAAATTTACACTAGATCAATCCTAAGACATTTTATGCTAGGTACGAATAAGGGAACAGTAGTAAGGCGCACAGTTGCATGAATTTTTTGTTGATTCCTAAATGATATTTGGAATCTAAGTAAGCAATACTGTAGTCCCTATCTTTTCTAGCTTTGATATAAAGCTGAACTAATCATATGTCGCGTTGATTTCGTTCAATTATTAGAAACAATTTAAATACAGTTATTTACCACTATCGCTTAGATTATCGCGAAATTTTACATTAGACCAATCTTAAGACGTTGATACTAGTTCGTAATTAGAACAGGAGAGCAGTAGCTAGATCGCAAAATGCACAATAACATGAAATTTTCGCTAATTCCTAAATGATAATTGGAATCATAGTGATACTGTAGTCCCTATCTTTTCTAGTTCTAATCTAAAACTGAACTATAACAACTACCTCCTCACCTACACGAAAAATAAGGGTATAAATTGCTTTAAAATGAAAAGGTAAATAGCTATATTGCATGATCACGCGTATTAATATGGCTAGAGAACCTATTTAATTTAATCTGCTGGAACAGTTTATGGTGTACACTAACTCTTCTGAGAAATACCTTGCCGCTATATGTTTATCGTTTTATGGATTCAGAATGCAGATAAATTATTTTGGTAGTCTTCTAACAAATTACTATAGATGACATCTTTAATCTAGCATCTAAAGCTCTATTTACAGACACTTAGTTGATAAACTTATGTCATGAAACCTTGCAGTTATTAAAAGAACGTGGTTCACGCTATATCGAAATAATGAAATAGATACTCCATATAATCTATGAATAAGCATTTAAAAATGCCTGCAAAACATTAAGTTTGTTCATTGTAAATGTTATACAGTAGAGTAGAACGCTTAACGAAGAAGAATTTTTAACGTAGCTAAAGGTGGAAATAAGTAAAACAAAGAACTCCTAAAATTGTTAATAATTGTTGATGATGTTTACTGACTTCGCTTAAAAATCTATGAGTAAACTCGGGGCTAGAAAAATTTTATTTTCGCTAAATTTTTCAGCTATATACAAATATCAACATGATTTAAATTCTATAGATTACAAATATTGGTTGATTATTTTAAAATTTTTGCAATATGCATTTGATTAATTACAGCAAAAGTAAATCTCCATAATCATACTTTAAAAACATTAATACAAGCTTCATTTTTAATCATTTCACGTTAAACTAACTACATCGTATTATGGATGCCGAGTACACTTAAATAGTACATCGATAAACAGATATACTTTACTCTTAATATTAGCAAAGATACAACGGAAACAGATTATGCTTATTTATTATTTTAAGTTAAAACTTCGTAATTATGACTGGCTATTTGATTTACGGCAAAATGGGCACTGTTGATTTTGCAGCTGAAGAAGTTCGTAATCTTCCGTCAAGTAGATCTATAAAAGCAATAAGTTGAGTCACTCTTTCATAATTTTAAGAATAGGGTTTACTCTTACACTAACTAATGGCTAAAATTAGTGCTGTATATCCATTTAGATTTTAAACTCGCTTGAGTAAGTGGATATTAACAAGAAATAAAAATTTGATGGCTATAATTGAATTTCAATTATTTCATATTACTTACATGTTGACAATATGGACAAACAGTTATGGAAACACTATCCAGCATCAGTTTATAATATCGATATTTTAATGGCAAGGGCCATTTTTGGATGATGACTTCGTTCTTATTTAATTTTTGTAATTGCGAATGATTGAGTTGGATAGCAACAAATTCTGATCCTCCTTGCTATAAAATAAGTCATACATGATAAATTTAATAAAAATTTTTCTGCTGGACTAGTCGATGTACTTTAATAAACATAATAGTAAATTTTCATAAGACTTACCTCAAACGTTGTCATCTTTGTTGAAAACGGATCAGAAGTGTCGCCAATTTCTTCCTGTACACTGTCATCAAGGCGTAATGTCTGAACAGCTAATTAGAGGTTAAGTAAAACATTGTAAACAAAACACTTCAAAAGGGTACTTTTAAGTTGAAAACCTAAGACTAGAATCCTGCAGTGATGGCTGTGACGATATCTTGTGACTTAACAGAAGATTTGTTACATAAAGAAGGCTAGAATTGGACTTTACTACTTCCCTATATGGATCTTAAAGTCTATACAACTAAAATTTAAAACCATGTCATTATCACATAGTTGTAGCGCATAGCTACCCAAGAAATTGAGATCTAAAATATCCGATCCAATCTCACTGTGTACTATAGTACTTCATAAATTGAATAATTTATAAAACTCTACGTTATTATATTATCAGAAAACCAAACTAACTTTTAAATCTTGCGTAAGATATAGCAAATAAAATTAGATCCTACGTAATACTCCAATATGAAAAAAATTATTTGATATCACTTTTGGTAACGATTGGATACATTCCGATTCCTGCTCTTTCCATTCACGACCTTTCTTTTCTTTTCGCACACCAAAATCTTGCTCAATATATTTAACAGCTTCATCATCACTTATACCATCTTCTAGGATAAATTCTACTAATGGCAATACTTCAAAGGTATTAAATGAGTTGACAAAAGGTTGTTGGCAATTGATACAGCGATTGCCTTTGCTGTTGAGTAATGGATTGGTTGTAAAACAACGGTAGCACAAGGGTAATAATTCGTCAGAATCTTGAAAGGGTTTTGATCTGATTGTTACACTACCTAAATCGACAATTTCTTGCAGCTCACGAGGTAATTTTAAGGATTGCAATTTATCATAGGCATGTCGAGCTAATTTATAAGCAGCTAAATTTCTTCCTTGCTTCGCTAATGCGAATAATGTAAAAACACGCGAAATACCAACAGGTAAATCACTCGAAAAAGTCTGTAGTAGATAACGAGCTTGATTAAAGATTGCTTCTGGTTGCATGGAAGTAAACGGCTCTTCAATAAAGCGATGAATATTGTGATACAAGAAATACATTTCAGCTTTTTGATAGTACTGCTTAAATTTGGTTGCGAATAACTGGATATTTTTCTCTATAATATTTAAGAAAAAATATTTTCCTTATATTAATACTAATAACATGGTTATTGAACAACGAAAATTACTGCTATTCTCAAAGAATTGTAGTAGCATTTACCAGAGATCGCTCTAAGCTGTTCTCGAGGGATTACAGAAAATATAACAACATATATTATTGCTATCTTCGAATAAGTATAGTAGCAAGAGCAACAGAGACCAATGCTCATCTTGATGAATTATAGCAATCACATAAACAAAAACCATTGCTATTGAAGAAATTGTATAGATTGGAGAAGAGGGATCACTACCGTTCTGGACAATCCGACTTACCATTCAGTTTATTATCCTTCGTCATATCCAGGCACTGTGAAGCCAATAGCCAGAAATAATAACCCGTATCGGAGAATCTATAGTAAACAATCACGTTAATGGTACCACTACAGCATTACTACAGGCTGAGCAAACTAGTTTATATTTTCAGTTTAAGATTTTATTACGACTATAATTGGTTGTGTAGGAATCTGGCTTAAAATAATATTTAATGTACCTCGATTCTAAGACAGCATTATGAGTTAACTGTTCCAAGACTCTGAAAGCTTCTTTCTTTCTTCCGGCTTCGTAAAATGCTAACGTTGTTGAAGAATAGCCAATAGCTAAATCAATCTATTTACATACGCTTTATGATACTATAAGGTCCATGATAAAAATTTAGTTGGCCATCTAGCTTAAACTTTACTAGAAAGATAGTGTAGAATGACTAACTTACCCCGCTGTGCTTCTTCAAATTTATCATTCTCCGCTAGCCACGTAGCATAAGGGACATAAATTTCATCCTATATATCAAATAATTCAGTGAGATTCGTTATAAATTAGTAATAAATTATAGGTATGGAAATTAAGAAAAATCATAAAACGTTGTATCTATATCATAATGTCATCTACTAGCGAATAACTATCATTTACTCATTACATGCATAGTTTAAGATACTGATTTACATGCAAATTCTATTTACCTTCAGTTGCGGATTATTTTTAGCTAATTCAAAAGCCTGAAAATTAAAAATAATTATATATAAAATGAGTATCGCACTAGGTAGCTATCATCTGAAGTATTTGCTTATATTTTTGACTATCATGATTTACCTCCGTCCATTTTCGTGAATCGATATATAATTTTGCTAGCGCTTTAGAATCGCCAATTTTATTGAGAACTTCGGCAGCATAAACGGCCTAGAATATAATCCGAAGTAATTACAGTATATTATTCAAGAGTATCGATAGCAGTAGGTGAGAGACATTATACCGTCTCATACTCTACCGCAATTGACTAATTTTTTTTAACTCTTACTTGTCCTAGCTTTTCGAGGTAGGAAGCACATAGCTTTAGCGGTTCAACATCTGCCTTATTTAGTTGCCGAGAGATTTCTACAAGTCTGTTTGTAATAGTAACGAAATGCGTTAAGATATCAATTTCAAATTCCGAAATTCACGGCGAATAGTTCAGCATAGAACGTAAAATTATTTACTTATCGCCCCAGCCATTTTGCCCAATAATATCAATCGCTTTGCAATATTCTCCTGCTGCTAGATACATCTCGCTGTTAATTAAAGTAAAATAATCCATAAAATAGCTATCTTTGTCAGAAAGATACTGATTCTTCACTTCATATTGCTTTTCGTCTCCTCATAAAAATTTCTATTTATTAATCACAGAATTTAGTATACGGCACCTGGCAGCTTTTGGATCATCTGTTGTTGAGCACCATTCAGCCTGCTTTTTCATGATCTTCTTCACGTTCAAAGGATCAGTATGGACGACATATTCCTAATAATCGCCAAGAAAAAGAACGACCATGAAATAACAACCATAAAACAATAGATGGATATGCTGTAAAATATTAATCTATTACCTTTGCATGTTCGAATTGCCGAAGATCAGTAAACATATCTACAGCCTGTATATTATACCAATGATGATTAGTTACTTTTAAACCTATATACGTGCGCTAGCTCATGTAATACCTTATCTTCATTTCCAGTCTTCTTATACAATCGAGCAGCTTCTTGAAATTTACCCTATTAATTGCATAAAGTGAAAATGAACAAGGAAATTATAATCCTTCTCGATTAGATATGTTACGAAGTAGTAGTGAAATTATACCATTAAACTGTAAACAGAGATAAATAGAAATTGTATTTCTGATTTTTAAATTGTAATGACCTGGTAGGCATAAATATCGGCACGAAATAGATCGTCATTATTTTCACCTCTCTTTTTACGCTCCTTAAGGTAAGATTATAATGCAAAATTAAGCATGTGAAACTGACAATTAGTGTATTTTTATCATACAGCAATAAATAAATGTTGCAACTAGTTGTGCAGCCTAGAAAATCACCTCAATATTATGAATTAACTGTAGAAAGCAGAAATCTCGAATTCGGATAAAGGACTTCTTTGCAATATCAAAATTTAGGGACTATATGTGAAAATTAAATTACATTGTGTATTGAGCCTTAGTTATTTTGTTAATATGCGATATTATACTTAATTCAAGAAAGCATCCCAGCGTAATTTTTAATATCGATTATATAGAAACCTCTATAGCATCCATAGCTAAGTTTCTCCAGTCTGGATCTGTAACTCCTAAACAGGCAACTTTATATGCGTTCCTAAAGTCGAGAAAGATACGCGATGTACAATGATTAGCTTAAAAGTCTTAAAGCACTCTATATAAAATTTTTTTGATCTACTTACGCGAAATCTTTCTTTTCTAGATATTGGTACATCGCTGCAGACTGTATAAATAAATGATGCTACTCGTTAAATTCAATCTTGTTGTAAAGTACACTTATATTCACTTCATTGAGCTATTCGAATGGTTTACCTGCGGAACATCTATAGCTGACATGGAGTAAATATGTAAGCAGTAGATTTTAGATCCATTAAAGCCTACAACAAAACCCTATCAAAGTAGTGATATAACTATTAGTGTCGCGATAGATTTTAGTGCAGAATTGAATTGCAATGCTTTCGCATAATAAGAGACCTGTAACTTTTGTAGATGAGGAGGAAATATATTAGCTTTAATACATAGCGTCCCATTTCCAGAGAAACAGAGCATATCCTAAGTTTTTAATAAGATTTGATCAATATCTTGAAAATTAAAACTGAAATATATAAACTTGTCAAGTATACTGTAACTTACATCGTTTTGTATATTCCACGACACACTATTCGCATTAGGTTCCTATATACATATTTAATAGTAATAATTAATTCGAGAATTTATACATCCAGGAAATTTAAAATTGATGTAATAGACTCTTGAAAGATGTGTTAATCGAGAATGAACTAGTATTGATAAAAAATGTTAATACCTGATATAGTAATTCTTTAGTTGCTACATCATATACTAAACAAGTGCTGTGCTCATCCACCACGGCTAATTTAGTATGCCTGATTAATTATATTATTAAAATTAGAAATTATTTTTGGGAGGCGAGGGGCACATTATATCGGGTTAACTTAAAATTTCTGTTCGAAAGTTAAGAATTTACTGCAGAGTACTATTTACATTGGACTAATATCCAAACATCGGACAGAAGTTTGCTGCTTTAAGGCAGTAAGTGGAAATGGATTATTGATAAAAATTTTCATAATCTATTAGAATGAGAAAGCAATATTGGCTAATGTTAAATTATTAATCAGCTTTATTTATATATTAATACATATATACAACAGTTTCGTAAGAAATAATGCCGATAGCAAATCGGCCAATATCGATAGAATTCTATCATACCAAGCCGTTCTTCAGACCAACAAGAAGAACTTCACGGCCAGTTGGTCCGCCTATGACTTTAATGTAACGAATTAAAGATTCCATTACCCATTCTCTGTTATAAGGAAAGGGTATAGATAATAATTTAAATGTCAACGAAAAAAAACTTTGCTAACTCCATTTATATTAAAGATCTGGATACTTTTATTACCTTTCTTTGATTCCAGCAAAATTATAGCACTGCAATCTCTTTTCCTATATCGGTTAAGTTTTCAAATTGATGAGATAAGTATCGTCTTATTTACGAATGTTTTAATATAATTTTTATTATTATTTAGATGATTTTTCTTTCGAGATAGATTAATCAACAAACCTGACATAAGACAAAATGGCGGGCGCATACAACGAGTAAGTTGCAATCAAATTTCTTATTGATTCTTTCCTATTTTTTTTCAATCGAATTAACCATAGATATGAGAACAAATGTTTAAGTTTTAAAATTGATAGTTCAGTTTTTACTTAAAATATTCCAATGTATCAATCCAAAATTGTAGATCTATCTGAATACAAACTGAGACAACCGTATGTACAGTATACGATTATATTAAGCAGTTATTTATCCAGTGTTGGATGTAGCTACATTTATTTTAGGATATTTCTATACAAAACTAGTTACATTTAGCTATAGAAGAATCAATTTATCGAAGTAATAAGCTTGGCTTCTATCGCTGTATCTCCAAACAAACTTGGATACAGACTAATATGCTTACTTTTACGCGATACTGCATATCATTTTCATCATCAGCAATCAATTCGTAGATGACAATCTTCTCAGGTAATTGAACCTTAATATTTCAGAAAAGATTTGCTAATTACTTTATTTTACCTCTTTATAATGTTTAAAAATTGTAAATTTATCTGAAAGTGTAATAACCGAGAGCTTTTGCTTGTAGATTGCAATCTTCTTAACCAAGTCGCGGCATTTAATTCGAACTAGTAGAAGAAAAAAGACAAAATTTTATTAGCTAAATGAAAAATATATCGCTGGCAAGAATATTCCAACAAATAGATTATCCCTAAAACTTAAAGATTGTTCATCTATTTATAATATTATCTATTCTATAGGATAGTTAATATTAAAAGTGATAATTTAAATAGGAAAATGTGACTCACCTCTTAGGTCTGTAGTCAAATTTTGAATGATGACATCGGTCATATTCTCTCGAAAAGCGTATCTAATATAAATTATACAGTATGATTTGATGTTATTAATTGCCGATACATTCGGTACGATGTGCATAATAGTTTTCCAATGTATTATTATTTAATATCAAATATAAATTTTAGGTGGTTAGCACGAATAATACAGGAAAAATCAGTTGCACTACCTGTCTCGGTAAAGTCCATGGACTGTACTAAAGAGTAATTGATAATATGCGATAGTCCCATCTTGACATCCGACAGCCTATTATTGCGGAGTAATTTTTGAATACCACTCATGTTTAAACATCCGATATTTTACATTAAGATATATAGGATAGCATACCACAAAATTCTGATCTGGCTTTACTTTGCAGCACCAGATCCATGACTGCTGCTCAGCAAATGATGTTAATTTTATTCCTTGCGTTGAGCATAAATTAACCTGTTAAAATAACAGAAATTAACTTCTTTGAATATGAATTATTACGCTTACGTAATGATACTGTAATTTACATATAATTATTTTTGTTTTACCTGATTATTTGAACCGCCAATCAAAGTATACTCTCCTTTTGAGAAATATGTTATACAGCAAGCATCAAAACCTAATGATCGATTTTTCCCAATCTATAAGTGAATGAACGAAAATTTTGCGGGTTGTGACAGGTTGTTAGTAAACAATAATTTCAGGTTAGATTTTATTTAATAATCTGGTACAATTTTTTAAATAGATTGCATTTACATGAACAAACCTGTCTTCCACTCAGTTGATAAAATGATAGATTTTGACCCCAGTCGCAAACACAAAGAGTATCTGGCTCATCTCTAATTGAATGATTCGACAACAGAATGTTAAGGATGTGTAGTTAAAATACGATTTCTGTTCGATAGTTTGAAGGCATTATAAAAAATCACTGACTTATTTGGGTTCCAGCTTAAGCACCAGACTGGCGGCGAGTTTGGTCGATCAATTTTAACCTTTTCTTCACCAAGCTAGGAAAATAAAGATAGATTGTTAGTTCGCAAGTCATATGAAACAATAACTGAGAATTTTTTATATCGCTTTAAACTTCGTACCTTATTTCTTATACTAATGTTACCATTATGTAATCCTAATGCAAGATATTGGCCATCATTGGTCCAACTATAAAATAACAAAGAAAATTGCTTAAAAAGTCTTCATCTCATTTTTATATCTAATCACTCTCTTACCCGCAACATGTGATTCTTGAGTTACAGCGGTGTTTCGACACGGATTTTTGCTCGGGTGACCATAAACCTGTTGTTAATGTAGATTTTGTAACCATCACTACTAGATTTGTGAGATTATTATCGCTTAAAGTAGATTAAATTATACCGAAATCGGTAATAGCGCAACTTGTTAATTGATTCGTCACTGGATTATAGGACAAACACTGAATAGCATCATTGTGACTGGAAATTGAAAATTTATATTGTCATTAGGAATAGAGAATTATATCACTTAGGCCCTAAATTAAAATCTGATGCATGCTGCTGGTAGATTGTATAACTTACGTATATTTAAGAATGCCTTCTAGTTTACATGTCCATATAATAACACATTTATCAGCTCCGCCTGATGCAAATCTCTTACCTAATAAATAACGAGTATAGAGAGAAAAAATAAGGAGATGATATTATGTTGTAGGTCATACACTTGAGTAGATAAAATGATACTAATCCATTTCACATTATGCCGTATAAAGATATAAGTAGATGCATTGGTAGATTAACTTTAACTTGCTCGATAATCGATTACAAATATATATATATATATAACATACAAGTAATACCACAGTTATAAATCCATGATGAATGTAATATGTATTTTAAATCGATAGAGATTAAAGACTTACCGTCACCGGCATAAGCAACACAGTAGACTGTGTCTTTGTGGCCTTTCAACGGTTGTAGTAAAGTTCCATCATTAGTGTCATAAACCTGAAATGGTTCAAATTAAAAAAAAAAATTAAATGGAATCTAAGTTAAATCCGTTTGTATTTGTTATATTACCCTAAATAAAAATCTATCATAATTATAGTTGATAGTATCATGATAAATTATCGTTGTTATGATAATAAAGTATGTAAATGAGATTATAAAAAACCATGTTATCAAGTTTATAGCTTATAGCCTAATTGGTAAAAGCTATATGCGTATTTATTAACTAATTTGAAAATTTTATTATATTTGCTGTTGAATGTTTCTATATCTTACCAAAACACGATTTCCCGCTGCAACAATCAGTTGAGTCCCATCAGGTCGAAAACACATATCATAAATACTGTAATAAATAATAATAGTAAAAGTTACAATAAAACGTGAGATGAGGGCTCGCATACCCATCAACACACCCTACTTTATGCGAATAAATACACCATAAGTAGAACAGGCATAGATATTGCTTTTATCATGTTATAATCTCTATGCTATGTATCATAATCCAGTTTTGTTGCCATTAACTTCCAAATTTCACATTGATAATTTGAATTTTACGGTTGGTACTTTGGTCAAATAATTGTAGCTTACCATTGCTCTATTTTATCTTTATCGAAAACCCGATCGACCCATAGAGAAATCGCCCTCATCGTGAATTTCAATTTCAATATTTGTCGCTGTTAGATGGAAGAAGATCTACAGTCGTCTATACAGTAATAACTGACTATCTTTAAACCATTCAAGTACAGTAGTCTATGCTTGCCTATTTTCATTTGCCTGGAGAAATGGTTGACATGGTAATGGGCTGAAGACTCTTAACAACACGCATGCGTACAGCTATTCTACAGCCCTGTTTCTGATAGTAATTGCTGTCGCTTGATTTAATTTCAAGTCAGTATCAAGAATCGTTTGGTATTGTAATCGACAGTATGATCCTACAGCGAGATTCTGTCCATGATCTGTTTACAGTACAGTACACTGTGTACAATGTACAGTACACTGTACAGTGTACACTGTACAGCTAGTGGAAAAGGATTGACTGACAGATGTTGTTGTGACAAGGGCTTCTACAGTATACGAGCGTAAGTACTGTACTGTACAGTGTACAGTACAGTATACTGTACAGTACAATAATTAGTTCGATATGCTGTACTGTACAGTACAGTACTGTACTGTACTGTACAGTATACACTGTACTGTATAGTTAATGGTTATACTGTACAATGCTGCCTGAAATTCATTGATAGGGAGCGATTTTCTCGACTTATGGATATTGGTTCGGGGTTTTTACACTCTGTTTACCATTTTACCATGCTGTATGATTTTCAGTGATCCTAGCTACAGTAATAGAATATGATTACAATGTAGTCCTAGGTACTGTACTGTTGATTACCTAGTACTAGGCTAGTAGTCCCACCAGCTACTTGTAATCCATGCCGACAGCAAACATAACAAAGATCTGCCGCTATCTTGTCTCTATCTCAGTCCTATCAGATTGTGCAATGTGCATATGGCGGTGTCTTTCCTTTAGAAGTAACTTAGTCTTCTTCCCTTCTACTGTGCAGAACATGCGGCACGCCACCATGTCGTCGCACAGTACTCTACAGTGTACAGTACTACAGTACAGTATATCATACAGCCTGTATACAGTAGTACACTGTACTGTAGCTGACTGCTGCAGAAGGACCTTGGAACTAGCTGTAAATAAAAATTCAGTACAATATTTACTTACTGTACTGTACTGTATATATACAGTATTCCACGAAATCATTAATCCAGTACAGGAATCGACGAAAAAAAGTACTTATCCTGAACTTACTGCTTGTCAGAAAGAAGCAATGATCTATTGAATTCAACGAGAAATCTTCTACAGCTCATCAGCGCTACTTTGCTTTACGCTGTGCTATATAGTGCACAGTACATGAATAAAACGCAGTCGTGATCGACAGCCAAAGCTCACTTGTAATTGACTGACGACAGGCACACTCTCGACGACGACGTCCTGCTGTACAGTACAGTACTATTCTCAATTCATATAGAAACGATAGACGATACCGACGCGTCAAGCAAGACTAGTGCGTACCTCATTGACGTTGAAGCTCGTATCACGTCAAAGCAAAGCGATTCAGTTACCTTCTATTGCTCTCACTCTCACAGAGAAAAAGCAAAAAAATTTCGAGAAGAGGGAGAGAGACAAGCAAGGAAATGGCGACTAGTACATCAGAATATCAACATGATGAGCCGTCGTCACCGGCATTAGCTCCTTGGGAGCGATTTTCCCGTTGGCTGCACTGTGTGTGTATTGTGGTATTTGATTTAGAATTGGGCCAAGCTATTGAGGTAAGAGAATACAGTACAGGGGAAGATTTTGCAACCAGTTACTCTTTCAATGACATTGCATCGTTGTCATTGTAACACAGTCAAAATTTGGTGGTAATGGCAGCCAGTGAACAGCGAGATTCACTATCTTTCAGTGGCTGTTTCTTTATGTATAACGTTAGAATTCAATTAGTTTATCTTGTATTTATAGGATATACAAGTCAGTGCAGTATCTGCAGTTATGTACTACTGTCAATATTCGTGGAATATTAGTCTACTGTTATTTTTTCCAGTTCTTTCTGTGGTTTCATTGGGAAAAATAGTGTAGAATAGCTTCACAGTGAATAGGCAGCTGTGGATTGATGCTCATGAATCGATAGAATGCTACTGTATGACAGTATAGTTATTGAAATTGAAGGAACAAGTAATGATTCAAGTCATATCCAGTTTTTCTACGTGTTGGTATATCTTTATATCGGATAGTAATACATGAAAACATGCCCAACTGTTCTTCAGTATACAATGATTGAAAAGGAGATAGACTTGAATAATAACGACTGAAATTAGAATGATTTCACCTGTTACTATTCCTTCTACGTTTAGGATGTCTATCCGGCTGAAGCAGAACTTTCTACCTCGGAGGTGAGTTTCAAAACATGATGCTAGGAAAGCATATTGGTTAGCATAGGTTGATTATTCTAATACAATATTGCTAGTTCGTATACCTCGTTAGAATATCTTAAATTTTTCTTGTATTTTGTATATGGGTAATACTATACGCTAGCTATGTTAAAGTACTAATTTTTGACCACAGGCAATGCTAGCTATAACGATTAATTGACTCATTGGTCCTTGAGTAAGATCATTTTATACTGTACTTTATGGACGCAGAAATTCTATTTGAGTAAAGCTAAACAAACGCAATATTATTTTTGTACTGTAATAGCGCTATCTTAAAACTCTGTCCAGCATACAAATGCCGTGCAAACGCTGAAGGCAGACAGCACGATCACTTATTTTCATTTGCAATTTCAAAAGGTCTGCCTTTACTTTTAAAAATGATAATAATACAGTATATTTATTTAATGTACCTGCTGGAACCGTGGACGGGTTGATAAGGTCACATCAACACGATACTAACTAGTGGTTTACTTGAGCTATTTACTCTTTCATCTTGAAATTATACAGTAGATGTCTAGCTGAAGTATCGACTTATGTAGACGATGACAAATCTTAATAATCTACAAAGACCGATTATCCTGTAGTATTTTATGTTTTTTAAAAACCGTGTATGTTTATATTCTCAGCATTTCCGATCTCCCTAATATTTTTTGATAGACCTTTTTATGTCTGCAAAGATGCTGATCTTACTATTGATCCCTACAGACACGTAAATTTCTTTTACTGTCGGAGGTGATATAAATCTATAAATTTATTGTATTGATCTATATATATTCGAATACAGAACACTGGTAAACAATGTTGAAACTATTGAAATGCTCACGTATTCAGTAATCATCATGAAAAGCGAAAAGCATTCATTAGTATCCATTTAAACATTAGATTTTTTATAGAAAATTTATCATATCATATTTCGACAATGTCTTTAACTGACTGTGAATTTATTCAATTTAGCGTAATGTAGCTGGTTAGGAATATTGTCATAATTACGATTGACTTCCATGTGATATTCCCATTCTATATCTTGATATCGACATGAGAGAAAGAGGCTGATTGTGATATCCTAATGTTTTAATTATAGTCAATTTTGCTGCCACTTTAGTCTTACGAAATTTTAAACAAACTTTAGCTAACGATATTTACCAACTTCATTAGTTAATAAATATCCGTTTAAAATAAATTACATGGTCAAATATTCGCCAGATCTATCAATGCTCTTACGGTGCTAGTAGATAATACGTTCCATGTTCGCATCTGTAATAGTCAATGTTAGGCAAGAAAGGACTTTATAACCGTTAATGCTATGCAGATTTCAAGCTGATATCGGAGAGCCGTACAATATATACGCGTAGTTGCTTGACTCACCCCAAGCCTTAAAATACTTTTTACTAATCTACTGCGTGTTAAACTTTGAAGAATCATCCTAAAGTTTTACATTTGTTTTTGCAAAACCTTTTCTAGAGTAATGATTAGCTTATCAATGTCTCCCATCTCAAAACAATAGGTTGCTATTTTATTTTCCTTTTAAAAGTAGCCGGTATTTATGATTCTTAATGAATATGATCTGCTGTAAAGTTTAATAAAGAGGACCGTACTTTGGCAGATATTATACGATTCTGTCTGCAATTAACAGGAAAAATTTTCTTTTTGAACCATATTTAATGAGATTTTTATGTTGGTCCAAATTATTGTCGCGGGCCTCGCTATTAATTGTAAATCCGATCATCTGTATCAATTCCATTGAATTAAATGAAAACGCTATCAATCACGATAACCAGGAATGAAAGTTATCATACAGAAACTGAACCCTCTTTTCCCTTAGTATTCGCCCTTTTTAGTGGATTACTGTAACTTATTATAGGTCTAATGCAAACATTTGACAGCCAACTCCCTCATCAAAGTGGCTGTATGAAATTCATGTTAATATGCTGAATAATAAAATTTAGAATTTATGACACTCTAACATATATTTAGCGATTGTAAAGTTGAATAAATACCGATGTGCAACTTAATGCTGTGTTTTGAAAGTATGACAGAACAATATTCATATTCTACCCCTGGCAGAACGTTGAATATTCTTGATTACTTATAAATTTAAGACGATTATTTATTAATTGGTGTATTAAATCTTAAAAAAATTACCTGTTTTCTTTTTAGAAAAGGAATATATGTTACTTGTCCTTCCCTGATTCCAATTCTGGTTTGTATACGTGCTGTAGATATATTAGTGTATGTCTGCCATTTATTTACTTTGATAATACTTACTCTTGTCTGCTTAGATTTTTTTACCAGTACTGTACTAAAGTTATGGAATTTCTTTAATTTATACCTTATTGATCACTGGTTGATATCTTTATATGCACTTGATTGTTGTCAATAACACATTAAGATCTTGTAAATATTGATTATTTAGCTGCTATGGGCGATACTCAGTTCCACTTCCGGATAAGAAGTGATCGACGTCTTGAACTTGATAGTTCTGAAGTTTTAGTTGATCGAGACAGCCCTGCAGTATTAAAGGTATTCATCTGGGAAAAAATTTCGCAATTTTTAGATATTAACTAGCAGGATGCTGATACTGTACGCTTCATAAGCTATCTATTAGATTATAATTATCGTAATTTAGTTACTGTGTTATTAAATCTTTTCCAAAATATCAATAACAAAATTGTCATCTAGCCTGATATTGCCCACTATTACGGATTTGTTTACTTCCGACAAGAGAAAGATTCTACTTCCAAAAGGGGCTACATGCAAAAAGTAATGAAACTGTCTTTGTGTAGCATTGTATAACGATAAAGATACTCTTATTTTACTACAGTATCAACAATGAATGCCAATGATAGACTTACTTTGAAATTAGTAATACTGTTGAGTCTATGATAGAATGCTAATAGACAACTACTATTTAATGAATGAGCCCAATATTGTTAAGCTGGCTAAATCCCTGGCTAAATACTTACAACCTCGCTTCTTTTAAATTCAGAGGCTACATATAACTAATTAATGGATGTATTCTTGTTAATGGTATTAATTTTTGGTTTTAATTATAGTCTGTGGTTCTACTTTCGAGGTTACCATATGTAAAATTCTTTTCAGTTATTGTAAGTATGAGTATTACAATTTTCTTATATAAGCACAATTCGTTTATCATAATAATTAATGGGTAAGATGCTATCTTAAATCTACGTGTGTAGTAATGATCAAATTTAAAGTTACTCTAGCATTTTATAGAAAATTTGTAAAATTATCATACTCTTATAGAGTAAAACTGTAGCGGAAGGATATTTTGAACATGGCATGGTGTCTATCGAATCATCATGTCACGATATTGATCAATGGCGTTTGCCGATACCCGGTCGAACACTTCAGTTACCTATTTCGGGAAAAGTTTTGCAGGTAATTACAAATGCTGATAAATTTCTGTTGTAATAGTTATTTTATCAATATCAAATCTATACTGTACATCACCAGGCCGATTACTAATTAATTAACCCATTCTTACATTTTCTTTGTACTTCAGATCCGAATTCCTTCAAAGAAAGATAAACCTGGGGCTGTTTCATCGCCAGAAGTTTACGGAGTCAATCCGCTAGAAATTCCGGTAATGCCTTATAACCGGATAATAGCTAATTATTTCTTCTATTAATAATATTTTGTCGTATATCCATTGCTTGAATATAATCATCATTTTTATAATGCTATAGCAAGCAATTCCAGCTGTTACTATAGTTTCATCCGTTCAAGATGTTGACTCGTTCAGGTAAGATTATAGTATAAGCTAATTAAATGCTTACCGTTAACTTGTATTATTTTATAGTTAAATTAATTTAATTTTGGTACTAATCCTCATTTATCATAAATCTTTACTACTTCAGTTGTTTACAGCCGGTTCTTCCTCACCTTAACGTTCTTTGGGAATTAGTGTTAGTTGGGGAGGTATGATGATTAAAAAATTTTAATCTATTTTTCGATTGTTAATTCTCCGCTATTCAATCAAAATTTATTGATCTCTTTGTATTTTAAAGCCTATTGTGGTGATGGCATCGACACCAGATATTTGTGCTACAACTGTGCAAGCCTTAATAAAGTATGGATAGTTATTCTTTAAGTCATAAATAAATTAATGATAAAATGAGCCGGTTTTAATTAAGTAAAATGTTCTTTTTATCATTCTAAAGCATGATAAAGCCTTTAAAGTACGCTTCAGATTTTCGTCCTTACTTTACCATTCATGATAATGAGTTCAAGGAATATACAACCAAGACTCAAGCACCGTACGTCATTAGGCTATATACATATTTATTATCTTATGCCATAACATTGTATATACTTTAATATCAACTGAAGTGCGAGTTTTTCTTTTTTTAATCAATTTGAAACATATTCCTGTTCCAGTCCGAGCATTATATTAGGTGTCACAAACCCTTATTTCGCCAAGACTCTGCAGCACTGGCCTCACGTATTGGTTGTTGATAGCTGCTCAAATCCAGGTTTATAAGAATATCTTCATGGTACAATTGATAAGTGTCCTAATCTGTATCGCATTCTATTCAAGGTTTATCGTCAACTATTAAGCGTACGAAAAACTTAAAAGGTCTCACGACACTTGATACTACGCCCGGTTAGTACCGTCAAACCCTCGTAGTACCTGTTTCTTTTTAAGAATGATTTATATGATATCTATGTATTGTTACAAATATTAGGTTTATACACCAAGTACCTCCCAACCATGAAAGAAGACAAATTTATAATTAGAAGATTATTAAAGGTTCTTTAACAATGACTTTTACGGTGGTTTTATACGTAGATAAAGGTTGCGCGACTACACTTTCTCTAATAAAAATTAACTTTTTATAGCAAGTACCACCGGGAACGCGACCGCAAGAGGCTCAGGTTTGCTCATATTTACATATCTGTCGTAGAAATAATAAATCTAAAAAATAGTAGTAACTATTGCAACTATTTTTTTTACGTCATTCTATCTCATTCCAACTTGTCATAAACTTATCTCAAACGCATTTACCGTACAATATTTCAGAATGCAATGTTAACAAGACATTTCTTGGAACAAACACAAAGCTTTATCATTCCTTTGGTTAGTATTTATCTCGGCTATTGACAAGTCCGAAATCACATCTTTACATTTGCTTAGTATTTACAAAAGGCTAAATTACGATTCTTAGGAAAGATATATAACAACGTTAATGCCACTTCAAAAGAATATATCACCATGGAAGGTAAGTGCTTGTAAAAATATAACGATGGTTTACATTATCGTTGTATATGAAAATAATGAATGTGTAGAATATAGCAGCTTCCCTCGTAAAATATATATATAAATATCGTCTTTTTTTATGTACGCGTAAAGAGTGCACCAAATCTGAAACCGTTCGACGTAGAAGAATTTATACGTAGTCTGAATAAGGCTGGGCCACAATTGACATCAGATATAAAAGGAAACTGGCAGACTTTATACAGGTACAAATAGTATACGTAGTCAAGTATTGCTAAATTTGACTTCTGAAAGTTTAAGGCATAACAATTGAATCTATTCAAGGAAATTTTTTAAATCACCAAATTTTGATGGTTGGCTTCGAAGTCGCCAAGCTGAAATACTTGAAGCTCTTCAGCTAAGGCAAATAGAAATGATGGGAGCTGCGGTAGGACAAGAAAACTCATCGCAAATTTAAGATATGTAAAATTTAGATCGATCCAACGATTCATTTGAATTTTCTCCTTTACTTTTGTAATTCTGTAGGATATTACCGCATATATAAAAGGCAAAGCTGAAGTTGAAATAGTTGATTTAATCCTTCGATTGAAAGATAAACTGGTAAATATTAAGTGCAATGTAGTTAAAATTGTTTCTAAGTATTTCGATCAAATTTAGCTTTTACTGACCTGCCCTTATTGAAATATTTCATTTTTAGAAGAACTCCAATGTGTCTATTAGTGAAGTTACTCGACATCGTCTTACTGAGCATCTAATTTTTGTAGTCAGTATCCTACCTCCCGATTTACAAGGAATACTTAAAAATATCTAGCAATATGTCAAAATCTATGAAGTATAAAATATAGTCACTTGTACAGTTGCGATGTAAAAATTGAATGATTTAATGATGTTTTATGATCATAACGTCCTTCGTTGAGTAATAGCGATTCACTTCTGTTATATAGTAATAACTGAAACGTTCTGTTATCATTTTATCTACAGCGGTATTAATAAGCGTCAGCTTTCCATAGTGCTGATTGCAATACTTATAGTATTGGCAATATTTAACATGACTTTCAGAATATGTAGCCATACAACATCTAGTTTTACCGGCGTGTTGTGAATTGTGATCCAAAAGTTATGGATATGTAATCAAATGTAATATATGTATGGATAAAATATAAGACTCAGTTTTATTCAAATCTATTGTACCGCCTCTTCCGAGACTTCAGAATTAGCTATAACAGTCAACTCCTTTTCAGCTTTTCGAATAGCTAGCACATTAATTGCTTTTATTATAGAAATAGTACATTTTAAACGAATTTATTTCATGTCTGTATACTGAACAATTTCAGTTGAAAATGATGTGAAACAATGTAAATTTGCAATGCGATTTTGACTTTATCCTTGAAAATTGTGGGTAAAGTTTTATCGCTAATTCAATAAAAATATAGAAGACGGTTTTTGTATCTGTTGGTAATTGCAATATAACATTTGTGAGGATCTTGGCAAACAATATGCAGTCGAATGGACATACTTGTTAAATAGCAATAACTTGCAATATAAATCCACCTATTACAGCTTAAGATACCTTCAAGTTCAATTTTACATGAATAAGAATTGGTATACATGGCCAAAACCTTTATCTCTGATATAACTGCATTCTCTTGCTTGAGTTAATTCCAAGGATAAAAAATGCGATGATTTAACAGTAAAGCAAATCGAATTAAAAGTGTCCTTAAGAAAATATTATTTTTTACAAAACCCTTATTCCTTTGGTAGTAACTCCAGGAAAATTTGCGGCAGACAAATCAACTATTTTATTTATGTATCCCACGACGAAGAACATGGTGTCTAGCTTTTCTAGCACCTCCACCAGTAATATGATATGAAAAATCGGTCGATACATACGGAACATGGCCTGTTATGTTCTACAATGTAAGTATAATGTTATTATTGATAATATAATACAGTAGAACATTAATTCGTAAAGGTGGATTCATTTCTACTATATAAACTGAATTTTTTAGAGGGTTTACCTTAATAATAATAAACAATGATACAAAACATGTTTTAAATAAATCATGTGGGTACCACAGGATATTTGCACGACGCGTATCATCAGTAACTAGTCAGCTAGTTAAATCTTACCCCAATTAATGAATATATCGGTAATTCGACTGATCCTTTAAGAATTACATTTATATCCTTTAAATTGCATTCTTTTAGAGGCGTTAAGATATACAACAGTTTTTGCTTAGCATCAATTGCACGTACTATTCCTACAAAAAAAGTGCATTTAAAAGCAACATTACCTATATTATCTAATATAGAATCTGCTTACATAAATGTGATTCCAATGGTAGTTACCTAGTCCATAAGAAGGTAAAAGTAATTGTCTTCCAATAGACTTTGATAATCCTGGTCTCTCACTCTCCAAAAGCTATAGAAATTAAACAATGGTGGTAAAAGTAATCTAAAAGTGTTACCTGAACAATTTATATTGTACCTTGGAAGGATCACAGCACGATAACGCAACTACACTTCCATTAATTGCATACATGACTTGATTGGATGTTACCTAATATCGTAGTATAAGCATTGCACAATATAAAGTGAATTTATCAGAACGATGGTAAAAGTGAAATAATCAACATGCCAGTCAAGATTTATTACTTCTTGGTGTATGACATGAACAGCTACCGACGGATATGGCACCAGATACGGCATAATAGTTGACAACGGAGGTACAGGTAGCTTTCTGTTAGGACTCTCGTACAAGTTGGAAAAGTAAGATAACAGTGACATATCACGGTGATCAGCTGGCCGAAAAGTCGTTCTGTTATGAATTTACAGTAAAGCAAGAATCTGCGGTTAAGAGATAGTAATCTTTCTTTATTGAGATTGGACAAGCTTACAATTGTTTTTTAGCAGAAGCGTTGTGGACAGCATTTACAATTGTTACAACAAGCGCCATTTCATCGGTTGAATCAACTGATGGTTTTTCATCATCGCCATCAAGTTGGTCAATAGTTTGTACACTTTTTAATGCTTTAGGAAAAGGTCGTTCTACATAATTCATGGCTTTTCTTTTTTGGCCAATTGCAGAAGTAATGAAAGCCATATTATCAATTTCTAAAGCATCACGAGGTGACAGGCTAAGATCTACATTTCCTTGATCATCTTCTATTAATGCATAAATGACCTATTATGACATGATCAATTTACATATTGAAAATAAAGGCGTTTAATTAATTTCTTAGTATTGACCTGTTTGAGATTGAGCAATTTCTTCGTCGTCAATATTGCTAGGGCTATGATTTGTTTCATTTGCTGTCATTAATCCGTCTAATAGGTTATCCGTTAAAAGTGTCGTGGAAGTTAACCATCCTTGACAATGATTTAGAAATTGTTTTGTTAGAATAGGTAGATTACGATTCTTAATAGTGGGAGAATGAAACTGAAGAATTCGAGTAGGTTGAGTGATGCGGATGATATCTAATAGTAAAGGAATTCCTAGGCCTGTAAAAAAATGACGAGAAACATCAATTAAATTATGCACGTAGAAAAATTTTATATTGAGGTAATACTAACCGCGTGGCCAACCGTGAGTATTTATAATTAGAGGAATTAATACATTAGATTCTTGAGAAATTGACATGTATCTTTCAAATAATTTAGTGATAGCTTGTGAGTAATTAGTTGGACTATTTCTCGCTGAGGCCTCTCCAATAAAGTAGGATCTAGCAGAAATATAAAGTCAGCAAGTAAATTAATGCATTTTCTTCGTTGAATAAATTACTGCTGCTATGAAAAATATTAATTAACAGGTAATTCTTACAAGCTAGGCTGTCGAAGATGCGTAAAGGGTGGGCCTGTCAATGATTTAATAAAATTTAAAGTAGTATACGATTAAATTCTTTACATCCGTAAAAATGAAAGATAAAATGATATCGAGTATTTTTTCACCTTACCTAAAACAGGTTTTGTTACAATATTTAATGCAACAAATCCAGAGGGTGTAAATTCGGTCTGACCAATGTCGCTTTCCATGAATGCAACCTGATTAAAGCTAAAATGACAGATATACGGCTATTAATACAGTATGACCCGACGGCCATTTAATGAAGGGGTCTTACAACTTGGCTTGCTACTTACCATGTTAATAATGAATTTAAGAGATATCTACAGAAAGTAGATTTACCGACATCTTTACCGCCACAAATAAGAATTTTACAATCTGTGGGACGATTATCGCAGGCTTGAATTTTAAATGAAACAAAGTTAATATTACAGTACTCTGTGTGTTATAAGATTTACAAAGTTTCACCTACCGTTCTGATGTAAATTTAATAAATCATTAGTAATCTTTTGCCAATCTTCTGGAGTATGATGATATGACAATGGACATTTTCCCTTATCCTATATTGTTGCATAATACTTTAGTTCAGTTTATATTATTACTGTTCATCATTTGAATTACTAAGACCATATTTCTATCATAATTATAACTTTGTTATGATATGTGATAAAACAGATGACATAAGAGAATAAAAGGGCTTCTTACCAATAGCTGAAATCCAAGTGTTTTAGCAATATCATTTGCGAGTTTAAGGTTCTGATCTTGACTTTTTTCGCCAGCTTGATTACTTTGATCATTGCTAATCTATATAATTGAACTTCAACATTAGCATTCTATTGCTGTCACTATTTAGAAAATATCACTAGGGCATTACTGTACTTACTTGCGGAATATTAATATCAAGGTTAAAGAGATTATTAAATGGAGCAAAACTAGTGACATAATCGCAATGCCAATCATCTAATTGCTTGGCTACGATGACAGTAGAACTATGAAGTATACGTTTTAGGGTTTTTTTACTGAGAGAACTGTAGTCATTTTCAGACTTTAGGAAAGCAATAACTTTGCTGTTTTCATTCGCTTCGATTTCTCGGCCGTGGCATTCTTTCATAACGAGTAGGCTGTTACACATAGGGGAGTAAATCTTGATGAAATCAGGCTCATTCTCATTAACTTTATAGCCGAGGATATCCACCGTTCCTAATAGGACCTTTATTTGCAATTTACCAGCTATAACCAATTCCTAATTGAGAGAAATTGATATTAGTGTTGCTTGATATCGTCCTATTTCCTAATAAGATATTGCATGCTATCCAGTTTGCCTCTACTGATGCTATGACTGTTATTTAATTTTTCGTTATTGAGCCTACAGTACAGATTAAACGTGAACTAACGATACCAGAAATGTAATCTACTATATGTGTAAACCGTTACATGGTCACTCTGGTTTTATATACTACTCTTATCTATGGATTGAGCTAGGTGCAACAACTGCTAGGAGATGCGATGGGAATAAGCAGCATCTAAGAAGAATAGTAGGCAACTTCAAGTGTCCAATAAAGAAGGAAAATGTATTTATCGATTTGCAATAGGGCGATGACTATGCTAGCGCTGGTGATTAGGAAAGCACTACCTTTTTAAGTGCATGAATAACCTAAGATCAGCCTATTTCAGAATGAGCATGGGCAAGTGTCCAATAGAGGTAGAAAATGTATCTACTCATATGGATTTACAATGGCCACGATAATTTTACTAACTGCTGTAATTAGAATTCAACAGTATCTTACGCGTATTGGTGAGTCACTAACCTGTCTACCTCAGTGTATGCGTATATAGGAACAGTAAACAGTTTCAGGTGTCAAATAAAGGTTGTAAAATAGTGCTAGTTTTACAATAATTACGATAGCAATGCAAGCGATAGTCACAAATTGATTCAGTTACCTCAGGATATATTGTACCTATCGACAGAATAACTAACCTGTGATTTATTCAAGAACAGCAAACAGCTTTGAGTATCCTGGCCAAGCCTACAAATTAAACTAAGCAAAAACAGACGAAATCATGATAAGTTTTTGCAGACTGCATGAATGATCTGGAGTATTCAAAGAATGAGATAGATCATGCAATCAAGAAGAGGATAGCGGATGTTAAATCTACAATTTCTACAGGTTTAGCTAAGATTAAACAACGATTAGTTGCAATGCTAATTAACCTATTACGCATCTTTAGCTCCTTTTTACGGCTATCAAGTGGATAGAGGCAGGGCTTGCGTTAAAACTCATCAGGTTGAGTATTAAAATGGAGAGCGGAAATCCTTTTGCAAATGCTTAGCTAAGCATCGGTTGATTTGAAGTATTAAGACTGCTACTAGGCAATGGACTATTGCAATACTTGTTTCTCTATTACCTCAGTGTAGATCATGTTTGCGTTACTTGATAGTGGGTGCATGTAATGCTGTAGTTACTCGCTCGACCGTATTGCCTAACCCTATACAAAACACTATTACCAAGGTCATGTTTGCGACACCTTTTGCTAGTATCCTTGGCAACGATGCCATCGCTGTACCAGTTACTGTATTGTGTCGTAAACATGGCATTGAGGCCTGGAAAATCATAGGATAAAAGTAGGATACCTCGACTTAATGCTGTAGATATTTCTGCTTGCAGCTCTTGCTCCTCGGCTGATATACCGAAGATGGATAAAATTCTAGCAAACATGAATAACCGAGTTTGCATATACAATAAGCTAGAATTTTTCATTTGGAACGGTTGTAGCCATCTTAATCCTATCAGAGCAGGCTTTTCGCAGTGTGAATGCCAAAAGATTTACTGCGGGAACCCAAATATGATTGCATTTGTGCTATCGAGGCAGACAATTTCAGCTATCTGGAGCATATGCAAAAGATCATGCATATTCTAATGTAATGTACAGGCAGACTGGTTATACGCGTATAAATTCTAGCAAACATGAATAAGCGAGCTTGCATGTAAGCTAGAATTTCCACTTGGAACGATTGTAGCCATCCTAATCCAATCAGAGCAGGCTTTTCGCAGAGAGAATGCCAAAAGATTTGCTCCAGTAACCTAAATATGATCGCATTTGTGCTATCGAGGCTGACAATCTCAGCCATCTGGAGCATATACAAAACATCATGCATATTCTAACGTACAGGCAGACTGGTTATACGTAAACATGAATAAGCGAGCTTGCATATAAGCTAGAATTTCCATTTGGAATGGTTGTAGCGATCTTAATCCAATCAGAGCACGCTTTGGCAGTGTGAATGCCAAAAGATTTGCTCTAGTAACCCAAATATGATCGTATTTGTGCTATCGAAGCAGACAATTTCAGCCATTTGGAGCATATGCAAAAGATCATGCATATTCTAATGTACAGGCAGACTGGTTATACGCGTATAAATTCTAGCAAACATGAATAAGCGAGCTTGCATATAAGCTAGAATTTCCATTTGGAATGATTATAGCGATCTTAATTCAATCAGAGCAGGCTTCTCGCAGTGTAAATGCCAAAATATTTACTCTAGTAACCCAAATATAATCGCATTTGTGCTATTGAGCTGGCAATTTCAGCTATCTGGAGCATATGCAAAAGATCATGCATACGAATTCTGACGTACAGGTTTACTCGTTTTGGTTATATGCGTATAAATTCTAGCAAACATGAATAACCGGGCTTGCATATAAGCTAGAATTTTCATTTGGAACGATTGTAGCCATCTTAATCCAATCAGAGCAGGGCTTTTCGCGACGTGAATGCCAAAATATTTACTTCAGTAACCCAAATATAATCGCATTCGTACTATAGCGGCTAATAATTTTAGCTGTCTGGAATATATGTATAAGATTATGCCTATTCTGACGTACAGACCTACGGTTTATAAGCGTACCACATAGTGTTGATCGACATTATGTGGCATAAATAGCATTCGTTGTAGACTTCAATATACTGTACAATATTGGAGACACGCCATTTCAGTAATTATACTAGTAATGCCTCCAGCCACCAGCTCTCTGGCTGATCCTGTATTATATATTTCAGTATGTACTGTATTGCATGCAAATGTTTTAGGATGTCATAGCCAATGTTTCCACAATTGCTAACGTCTTAGATTCAATAAAGAAGGATCCAGGTCATTATTGTACTATTGCTGCCACTTTAACGCTGATTCTAAAGTAGAGTAGAACTTCCTTCATTGAGCTAAGCCTACAAGCGCATGCATGACTCAAATGCGACTACACAAATCCTTGCAATAAGACATAACAGAATTAAACGAGTTGCTTGTACACTCGGAGTTACGAAGCTTAAAGCTCCTTGATAAGTGGCTCGTAGTAAAGCCGTAATAATGCGTATTATAATTTAATGTGATCGATTAGCATCGGGGTATTTGTGTAACATAGGAGATTACATATAAGCCTGATTATTCATTTTTAATCTCAGCTCCATTGAGGCTACGCTAGAGTATACTGGCACTAAGTTGTAATAGTTAGAAATAAATATATATATTTATCAAGCTAAACCTATCGTTGGACTCGATTTCTATAGTATAGGAATAAGTCAATTTCCTTTACTGAGGATCTCTAAAGTTAGTCGGGGAATCTTAAGTGTAGATAGTTTAGTTTAGGGTCAATCACGAAAGCTGTTTTGTGATTCTCGGCTAAAACAGTGGAAAGTTCTGTCTATAGCCAAAGACTTGTAGAAATGAAGATTTTGCCTCCATTAATAAATAAATAATAGTGTATAACTGACAATGGGGTATCTAGTATACTATAAAATCCATTAATTTAGATGGCTGTATGCGTTGCAGTATAGCGATAAAAATTGTTGTTTTAGCCATAGTGTATCACGATGCTGGTTTCAATTCCATACTGAAGCATATAACCAAGACGTTTGACTGCAGCGCTTCCCTTTTCCCATAGGGTAGCCATATTCATTTGTACAGTCTTTCAAGCCTATCCTGTAGACAGATGATGATATAGAATATCATAGACCGACAGCTGGAACAGGCGAAAGGAGTGGCTTGAGAAAGGCCTCCGGAGACGATTGGATTCTAAAAGGCAGAAGTAGCCAGCCCGTTATTCGTTGATTGTCCTTTATTGCGATCTCTGGCTGCTAAAATTCTTCTCTCGTCATCGCAAGTCTTCTCTACTCTATCTCAGACTATTCGATCGCAGAAATAGAAAGTAGAGCGTGTGTGGATTCTTTCTCCAATTCTATGACTTGCTGGTTGTTTTGTTGATCGCGTGGATAGGCAAGACAATGGGATCTTGTATTACTTTATTATGCCAATGTGGCCCTAAAAAACGCGGACGTAATCGTTATATGGAATTTGCACCAAGAAATCGATGGTAAGTTTGTTTTAATTGCTTGAAGATCGATCTCAGTAGGAGGAATCCAACGCTATGATCGACCACTATTCATCGATGATGATCGATGACAGTAGAACAAGCCAGAAATCGATATAGCACAAGGTGAAGATTTCGAATCAACAACAAGAAGCAAATAATAATCGTGTTAAAACACAGTACTCTCGCATTCGCATAGTAATATCGTCAGAATAATCATCGTAATGATTGATGACAGTAGAACAAGGTAGAAACCGATATAGCACAAGGTGAAGATTTCGAATCAACAACAAGAAGCAAATAATAATCGTGTTAAAACACAATACTCTCGCATTCGCATAATAACACCGTCAGAATAATCATCATGATGATTGATGACAGTAGAACAAGGTAGAAATCGATATAGCACAAGGTGAAGATTTCGAATCAACAACAAGAAGCAAAATAATAATCATGTTATAACACAATACTCTCGCATTCGCATAATAACATCGTCAGAATAATCATCGTAATGATAGATGATATCATTGTTAGGCGTTGGAAGCAAATTAGCTCAATGTTAGCAGCATCTTTATAGTAGAAAAGGCAATTCTATACCTTTGCCATGACTATTTTGGACGTTAATAATACTTAATCTTTCGTAGTATTCATCTTTGTTTCGCTTTCTGTGTCAGAAATCTCAACATGAAACCTTGATGTCATCCTTTTGGGCTGTTACCATTCGTCTTTTTCTTCCGATAATTCTTATAACTATATCGAAGAAGAGGATTGTAAACTTGCATCACCTTTCACATTAAGAGTAAATATAGTATATCTACTGTATGAGGTGCTATCCATTTGAATCGTCTAGTGTCGTGACAAATCAGGAAATCCCAACAACACCTTAATCCTGACAAATGACATGCTTGAGAAGACTTGTAATCTTATCGTCTTATCAAAGTGCCAAATCAGGAAGATAAAAAACATCGATAAAGTACCTATCGTTAGCCCTTTTCCAGATCTTCATGTAACTCGTTACTGCGACCATTTCTATGCCTCAATTTATAATTTGTAATCGATATCAGTTTTCATTTAAGGATTTAATTCCTCCTGCGTCTTGTGCTAAATTCGACCTACGAATTAGAGTAACGTTGTTATCTTACGTTTCATTTTATCTACTTGCCTATCAATTTCTTAGTTACACCATAACAATCCTATCTATGAAATGATAATATTAGTATAACAAGTTATCAAAGCATATTAGGTAAATTTCCTGCCAGAAATATCTATTATATCGTCTACCCATTTGCCTTATAGTGATAGAAATGAAAAATACTCTCAATACATCCTTTATATAGTATCTAGCTATCAAAAGTGAATTGATCGATGTGAATCGTAGTTATGACTATACTTAATTCCAATTGTTTTGCATCCCTTTTTAACAAATAACTACAGGATGATTACTACTCAAGATTAATTTCATAATAGAGTTCATTATTGTTAGTGTTTAAATTTATATAAATTTGTTGTAAAACTACGATTACTATTCATGATAAATTCTATCATAGTATTAGTTAACCTAAGCTTCTAAATTTATATAAATCTTCCAGCGAAATTGCAGGTACTGCTCAAGATTAATCCCACATTAGGGTCCAAATTTTATTTAAATGCGTTGTCATCCAGAACTACCATAACTGCTCCATCACCGATGCTATTAGCTAATATTAGTATCTTAACTTTCGATATCAATCCCCTGCACGACAATGAACCATAGTATGATTATTGCTCGATGTAAGTTTTATCACAGCGTTAGTTGATGTTATTATCCAAATTTATATAATTTCTTCCTACCCTAGAAAGCAGCTGAATTTAAGAATATACAGCATAGTGACATAGCACATAAGTTTATCTTTGTCCAACAGAACTAGACATGCTACTATGCAGTTATCATGATCTTTTGTACGCAGCAAATTTGTATTCTAGAGGTGGTATGTCCTATTACTACTTTAAAGCATTCATTTAAAAGGAAATACTCCAATTAGCTTAAAAGTGTTTGATATTTTACAGGTATATCTTAAATTATAAAACTCTTTTACTACTTTTCATCATCTGCGGTACCAACATGCTGTACCTATTATCGCTATACAGTACTTAATATTTCAAAGGAATACTGTAGATTATTTACTTACTTCCTTGCCAATCATTTCTTTATTATTGTGACTTCCATTGAAATTACGAATGCTAGTTACTAATAGAGTTTAAGTATCAAGCTGGAGAAAAATTTTAAATTAATATTATTGTAATAGCGGATAATTCCCCGTAATGGTGTAATGAATTATTCTATAATTACTTAAAAATTTCTAAGTGAGCAGTAATCATTTTGTGTGGTATATCATCAGGTTATCGCAATTAGATTGTACGCAGTAACCTATGTATATTCATAATAGTGTCGCTAATGGTAATTGCACCTGCATCGATTTACCGTATATAATCTCATTTAAATTACGAGCTACTGTAGACAGTAGATGCAATGTTAACGAAACGTTACAAATTTTACCTTGCTTCATGTACACAAATTTTTTTTGAAATCACTTTAAAATGTATTAACATATGGTAATTTAGCTAGACATGCACCATTTGTTATTACTACATTACCTACTGCAATTTGCCGGTACTTTACAAACTAAGTAATCTTTCATATCTATTTTGATGGAAAGATTTGATTAAATTATTAATTAAAAACTGTAATGAAAGTAATCGATTTAAGTTGCTACATTAATTTTATTTCACTATAGACGCTTGATCTACTAGTGTTAGCAATAGATCATATTTCTTATATCTTTGTTGCTTTATTGATATGATTTTGATCTCTGAAATAATATAGTATTAAAGGAAATAGATTTACTATGGTTGGAATAACATATAAGATACTATTGTCATAATAAACTTTGTTATTTTTCCGTTATAGGAAATATGCAGATGATGAATTATTAGAACGAATGCAAAACGAAGATATCGATTGGTACCACCGAGAAACAAGTAATGCAACCAATCATTTATTTACGAAATGTAGATAGATGTGCAATTACGTACTAGCACATAATGTAAATCTATTTGGCATCATTTTCTCAAATTACAGTTTGATATTGGTAATTGCCTCTTATGCGATCTACTTTTTCTTTAACATCCTTATATTCTTTTGCACGGTCTATTACTCTACTAAGTAACGTTATTCCTAATTCTAATATAATGCCTCTTTTGGTATTTAGGTTTAGTTAATGAAAACGCGCAAACGCCTTATGCAAATATCCCTAATGAAGATTTAGAGTAATAAATTATAGGATAGCATTGATCTAATGGCGTATAGTATTATTGCAGTAAAGCAGAGCCTTAGTTCATAAATAATTTCCCAAATACTGTATATAGTATAATGTATGTAAAATTTACGTACAGTATTTTAGCATTCCTATCATAGTATTATTATTGTGTAGCTATGCAACGGAAGACTATACCACTATATTGTAAAAGTAACAAATTTGTAGACATGAAGAGACCGTGTATAGATCAATGGTGATGAGCTTATCAATAATTTATATCGCTTAGAGCGCATTGTATAATAATTTATAATGCCATTCACTATATCTTTTTATCTTTGCTGGTATATTACAGGATTAGTACAATTCAAGAAATAGCAGATTTATGAAAATTCGTATAGTAGTATGACAGGGCACAAAGTTGAATAGAAAATTAATAAAACATGCCGTACTATTATTTCCTTTTAACATTTATACTGAATCTTCATGAAGCTATCAAGAAATTAGTATGCAGTGGATAATAAATTTAGCTCTTATGATATATAATTTTGCTGTACTATACATGAGCAACTTTAATTTAACAATGATTTTTTTCTTTTACTGAACCATAGCGTTAGCGTGTCAGGCCTCCTGGATGATAACTCTGATGTAAATATTAAATGTTTAATAACGTTACTTAGTAAATGCAATTATAGGACATCAATGGATATAAATTCAATGCTGAATAATGTCGTTAAGCTTCAGTATGCATAAAGAGAAATTCTTATCTACAATATCGTATAACTGTATTTTCCTCTAATTCACTCTTGATGTGAACCTTATTTATAGAGCAAGAACAATCTGGCAACGGAAAGCATGGACTTCGTTCTTCACACGTGAGTAGCAGTTATGTTGAAATACTTTTCTTATGATTTAGTCTTATAAACTATATTTCTCTTTCCTTTGTAGGAATAA